>NC_089281.1:11020650-11362733 GCF_963678975.1 Dysidea avara
TAATCCATCAGGCTTTGGAGATACCACAGAACTTGTGAGAAAGTTGAAGCAAACCAAAGCAGTGTTAGAAATGTAAGATAGTTCACCAGCCTATTCTGTTTGTGATTACAAGTGTTAGTCACACCATATACGATGAAAGTTTGTTAGTTTGGTGAATCAACATGCAAAGCAGGTTGGTGGGTAAAAGTTACCACACAGCCAATATTGAACAATATAAACTGCTGAGCTCATGAGTACAGTTTGGCAAATTTGATTTGCCAAATTTGCTAAACTTTAAATCGTTCCAAACTTTCATCGTTTTAGATATTTTGTAATTGAATAGCCAACCTGCATACCTAGTAGCTCAGGGAGTGTTAAATTTTGTACAACTTATATACTTAATTCCCTTCAAACTGTGGCTTTCCTAAATACCTACTTAGCACGTTTTAAAGTGTGTTTGTGTATCTTTTTCCATAGGTATGGTCACTTTACTGGTATCAATCGTAAAGTTCAGTTTAAATATGTCAGACCATTGAATGGCCACAGTGAAGGTAAATTAATGTGGTAGTTTTATTATATTTATGATTATGGTGTTGTAGCTGGTAAGGCATTACTGATGATCCTCAAGTGGGGTGGCGAGGTCACTCCAGCTGGTGAGAAACAAGCTGAAGAATTTGGTACAGCATTTCGTTGTATTTATCCTGATGGAGCTGGGGAATATGGCTCCCTACCTGGGTCAGGATTTCTACGTCTTCACAGCACCTACCGACATGACTTAAAAGTGTACGCATCTGATGAAGGAAGAGTGGAAATAACTGCAGCTGCTTTTGTTAAGGTACTAGAGTATTATATCTGTTGCGATAATACATTTACATGTTCTAACAGGGATTACTAGACCTTGATGGTAGTTTGGTACCCTTATTGTCTCACCTTGTAAAGACACAGAACACATGTACTTTATTGGATAATGCTCCTGCTGCTAAAGACCTTTTAACAAAGTAAGTACAGGTAAAAATAATAAGCCCATGATACAATTTGTGGATAGAGTAAAGAAAAGACTACATGGATATATGCACACTCCAGGGAACTATGACAAGAAAAAAGTGCACATTAAATGTATTGTTTAATGGTGTATTATATACTCTTGTATTTAAGGTGGCTCCTACAAATGCTGAGTCTTTGTTAAAGGCAATTGATGCTACTGTAGATCCTGTTAAAGCTTGTGACAAATTATATGAGTGTATACAAAGACTGACATCTCAGTTGGTAGGACTACTAGGAGAACAAGATAGTGGTATGCTATATGTTTACATGAGAAGATAGCTAACATTACATCAACTAAACATGTGAGATGCCGGGCAGTTATTAAATAACACTAGTAGACCAGTGGCCTCTGTTGTTGATTTATACATTTTTTTTTTATGGAGGTGTACTTCATGAATATTTAAACACTGACCAAAGTAAACTATGTTAATTATAGCATTGATAAAAGACAACTTCACTATTACTTGTATTCAGCACGTGAAGTATACAAAGAAAAGTTGACACGAATTTTGAGCCATCCAATCTTAGCTACATGGTTAATGTAGGGTATCGTATTTCAGTATAGTGGGGTTGGTTCTAGTGTAAAAGGTTTTTCTATGGAAAGACTAACAGGATGTATCTCATACTACTTGGTTGACATAGTAACTTTTAAAGTGGTGATGATGATACATTGTGTGGTTTGTCATGTGACTTGCTTGACCAATTATGTGTGACAATAATAATCCTTTAGCAGTTGCTTGTAACAAGTATATACTGTATTTGGGTAGGTACAAAGGTGAACATGGTCAGAACATTTTCAAAATACATCTTTACATTTGTGAATGACAGTTCATATCCTCAATGTTTTGTAGTCTTGACTTTTGGACCTGACATTGTCTTTACATAGCAGTTACCTATTTATAGGTCCATGTGCAGAGGGTTGGTTCTAGTAAGCCAGAACTCTGTTTTAGATTTCTAGAGACTATGGTCTATAGAGTCTTCCTGCAACATGCACAAGTGTACTAGAGCCTATCCTCTGTACTTGCACTTGATAAGCACTATGCAAAGACAACGCCTGGGTCTGAAAGTTTAGACTATTGTACAAAATAGCACAAATGTAAAATGTATTGAAAATTTTTGCACCTGTGTACAACCATGTCCACCTTTTCCAACTAACGTATTTTATTGTCTTGTATTAATAATTTTCAGTGTTCTTGTACAACTGTGAGAGTATACAGCTCCTGATTAAAAGATGGCAAAAACTTGAGAAGGTAATTAAAGTAACACATTATTTCATCAGTGGCAGAAGAAGCCACCAATGACTATCAACATTGACCCAGTGGTAATAGGAAGCTGTTGACACTGTTCCATGCATAATTGCACTCACAAAAATACCAAAGTTACGGCAACAAAAGACAAAGCCTAAACTGGGACATTGAACCACCACTTCTAGATTAATACACTTCAATTCCTACCTACTTTTCTTTGAATTCTCAATGGTATTTCCATCATATAAATGTGGATTTACAATAAAACTAACTTTCTGAAAGGTACAAAGTTAAACGTGACCTTAACCTGGGAGTATGGAAAACCCGGAATGCCAGAACAACCCAGATCAGCCAGAACAGTGTTATTTTTGCGATTGGATCACATGTAAACACTAGCATGCCACAGATAATAAAGTTTTCCCATTTTTGAGGGTTAATTAGCTTTGTAACTTCCAACTCTAGCTCACCTCACCAAAATCTGTAGGTAGCCCATGTCAATAGTTAATGGTGGTGCTTACTGACACTGATGGTCAGTATTAATAACCATTGCATACATACAGTGTACAAGTAGTATTAATTTGTATAGAGCTTATCCATTTATGTCAAACTGCGTCTTAGTAACGGTTACTAGACACCATGTTTTTGAGGCAAAAATCAATGGGCCCATGCGAGAAAATGAAACTTTCTGCAATTTTGCACAATTCAAGAAAGACTTGGGGGGAATCGCTACACCGAGTGAGTTACTTATGGTAATAGCCAATTGAAGAGCGGGAATAAAGGGGACTGGGTTAATTCAGTGGTACAAGCCAGCGAGCAGCTGGAGTTTAATGGCCCTGTTTCTTCCAGCTTCGAAGCGATATTACTAAGCAACGAATAACAACAAATGCACCGCAGCTTTCTTATTTTCACTAGCGTTCTTCGGTTTGTAACTCACTCTTGCTTCACGCATTCACGAAGATAACCTGTATTTATATGGAAAATATTTAGTGTGACGTCAAATGGATAAGCTCTATTATTGTCTGTATAACTTTGTAATTCATGTGTTAGTGTATTTTGCCAATTACATGAAGGATTTCAAACGAGACGATGGTAAATATGATATCAGTAAAATTCCAGACATTTATGACTGTATCAAATATGACATGCTACACAACAGGTATACTAACTAGACTAGTAGGTCATGTACAATACTAACATGTTCTACTATCCTATAGTCATCTTGGTCTCAAGGTAGCCTATGACTTGTACATACAGTCAATGCACCTGGCAGATCTGGTGATGCCCCAAGAGTATGGCATCACTAGTGAAGAGAAAACAGAGGTTGCCTTTACCATTTGTTGTCCTCTTTTGAGTAAGATTCAGACGGATATTTGTAACACTCTATCTGATAGTGGTAGTGATGTGATGAACAGACTAGATCCAAAGTATGTTGTTTATACAATAAACATTTTAAGTAAACCATTTAGATTTGTTGTGTAAATCAGCTATTGCATTGGTAATGTATAGCTTAGTGGTGGCTATTTTGCTATAATTACGTGTGTGTGTGTGTGTGTGGGTGCGTGCGTGCGTGTCATGGGTCATGACAGTATAAAGGCTATAGTTTTTCTAGCTAATCATATGCACTTTTCACTGATTCAAATTGGTATGTAAATGCATAATCGTGTTAGAAATGAAGGTCAGATCTATGCAATTTAGCCATTTTAAAAGCTCATCTACCAATTTCCTAGGTTTGTTACTAGTGCTATGCAATGATTTTAGTGCATAAATTGTATTTAAAGCATATTTATAAATATCAATCACCCATGCAATTAATAAATTATTAAAATTTCAATGTTCTACTGATTGTTTATCGACATCACAAAATCACCACTCTATATAATCAGTTATAAATATGTATAATCGTCGTTATAAGAATCACTATGCACATATCACCAATGATGAGAAAATGGTTAAATTAAGTAAAGAATTAGTTAAGAAGACATAATGACACTTCTTAATTAGGTGTGAATAATTGACTTTTATGAAAAGTTCTATAATTCACACTGTTTATACTTTTGTATTTGTTATTATTGTTTGTGTTTACATTTTTATTAGGTTATCATCTGGGGTCACCACTCCTACAAGACATGTACGAACACGCCTTTATTTTACTAGCGAGTCCCATATTCACTGTATGTTTAATGTGTTACGATATGGTGGACTATGTCAGGTAAATGCTTCAGTAATCATTAGGAGTATCCCTATCATTTCTCTCCTCTGTATTTAGCCAAGCCATCCGGAATGGGAAGAAGCAACTAAGACTTTAGAAGCTACACCAGAGTTGAATTACATGGCTCAGATTGTGTTTATGTTATTTGAAGACAAACAAGAACCAGAGGACAGTGAAGAACGTTACAAGGTTGAGATACACTTTACTCCTGGAGCAAAGGGAAGAGAAGAAATTATAGCCAGTGAAGAAAGTGTCCATTCTGCTGAGAATGCTAAAGTAGATATTTCAAAAACTTTGCTTTACACTTCATTAAAGAGACTGATACCTGAAAGTAAACGAAGACAGTTCAGTCCTATAAATTATTCCCCTTCAACAAGACTGGGTTCCACACTATCTAATGTCCAAGGTCCTTGTGATTTAGATGAACTTGTTCCTCAGAGACATAGCAAGTCAAAATCACTTCCATCAATATTTTATGTTCCACCTTCCACAAATGACACTAATGATCAGGACAGTGTGATCAGTACTCATCCTGTTGATATTACTGCACAACCAATACCTGAACTTGCTCCACTTCAGCTTAATGACAGTCCAATTAACAAGGAGCCTCATTGTAAGCAAATTTGTAGTGTTATTTGTAAAACACATCCACACCATAGATATAATAGCATTTACTGGGATTGGAAATGGGAAGTTGCACACGTGATAATTTTATATAGAAACTATACAATGGGTGGTAAATTCCTTTGAAGCCGGTTTTGCCTTCTCTACTTCTGATTGCAGTAGACTGCTTCGTACAGTAATTACAGGTGAAGTATTATATACTAGCTAGATTATAGATTTAGTTAGTGTTTTAATATTGTCACTCCAAGTTGAAACGTTGTATTGAGCTGTGTCACACACATCTAAGGTAAACTATATAATGACACTCCAGTGATGACACAGTACTGCTTAAAGCAATGACGCAGGACTGTACCAAACCAGCCAATGATGTGAAACATTATGTCAGGCGAAACACGGATACCCGTAACTGCAACTTCCATTCCAATCCCAGTAAACATTATATCTATGCACGCATACATAGATACTAGACACAAACTAAATGGGATTTTTGTCCCCTTACAGTACATGGACCATCGATATCAGTTAAACCTCTACAGAGACTATTCACACTACCATTGAGCCAACTAATGTCATTTCTTCAGATGGCTATTGATAATAATCATTGAATGAATTACCTTCTGCAATCTCCTACCCTCACAGTAAATCCCAAATGTAATAGTTAAATCCGTCAAGATCAGTTTGTAAATTATTATATCCTTTTTATACAGTACCACGTCTCCATACAATGATTTTTATATTACATAAATGTAATACGATTATTTTGTACTGAATATCAATACAATATCTATACATTATCACTTTTCATTTACTTCATAAATGTCATTCCTTTTCTGGAACTGAGCTGGAATCTGCCCTCTCACGGTATCAACATAATCAGGATCTAATGGAATTATTAATGACAACACAACTACACAATAAACTCAGAATTTAGCCAACATATCTATCTGCATGTTATGGCAGATAGCAAAAAAAATTCATAGTAAACTTTTATGCTACTGGTTTACAATAAAAAACAACTAAGTTTTTGCTTTTAACTTTAATGGTGTCCCTTTTCTAATATTCCATATTAGATCCCACAATTGATTAGTTCATTGTTCTTTATAAAAGAATAAGTACCCTTATTGCCAGAATTAGTAACTTTTTAAGTGGTTGTTCAAGCTGCTAAATTTGGAAACTATGACCAGTTCCAGTTTTGGAAACTTGGCCTGCTTGAAAACTACTAGATTGTCTAAAACTTGCCAAAAGTGGAAACTTGATTGCCAAAAATGGCAATTTCTGAGCAGTCCAATAGTTTCCAAAACTGGACTTGTAACATACCTGCCACATTATGTGCCTATATATGGTACAAGGTAATCATTACAAGTTTATTACCAATGTCAACAATCACTGTTTCTTCCTTGTGTTCACATTTGCCAATCACCTTACCCCTACATGATACAATAAACAACAGATGGTGTGTGTTTATTAGAACACTACCATGGGTCTATTGCTGTAGAGTGACCCCAGGCCACATATGAAGCATTTTCGTCCCTTGCAGGTGACACAGCCATGACATACAACTGTTGACAATGTTGATAAAACTTAGAACAGTAATCTAATCCTGACCTGATTATCGAGAGCACTATATATAGGAAGACAAAAAATCAGATAATACTAGATGATACACATTACCGTCCACGATGAAGCAGTTCCCAGTGAGCCGGACCAGATGTCATATTAAAAGCACCAGGGTAGCAGAGCAACTTGCAACCTGTATAGGGTATATACCCTGTTAGTTATACTTTGTATATTACGAAGGCGTAACCATTTTACATTTTGCACGAGATATGATATACACCCCCACCATTTTCTAAGTCAGTTAGGAACCACACCCTCAGTTCTTCAAGCACTAATACTTGACTTGCATCCTCTAACACTGATTTCTGCTTCCTAAAAAGTGCACCACATCTTTTTTAAATATATGAGAAGCTGTTTAGGCCTATATTATTATTGAGTTAAAATCGGTGATCTGGTTTCTTATATCAAGTCACCACTGATCTGTAACAAGGTTTTAGCACATCAAGATTGACTCTTTGCATCTATTAAAAATTCTATTGTAAAAATTATTGTGTGTAAAGTGAGTGCTGTATTAGAGTAAGTGGGTGAACAATGGATATAGAACAGACTGTTATGACAACTGTACCTTTCTTAGCATAAAGTTGAGCCAGTTCAGGAAATCTCACATCATAGCATATTCCAATGCCAACCTTACACCACTCTGTATGACATATACAATTGGGTGAATTAAACACAAATATGCAAAAAAAAATTCCCTGTAAATCCAAGAAGGCTAGAGTCAGAGGTCACAAGGCCAAACACTAAACTAATATGTGACCGGATTTAGAAAATCACCCTTATGGCCATGCCTGAAACAATTAGAATTTTTGAAACTAGCATGGTGCAGGGGGGGGTAGGACATGATGTCATAATGCATACGATTTTTGCATAATGTAATTGAATTCCAATGATAGTTGCATGACGAAAAACTAATGTACTACCTACTTGCATCATTGTAGACGCCGAAGTTGATTGCATTTACTACTAGTGACTAAGAATACAGTGAACAATAACACAGGTACCTGAAAATAAGATCAGATTTTATTCTAAATAATGCTCTATTGCAAAGTTCATCGTAAAATCGCTGGAGTTCAATGAAGCTCATCACATGAAACGATTTCTACAGTAGTGAATTACTATTTCTGACAATAAATCCAGCGCTACACTTCACAGTTTACTAGAACTATACCCTATGCTAAAAATGTACAGTATGCAAACGTCACGCAATTATTGTGACGTCATGTCCTACCTCCTCTGAGCATGGTGATGTTAATAGCAAAAAAAACACTTCAAATTTTTCTTGTAATTCAAGGTATATATGGTTTAATTATTCTACCCTTAAATGGGGGTAGGAATTTAACTTATAATGCTGTGTTTCAGAATTAAACATTTAGTGTCGAATGCACCCATAAGGGTGATCTTCCAAAATTCGGTCACATATGAAACTGGATTGTTTGACACTTGGAGGTATACAGTATCAAAACACACAGTAGTGTCATGTGGCCAAGAAAACTGGTGTGCCACACCATGCATATATTATTGACAGGAAAAAAGAAAGCGTGATTTTTACACATGTATAACTCCATGCAGAGCACACCATCTTTGCACTGTAGCTGTCCACCAGGTAGGGTAGGCCACACAGCAAATGTGATTAAATTCGCTCCAGCCATTCGTGAGATATGGGAGGTCAAAGTTTCATTTTGGAGTCTATGGAAGCCTAGATTTTAGCACACTATGCAAAAAATTGTTATAAAATGCAAACACATAGTTTGATAGCCTTGAACTTTGATACAGATAAAGACTGTATAAATACATTTACTATGAATGTGATAAATTCCACGGTGCTATGAACATTTATTCACATAAAAATATCAAACTTTGTCACGGCTACAGAGTAAACCATTTATGGGAATAACTTGAAATTTCATGTGTACATAAGCTAGCCATCGTAGTAGTACCTTTTGATGGTTTGAAAAGCAAAGAAGTAACAGCTACAGAGTTACAAAGCAAAATCCAAACTGTAAAATCACAGGATCAAGATACTCTAATAGAACAGTCACTATGGGGTTAACTCAAAATACTTTGAATCAGGGACCTCCATACTGAACATCCAAATTCTTAACCACCAAGACATTGCCATAAAAACTGTTTACCTTACTTTATATATGGAAATTTTAGTTAGAATAGTGATAATTTTGTAGATTTACCAATGGAAATTTTATGTTCTAGACTAGGTGCATTCTATTAGAAGTCCTCAAAAAAAATGTGTGCTTTATTAGAGTAAAATGTGTGCTTTATTAGAGTACTACAATAATAAACATGCAATAACCAAGACACATGGTAGTGTGTCGTGTGGCCCAAGAAGCCAGTGCGCAACACCCATGAGTATATTGACAGAAAGAACAAAAACGTACTTTTGCGCCACTGTAGCTCTGTGCTGCCTTGATGAAACAAGACGATTTTTGCTGTGGACACGCCCGCCAACTTCAGTACTCCACATACCAAATTTGAGTAAAATCGCTTCAAGCATGCCCGAGATATGCGACTCCAAAAATTGGCTTAGTTTCTTTGTTTTTGTTTTTCTTCTTATTTTTCTTCCTCTTTGCACACTTACAAAAACTGCTGTAAAACGCAAAGTCCATAACTGATTGCCTTGAAAATTGGCATACAGAAGGGGGGTATAAAGGTGCATCTCGGTACCAACTTTGGCTGGAATATGATAAACAGGCAAAGAGTTATTAGCAAAAAATAACACCAATATGTTGTCACGCCTACAGGGTTAACCGCTTATGGGAAGAAGCTGAAAATCGGTGGGTGAATAGGTTAACTATTGAACCTTAAACCTTTTGTGGTTTGAAAGAAATCGAGCTAACAACCACAAAGATACAACAAAAAAATCAACAGTGTGTAACAATTATGCAATCGAGACTAGCTAATAAAAAACAACTACTTGCTAGGCCTACCAGAAAAACCGCTTGGGGTAATGCTTTGAAAATCACTGTACAGATGGAGTAATCATCTTAGAAAGGCTCTTCAATGGTGCAGAAGAATCAGACTAAAAGCCACGGAGTTATAACACGAAATCAAACTTGGTGTAGCAAGTGTGAGATCGAGATACTCTAATAGAGCAGTCATCCTAATAGAGCAGTCACCTTGAAGAGAATTCAAGAGATCAGCTAGAAACAAGTAACCTGTATAGAGATCAGCTATAAACAAATCACCCTGTAGAGAGTTCAGCTACAAACAATTCACCCTGTACAGAGATCAGCTAGAAGAAGTCACCTTGTAGAGAGTTCAGTTACAAAGAAACCACCATGTAGGGAGTTCAGCTACAAACTAGTGACCCTGTAGAGACATCAGCTAGAAGAAGTTATCTTGTAGAGAGTTTAGCTACAAAGAAACCATCATGTAGAGAGTTCAACTACAAACAAGTGACCCTGTAGAGACATCAGCTAGAAGAAGTTACCTTGTAGAGAGTTCAGCTGCAAACAAATCACCCTGTAGAGAGTTCAGCTACAAACAAATCACCCTGTAGAGAGATCAGCTGGAAGAAGTCACCTTGTAGAGAGTTCAGTTACAAAGAAACCATTCTGTAAAGAGCTCAGCTGCAAACAGATCACCTGTACAGAATTGAACTACAAACAAATCACCCTGTAGAGAGATCAGCTAGAAGAAGTCACCTTGTAGAGAGTTCAACTACAAAGAAACCACCATGTAGATAGTTCAGCTGCAAACAAAGCTCAGCTGCAAACAAAGCACCCTGTAGAGAATTCAGCTACAAACACATCACCCTGTAGAAAGATAAACTAGAAGAAGTTACCTTGTAGAGTTCAGCTACAAAGAAACCATTCTGTAAAGAGCTCAGCTGCAAACAAATCACCTGTACAGAATTCAGCTACAAACAAATCACCCTGTAGAGAGGTCAGCTAGAAGACGTTACCTTGTAGATAGTTCAGCTACAAACAATTCACCCTGTAGAGAGATCAGCTAGAAGAAGTCACCTTGTAGAGTGTTCAGTTATAAGGAAAAAACCATGTAGAGAATTCTGTAATAAATATATGTATTATATATATATAATTTGTACATTTAATGATAAAATTAGAAATATTTAAAGTATTTAACATCTGCTTCATCTTTTCTTCTTCCTGTGGTAAAGAAAAAAAGATAGGTTAAAAAGCCACAAAGCCGGCCATAGGCCTATGGCCGGCTTTGGGGTATACAAATACAAAAAGAAGTGAAAAACAGCCAAGCTGTAAAAAAAAAGAGTGCGGCCCTCAAAAAGGCTATGGTGAAAAAAAGTGAAATCCAAGGTGTCTTGGCCGCCACCTTGGATTTCACATTTTTTTCACCATAGCCTTTTTGAGAGCCGCACTCTTTTTTTACAGCTTGGCTGTTTTGGATTAGATACATTCAATAATCATCATTGTGTCCAGAGATGGGGTAATGCATTACATAATATAACACGTTACGTAATATATATAACAATTCACAGTTCTGAGTAATGTAATGCGTTACTTTTGGAAATGTAGTAAGTTACTTTTGGAAACTATAATTCGTTACTAGTAACGAAAAAGTAATATTATTACGTAACGAGTAGCTAGAAGCCAAAAGTAACGAGTAACTTTACCGTGATGTAACAAGTGAATGGAGTGATACTACGAGTAACGATGAACAAGTAATGCATTATAAATGGATTTTACTGCCAATTATCCATTCTACTATTAATTAATCACCTTAATCCATTAACCTTTCATCTATAATAGTGCTCAGGTGTTTCATGTACGCATGACTGATGTGCATCACGTGACTGCATGTGGTTTATATGTTAACTGTAACTTAGCTATCTTAATAAAAAAGTAACTTAGCATGAATATAAATTAGTAACTTAATGTTTGTAGCTAATATTATTAAGTTAGTAACTTAATATGTAATATAATTAAGTTACTCTTTATTCTAAGTAATATGTGATGATTGTGTCTGAAGATAAGATGAAATGTGGGTAACTTTGGGACCATACGAAGTACAAAAGAAAATGAAATCACACATCATTGTATCCATTTCTTGGCCACCATCTTTTGATTTCACAACTTTTTTTGCCCAGACTTTTAAAGGCCACACCCTTTTTTCACAGCTTAGCTGTTTTGTTATTTACACTGTACCAATTTCTTGAAGATGAGCAGATGTAGTAGAACCAGTCTAATTTCAGATTAGTTTGGCCATGTTGAAACCTTTAGTACAAATCTAAAGAAATCCTGAATTTTGTTAATAGAATACCAGAATGATTGCTCTATTATAGTTGGGAGCTCATTTAACATCTTATTATATAAATAGTATGTACGTGTTGAGCTGGATCCTCAAAAATATTTAATAACTCAAGGATACAACTACACATGATCCTGAAATTTGGTTCATTTGTAGTACTACTTGACCCACTAAAGGAAATTCAAAATCTTTTGTTCAAATGTCTGACATAATATTTACAGCCAATCGAAATTTTCACCATACATTTCCTATAGGGAAGCCATAAAAGCGCAATGTCCATTACAGCCCTTTCCCGAACTTGTAATGAAGCCAAACCGTACATGTCTGTTGTTGACACCTTTGCTGTTACCATTAATCATCTGGTTGGCAGAAATGTTAACTCTGCTGAGAAAAAATCCACTTTTAATTTTCCACTGTTTTTCAGGATCCAGCTCAACTTGTACATACTATAGCAGGATGTGACCATAAACAAACAGCTAGCAAACTTTCTCACACAAAATGCTTTTACAGTGATATCTTACCTGTATCCACAATAGTTAAACTGTTTCCTGGACTTAAGGTTTCAGATTCTTGGAATTTAATCTTCCCTGGTATATCAACATCAAATAAATGCATCTTGCGATGCTTAGCCACCAGATCTCCTAATGGATTGAATATTGGACAAGTATTGTACAATTTGTCCCCATCCCTTTCAGGCAATGATCCTAAATGATTGGATAAGTATTCAGTGTCTGCATAATGAGGTCTACTATACCTCCAATTAGGAAGATGTTACATTCTTTAGCTGCAGACGACAAAGCATTAGTGGAATCACCAGGAATAGGTTCAGCATAGGTTGGGAAGTACGATGTTCCATATGGTGAATTGAAACATTCCTGTATAAGACAAAATGTCACCTAAGGCCACAACAAGTTGGCCATTACAAGTTAATGTCATGTTTCATTGATGCATCAAATCAATCATGTGATCTCTTAAAGAGAGTGCTAGTATGGGATAGTTATAAAAACCGGAATCGAAACGGGAAACGAAACAAAATCAGCCTACAGTCTAGTGGAGGACAATCACTATATTATGTACAGCTACACTATAATATATGCACGCACTTTGATTGATACTTGTATATCCATCAAGCAAGACTCCAGGTGGCAGATTTCTCTACATGGCGCTTATCGATTAGAGATATCAAACGCCTGCTCCTATCTGAAGGGTCTGGGGACTCTACAATAGAAAAGTTCTGTGCTTGGGTAGGTGAGTGTTGATTGTCCCTTGACCACTTCCATAAGAGGAGTGAATAGCAATAACTACTTTATCATTTACAAACCGTTTACAGTAATGATTGGCTTGACGAGTCTAAAAGCCATGCCTTTAAGAAAGGGATGAAGCCATCTGTGGCACACCTTTTATTAAAATGGTCAAGGGACAATCAACGTTCACCTACCCTGGCTACCCAAGCACAGGACTTTTCTATTGTAGAATCCCCAGACCCTTTGGATAGGAACAGGCACTTAATATCTCTAATCGATAAGCCCCGTGCAGAGTCTTGCTTGATGCATAAACAGGTAGTGCGTGCATATATTATAGTGTAACTGTGCATAATATTGTGATTGTCCTCCACTATACTATAGGCTGATTTCGTTCCGTTTCGTTTCCCATTTGGATTCCGGTTTTTATAACTATCCGCTAGTATAGCTGTAGGTAGTCTCACATGGCCAGACTGCTATCTTGCCTCCTCTTTTTTTTGTGATGTCATTGGTTGGCGAGATAGGGTCTGGTGAATGACAAATTAGCGTTTGAAGGTGAACAGTTACCATAGTTTAGGCTATAGGCTCCTTAATTGTGCAAGCAGTCATAGGTGTAGTAACAGGGAAAATATAATTCATAGTAGCCCCTACACTTGTAAAGGTTGAGATACTCTAATAGAGCAGTCATGTTTACTATTATAAAACAGCTAGAAGGATTCCAGAAATTTTTTTCAACCTGCAGTAGTGACCCACCAATTATGCTGAGTGCCTGACAGCATTGAGCAATGCTAGCATAATACTTGTGCCATGCTATAAATCCTTGTTTGTCAAAATACAAATCACAGAAAGATTAGTATACTGTAATAGAACAGTCAGTAACTCTAATGTCTCTATTAGAGTATGTCTGAACCGCATTGTGATGTATAGTCTCTACTTCAGCCATTTATTATATACCCATAAAGTGTATATTTATTAGGAACTGAAACTTAAATATTGAGGAGCATAATAGACAAAATGTTTGAGTACTGCGCAAAAGCATAATAGGTAAAACAAAAGGCATAATCAGTGGGTTCCTACCCTGCAGGGTTCACTACTAGAGAATAAACAATCCATGGTATGGCCTAATAGTAATGCATAACAATCTCACACAATTAACACACAATTTATAAGCCGGGCAACAGTGCTTGTATTCACATAGACCCTTCATAGACCCTTGATCCTCTGGAATGTATAGCTCCTAGTATCTATACTTATATGGTAATTATTCAAGATTTTGGCTCTCTCAATGAGTCAGAATCTTGACACTAACACTATGGGTTAAACCTCCTACAGGCTGGCATAGGTTTGGGCTATGAAATTCTAACAACAGTGTTATGCATACTGCATAGTATTATATGCTTTCCTGTCACTAATAGTAGGTCTCTAATATCATTATCATATAAACCTCATAAAACATTTTCTAATTTCATGAAACAATTGTTTACAAAATCTATATAACCCACCTGTTGGATACCAGTTTTGATTGAGGGTTTAATGCAAACATAATTGCTTATACCAAATTGCCCCCAAATTACAGTCAGTCCAGTATAAATTCCTGGACCTGTTTAGTTGCCAGGGGTATAGAGACTTTCAACACACGGTTGTCTCAAATGAATGCCTAGCGGCGACAATTCTGTACAGTGCCACAAACAATGAGATTAACAACAAAGCAAAAATGTTATAGTTGGCCTTCCTGAATCTGTGCTATATGCTGAGGAATACATTAAAGAAAGTATTTTTATTTATTTATTAAGGCTTTACAGCACAAGTGCTGAAGGTCTGTAGGACACTTGGTCCTACAGCCTATCCAGAGTTGTTACATAAAGCGTGTTTGAAAAGGTGGAGAGTACAACTTGAGGTATGAAATTGAATATGCGATTGAAGCTTTTGTATATAAATGCTGGTCTAAATAGTTGCCAGTCTTGTTTTAGTGGCTGGGGTAAAAAGTTGCTTGAAAGAAATAAATAAATCGAGACGATATGGTAATGCATTTTACACAATAAAGATCAACAACAAACAGTGAGCGGGATGTGCACATCAGCGTTGAAACCAGGTCACTACTGCTGACCCGGATGAATTAAAACTAAGGCATGTGCCAAGAGCTATATTTTGAGTGCTCGACTAGTGCGCTAAGTAAAAGGGTAGCTTAAGTGAGTAAGGTTTATAATTAACAGTTGGTATGGTTCCACGTAAGTTTGCAGATAGCAAGATACGTTTCCTGAAAGTGGGTGTGGCTTTGTGCATACCTAATTACAAGCAATATGAAACATTCCTGATATTAAAGTGGGCATGGCACACAAAAGAAGCTGAAAGACTAGACAATGTCTCATATTACAACAATCGATTAGTGGGCATGGCTCCACATAATCTTGCAGGCAGCTACAGGCATGAATTCGTGCATACAAACTGCAATACCACTGATAAATGCGCGTGGCTGCAGGCATTCATCCCGATAAGTGGAAGTTGGGTTGCATCAGGACTTGACTATGACGTGTTTATACACTTCCGTATTATCCAACTAATTACATGTGATCCAATCTGGGTCAGACCCAGATAATCTGTAAAGTGGGTCAGACCTGGATGACCTGGACAAAATGTGACCCAGTTGATCCAACCCGGTTTCAATGTTGGTGTACATGAGCCATGTTAAGAATCATACCCACTTCGTGGTTTAGAAATGACAAGTTTCTAAACTACAAGTTCTGAGTTTGTAGCAGAAGGGAGTTGGAGCCAAGAACACACTGTAACTGCTCTGAAATGTTTACTCAGATCCACATATCACTTTAGTCTCAGATATTTTCTTCAGGGTGATGCTTATCAATTAGCAAATATAATTGAAAAGTACCATCCCAAAAAAAGGGTCTGGATGGTGACAGCAATCTATATGCAAGATACAGCTATCAGTGTATTGCCCCACTACCACCCCCCCCTTGGGCATATATGGGGCTATGGTGGGGATTTGATAAATCTGAATGTCAAATGTCCCATAGTAGAGCAAACCTAGCACATCATATTCCCACCATAAGCCCCAGTTGTAACACAAGGGGATTTGACATTGTATCTTGGGCACAAAAAGAGACTACCTGGGCAACAGTCCAGTGTTACACTCAGTGAGAAGCCAGAGTTTCTTTTCCACCAATTTTACAATAGCAAGTGGGTAGAAAATAAATTAGATGACACAATTAGATAGCTCACAAAACTCAGAATCAAGACACACAGTAGTACGTCGTGCAGCCAAGAAAGCCAGCGTGCCACACCACGAGAAATTTACAGGAAGAAAGAAAACAGCCTTTTCACACGTGCATAGCTCAATGGCCCTTTCTCCAAAACATGCCATTTTGCATTATAGCTGTCCGCCAGGTAGGGTAGGCCACACAGCAAATTTGATTAAATTTGCAACTAGCCATTTGCAAGATCTGTGAAAAAATGGTGCGACCTTAAAAAGCCTGGGTGAAAAGGTTGTGAAATTAAAGGTGGCGGCCAAGAAATAGCTGCAATGATGTTAATGCTAATAAATTTTAACAATGCACACACTTTTTAAGGCTGCACCATTTTTTCACAGTTTGGCTGTTTTTATGTGGATTGTATCTTGCATACAAAATCATTGGTGAGGCCAATGATTTTGATTTTTTTCATCTTCCAATACTAGTGTGGGAAGGCAAATTTTTATTTTATTAGGCCACTATTTAATGATTTTCTGTTTTTTATCAGCACCCACATATGCTGCCAGATGTAATTCCCATTATTAAATATTTAACCATTATTCATCTGAATAACCAAATATCGAGGAGGTGCAGTTCAGTTTTCAAGATTGTTGCACTGATACAGTAGCTACCTCAGTGCACACTGTAGCCCAGAGAATGTGAAAGACTGGTGCAGTGAAGTTTACAAGTAAGAAGTTGGTCCTCAAGTGGAACTGATCACGTGACGAATGATGACTATATGTAGCTACATCTAAAGAGGATAGTTGCCAAACTAGCTATGTTGAGTTTAATGCCTGGTATGCCGCAGAGAATATCAGGCCATGGAGAGTATAAGTCTAGCTAGCTTATTGTGGGGATAATAGATAATGGTAATGACCCGCCCACCCGCACTCTACATTTGAAATTTTCTGATGAAAAACAAAAAAAAAAAATCACCAAATAGTGATCTCGACTAGATAGCTGAATTAGCTAGCTAAAATGACTCAGAATGTAGCTCTAGTTAGTTACCAACTTTAAAAGGCGCTGGATGGCTGCACTCAGCCACCAGTGGTACAAAAATCCTTGATGTGGGCAATACGGGCGGGGATGAGAAACTAATAATTAGCTAAGTCAGTTTATGTCGCCTGTGGGCAGAGAATAGACACAATCCAAAACTACGTAATCGTCATAGCAACAGCTTTCCGCCATTTTGAATGGGGCCAGTATCAATTATTACGATTGCGCTACATTGAAATCCGATGATGAATAAAGCTCGAACTGGGGGTATTGTCGAACAATTGGCCGTGGAAGTCTTCGAGGTTGTAAATTGGTTAGGGGCAGGTGGTTATCAGAGTTGAACAAGGTGCGAAGCATCGACAGCCCAAATTGCCTTGTTGGCCCACACAGGAAGCACTACGAAGCAAATAGATAGTATTTTAGTATCCATTACTGCGGTAAATTATTTGTGATAGTAACCGTAGTAGCGGCTGACCATCCAGGCGCTCCTTGTACAGGTAAACAAGGGAATTAGTGTCGTCAGCGCTTCGCGCCTTGTTCATCACCTGATAATCACCTGCCTTTAGCCAGAACAAAGAATTTGCAGCATTAAAAGCTTTCATGGACTATTGTTTGACAATACCACTTAGTTCGAGCTTTCTTCATCGCTGAATTTCATGCAGTGCAGTTAGTGATTATTGAAATTGGCCCCATTCAAAATGGCGTCCGAAAAGTGGGCGTGGTTTTGGATAGTGTCTATTAGCAGACAATTCCAACATTATCAACTTTTCAATTTTACAGCCAGACCACACTTTTTCTTTTTTAAACTTTTACTTCCCGACCCAGTGACAAAAGTAAACTCACATTACACGTTTCCGCTCGCACGTTTCTACAGGCCGGCATATGCTTAGATTATGCTACACCCTGAAGCTGCCTAGCTCACTGCAGTGATGTATAATTTTTGTGACATGGTGTCTTACCGGCAATACAACCATGTTTGCTCCTTTCTGTGCCGCATTTCTGATCAGTTGACAAGCGTTCTGTACGTTCCTTGCTTTATCTTTGCCCACCGCCATCTGTACCATAGCAAGTCTAAACGCTAAACAACAAATATTAAACGCAATGTACATACATAATCGTGCTTACATTTCATCGTGACTATCTATCCGATTAATGTTCTTTCCGAGGCTCTTTCGAGTTATAACAGCAACGCTCAACAATATTAGAATATAAGCGCCTAAATAACGTAACGTACGGTCCGCGAGAAATCACGTGAAATTCATATAGCTCCATAGACAATATGTGACCAGATTTGCGAAAAGGTACCTTTTCCACACATTTGACATACTAGCTAACAAAATGATGTAACACTTGACTCCTTATACTGATTAGCTTGCTCTAAGTATCACAATGTAGCCAGATACTGTAGCTACATTCACTGAAAAGTTTAAGCAATTATATGCCATGATCAAAAAGTTATGAAGCTTTAAAGTTCAAAAAATGGGTCAAATTTTGTGTGTGAAAAAGGTACCTTTTCGCAAATCCGGTCACATATATATATGGTAACGTATATATTATCTATGCTACAACCATAGATATTAAGCATTACGGTATCACTTGTGACTTAGATATTGTTCAACTTCAAACTGATGCTGACAACTTTTTTGAATGGTCGAAGACCTGGTTATTGAATATTAATAGTAAACAGTATTCAAAATCTTTTTGATCAAATGCTCAGCACAATATTTACAAAATTTTCACCATACATTTCCTACGGGGAAGCCATAAAAGTACACCACCCTTTTCTGCATTGACTTGTAATGGAGCCACTGAACCACACATTTCTGTTGTTGTTATTCATGTCATGTCTTTCATGTCAATGGGAACACACAAACCACAATCATCTGGTTGACTGAAATGTTAATTCTCTTGAGAAAAAATCCACTTTTCATTTTTAGCTGTTTTTAACTGCAGGTCAACTTGTACATGCTATAGAACACTGCAAACTGATACTTAAGTGATGTGGAGCATTGCTCTCTCTGTAGTTCGTCATTCTGACAATGATATTGTGCAGTGGTTTCACTGATGTAGCAAGGTCCACTCCAACTGATAGTAATAAATCGTACACACACTTGCACCAAAGTATTACAAAACTTACCTAGTTCTTCAGTGATGGTAGTTATGTCACTATACTACTAGGTAAAGAAGGTCTAAAGTGATCAGTGGTGCAACACCATTTATGGGTTGTGTGTCCCCATTGAGCTCCTCAGAAATGCTGTTCTTTGAGGTACAGAATCTAAATCTTCTTCACTCATCAACAAAGGTAGTGATTTGATGATTGTTTTACTACCAATTAGTTGTGAGCACATCTAAACGAGAAGCTTTTCAGTGGATTACAGTATTAGGTAGCATGCATTCTTCTCAGTGGTACACTATGTTTCTTATGAGCCAATCCAAGACTGCTGGCACTTAAATCCACTAGCAATTATCTCTTCCTTTCCCTTAGCTTCAGGACTAAAGTGAATTTCAACTTTATAACAATCCTTGCTATGTGTTGGTGCTTCAAACAGTAAAAACACTGCAATTCAACTCTGGTGCACTGTCAAGTAGTTTCTTTGCATCTGTCCACTCGGGATGACCACAGAACACTTAACAATACTGCTTCATACAGTCCTTACAACATACTTCTGTCAAAGATCCATATCTCAGCCTGACCATGGCACGAATATTGAACTCACTGGTAAAGTACAGTCTTGTTCTCTAACGTGTTGCTTGGAGGCGACTGCTCCTAACAAATACCTATACCGTACTTAAACTGCCAAATAAAACAAAAGGACTTTTAGAAGAACTTACTATGATGCCTGTTGTATCAAACAGTATGGTAGCACTGTGTAAGTTGGAATCCCCTAAAATGAAGCGCGCTGCCTAAAATGCTGCTTTCAAAAATCATCCCAGAAACATCTTATGCAACAAAATAATCACCTTTACGGAATCCAGTTGATGCATGATGTCTGTACCAGTGTTACACACAGCATTAGTGATGTCTATGTGAATCTTCTGTCATATAATGGTTCACAAACAGTTCCAGCAAAATCTCAATTTTCTCATCACTAGTAATGCCATACTCCTGGGGCATCACCAGATCTACCAGGTGCATTGACTGTATGTACAAGTCATATGCTACAAGATGACTATGGGATAGTAGAACATGTTAGTATTGTACATGACCTACTAGTCTAGTTAGTATACCTGTTGTGTAGCATGTCATATTTGATACAGTCATAAATGTCCGGAATTTTACTGATATCATATTTACCATCTTTATGTAAAAAGTCCTATAAAGTATTATATTAAACTTTCAGTGGTCAGCTACCTATAAATTACCTTTTCCAGTTTCTCCCATCTTGCTAGCATCAACTTCAAACTTTCAGAAAGATACAAGTCCACTGATACCAAACGTACAAAGGTACATACATGCATTACAGCTGTACAGTAGTGTTCAAAACGATCACAATTCCTTACATCTTGACAAGCTATATTCCCTAAAAATATAGTCTGGTGGTAAAAGCTAGCTGACTAATGACTACCTCCATTTCTCATTGCTGCATTGGAGTAAGATGTGAAAGTAATGCATTGGCAAGATATACCAGATGGTAGTTGTGGGTGGCTAAGAAACTGGGCTCCACAAAAGTGTGTTATTGACAGGAAGAAAGCACAATTTACATGTTTTCTCGCATACACGCATATGTTGTACAGTACAACTGCTCTCTACATTACAAATCAATAAATTGCTTTATGCATTATGAGCACTCAAAATTTTGTTTAAATTCTTTCTCATATTTTCAGGTGAGGAGGAGATTCACATTGTTTTTTGCACACTTCACAAAATTGATTTGCATACAAATATCCTAATTGCCATATCACCTCAAATTATTTAGCCAGTCTCCAGGCCTTCATCTATGAAATTACTCAAGGAGAGCAAAATAAAGAGTAAAGGGGACAATCTGTGCACTTATTGCACATAGCATCTAGGAGGATTTATGGGGTATGCCCCCTGCACAGACTCTCAGATTGATTCTGGCTGGTGCATTCTCAGGTAATGACATGCTTCTCCAGGAAATTTTTGTATTTTAGACTATTTAGGTTACTTCTGGTACATTCTTGTGTACATGAGAATGACCAGAAGTAATCACTCAGTGCATTGTTCCTGATACATTCTTCATTTAAACCATTACTTAAATTTAGCGATGAAGGGGGACAACAGTTTGTCAAGGACTCATTTGCCCCCTGCCCCCTAAATGACGCATGGCCAAAATCAGCCATAGAATAGATATACGTGACAAAACAATTTGAACAGGATTTGATGAAATGCTGCTTGAAATAGTGAACTAAATTGCACTTAGCAGCTATGGCCAGTTCCTGTCAGAGTAGTAACACTTGAGACATTATCAGCTGGGTTGTTGGTAGCCAAGTAACATGCAAATCAAAAATATTATTCACTGTTTAGCTATCATCACTGCCCCAGATGGTACTTTTAAAGTTTTACCAAAATTCATTTCACCATGTGATGAATCCATTATCTTGAAAATACTGTTTTATAATAGTTGCCACATGGCTTGTAGCTCAGTTATGCTAAGGTGTAGCAAAGGGGGCTGGCCAAACCCCATGCATTTTGATTTTACTGGAGCCTTGATTTAATTAAGCCTTCACTAATATCGCTATATTCTAGTAAACATTCATGGCTGTACTCTTTTAAAACTTCAGGTATGGCTGAGTTGTGCAGTAAGAAAGCAAAAGTATGCATGAGCAAATAACACATTGTAGTAACTTAATTCACAGAGTGTCACCTCATCTAAGATGTCCAAAGAAATTCTCTGTACAAATACAGCAATGAGGCTGAAAAGCAGCCAAGAGCTTCCACTGATTAGATTTGTTATTATTTATTATTAATCAGCACAGCAACCTTCAGAGGATGATGCTGAATACAATCAGTGTACAGTATACCGTAATAAGTGCTAATTATTTATACACAGTCAGTCTCAATAATCTCATAATCCTTCAATTCAGGTAAAGTTCTTGGGAACTTATATACATCAATTCTGGGTTGGTATAAGGTAAAGTTGTGTAAATAGTGAGTCCTCAACACATGCAGATGATTTGGACGGGCATAATTAATAAATCATACAATTTGTAAAGTAAGACTAATTTTTCCCATCTGTACCAATCAAGTTTAAGTTTTCTAGGATATTACTGATGCTGTCCCTTTGGCTTCCTCTTTATACATGATTTACCTGTCACAAAATGAGCACACGAAATGAGCAGCTCCACACTGCAAAAATAAGTAGTGAACACTGTGACAAGATAGTGAATCTCACTGCAAATTTTAGTGACCATCACTAAGAAATATTTCATAGATCTTGCCATAGCAGTATTCTGGTAGCATGTAGCTATATATATAGCTATATCATTTTATTGATTATAGGTGCATAAACAACCTTTTGCAATAGATTTACAGCATATAGCAAGTTTCTTAGTGATTTTTAAATTTATTTTTATATAATGAAAAATGACCACCTGCATGCCCTGATGCTTTTTTTTTGAAATTCCTCTAATGGTAAACTGTAAATCAATTTGCCTGGCCTTAGTGTGAGAAAGCACACTAGCATGTGAAGCATAGGGGGCCATGTTCCCAAAAATATTTTGAAAGTTATATTCTCTGAAAGAGTAATTTTCATTTGTTTATCAAATATACTAATATAAATGCTTGACTGTTGTTGTATTAGGTTGACTGCTGTATTTGGGTAACCTGATCTTGCTTGGCCAGTTTCAGCCCCCCCCCCCCGAGCCACAGCGCTCCTGCTGAGTCAAGGGATTTGAGGAGGTGCTTGTGGTGATAAAGCACCCTCCACTGATTTTTCACCGTGGAAGTTAGTAGAGGCCAAAGGTAGCTACAAATGGATGTTAAGTATAGACAATGAAAAGGTGGAAAGATCAAGGGAAAGGGTTTTTCTCTTCTGTAAAAATTAGGAGAAAGGCTTATTAAAAGTGAATTTGCTAAAGCTAAAATTTGAAATGCTTTTATTGAGCAGTCAACTACATACATCCAAATTATTTCAATGAACTCATGGCCAGTGTATAAGCTGAAAATCGAACCTCTTCTTGGCCTACAATGTGCTATCTCACCATTGTACTGAACATCCTGCCATGCCAATTGCTTAAAGCTAAAATTTTGTACCTTTTATATACTCCCATAATGCACTTTTTAAGAACCTAGCTTCTGAAAAACGCTAAATACAATACACATAGCTACAGTGGGTACTTTCAATTTTAGATAAAGAAATGTCCACCAGATATAAATACTTAGTGCTAGTTGCTTATGTTGGCTGGTCACCAAATGGCATTAAGGCAATGCTGCTAGATACATTTTAAATTGTGACTGTATTTATGAAAATTAAGGTACCTTTTTCACACACAAAGTTTGACCCATATTTTTAACTTTGAAGCTTCATACCTTTTTATCATGACATATAATTGCCTGAAATTTTCCATGCTTGTATATAGGTACAGTATCTGCCTGCATTTTGATATTAAGAACAAGTTTGTCAGTATAAGGAGTCAAGTGTTATATCATTTTATTTGCTAGTGTGTAAAATGTGTACCTTTTTGCAAATCTGCAGCTGGTCACAATTATTATAATTGCTACCTTACAGTGACCAGCACTGAAGGTCTACAGCACCTTGTGTTACAGCCTTTGAATTACCTAACCTATTAAACAGGTATTGGAGACTTTCAGACAAACCAGCTAATAAGGTGAAACAGAAAATGGGTCAGAGAAAAAAAAATGCAAGTGTATCAGAAATGATTAGCATGCTTGGATTAGTCAGATGGCCAACTTTGGAAAGCAGACACAACACACTTAGATGCATAAAGTAATGAACAACCTGGTAGATGTGTGTAAAGGTTGAGCAAGTGCAATCAAGAGTGAATGCTTTTACTTATTTCTTTTACTCACAAGCTTAAGGTACAGTTTTCATAGTCTCTGCATGAGTCTCTCTTAGGTACACATGTAAGTCAGATGAATTCATCAGGCATTGAGATAGATCATTCCATAACATTTAATAGTTGTATAAGTAATTACTACACCCGCATGCATATCCATGTACGATCATACCCAATCTGCATGAGATTGTACAATAATTGAGATTCTAATATGTAAACTTATTACTGGTATCTAAATGCTTCCTTTTGCAGCTTGTTAAAGCATTAAACATCTTTACAAAGTTAACAGGGCTACAGTGCCTGCATGAGGAATGCACTCCCAGACCTCTGCTGCTAAGATTTCTATAATTATCTTAATCAAGCTGGACACATATTCCTCAACATTGCAAAAATTATGTGACCATGCACTGTAGCTATATGTCTTGTTTGAATGTATAGTACATTTGAGGGATGAATAGGTTTATGTCAGTTCTTTATCAGCATAAAAATTAAAATACACCATCCTTTAAAATTCCAAATTTCCAAATAGAATATACAACCACAGTATAAATAAGCTAGATCAGAAATTCCATAAGTGATTATTTATAAAGGGGGGATTATCCTCTCCTGGTGAAAATAAATTTAAAATCTTTAAAATCAGTTACATGCATGATATTGCTGGCCACAGTTGCGTGTTTGAGTGATTTTAGCATCAATTTAGGCTAATAAAATTTTGAAGTTATAGCATCAGACCCCTTGAAATTTGACTAAAGTTAAGCCATATTCTTATTCTACAAAGTTTGTTAATCTAGAGAACTGTGAAAGCAGACCCCCATAGATAGCACATGCTGAGTGTGTTTCACCAGTGCACTGCATCAACCATTTAGCTACCACTTTCCTTAATTCCTGACTTTAGGCTGTTCATAATCTCCTCATGAAATCCAGATCTGCTCCTGTAGCAAGAGCGGATTTAAGGGTGTGTGTGGGTGCTAAAGCATCCCCTCCAAAATTTTATTGTGTGCTAGCTATAGGAAGCTACTATATAGAAGCTACCATACAGGTGCAATTATGTCTTTAACATGTATGAGAAAATAAAAGGCCTAATATATTCTAAGAATCAATAAGAATTGTGTTTTTAGGAGTATATGTGACTGAATTTGACAAAACAAGGCTTCGACGCACAAAACTTCGTTAGGAGATATGGCAATTTTAAGTAATCAATGTGTAATAATTTCCCAGTGCCTACAGCTGTGCAAACAAAATTTGCACCAATTATTCATCTATTTACTAGCTATCACTGATACCCAAAATTTGCCCTGTTTTGGGTAGCTTTTTTCGAGTGGGTAATAATATCACAGGTGGTAGTAATAGGGTGGGAGGGTGGGGGTAGTAATAGGGTAGGAGGGTGGGGGTAGTAATAGGGTGGGAAGGTGGGGGGTGGTGGGAAGGTGGGGGGTGGTGGGTGGGCTTAACATAGGGGTATAAAATGAAGTAAGAAGACGAATGGAATCCAGAGGCCAAGTTTGGGCCCTCCATGGCCCTCCATGGCCCTCAAATCATTCCAAATTGACTGAGAACACTATTGGTGAGCTCTCTGTGAAGTCCCAGCTCACTACACATCATTATCACAAAGCCATGGCCATTTAATGGTGCCAATCTCCCACTCGTGGCTTTGACAGGGTCGGAAGAAAGCTGCTACAGAAACCAGACTTGCCAGTGGAATATGATAGTGTGTTAGACCAGCAATCCATTTCTGGTAAAAACGTAAGTTTGATTTTGTGTGTGTGGAAGCCTGGTTATATGAAATCTGGTCACATATATATGGGTTAAATTAAAACTAGAAATACTCTAATAGAACATAATCTAATAGATCATCCACTATTGCAACTATCAGGAACAAAGACCAGTGTTAGAGCTGAAATTTAACCTCTTTATCTTGACCTGTACACTGTTATCTCACCATTGTGCCAAAACTTCCTGCCATACCAATTGTTTAAAGCGATATTTTATATTTTCTGTGTACTGAATCATAAAACATCAATTCTTTTTGAAGTGCCATTCTGAAAATAACTTTAAATAAATATATAATGGGTTATTATGGGTATATTATTTATAGTTGTAGCTACAAATTTAATGCTCTGCTTGAAATGCTTCCTTTTGCAACTAATGCATTAATTCTAGCAAAATTTAAGCATCTAGACAGGACTACAGCGTCAGCCTTTACTCCACACACACTTATCTAAATTTTTTCCATTAAAATAACTAGTACAAACAAAATATGACCACTGTGCATATCCCTTCTATATTACATTTCAAAGTACATATAGGTGTGTATATAAATTTCTTTATCAACGCTAAACAACAATAGTATATCATGCATCTCTTGAAATTTTTAAAGGAGATGCTCTACAATAACCACACTATGAGTGGTTCTAAAGGAGGCATTTCCCTTGAGTCCCTGGTGAAAGGAAATTGATAATTCCTTGCATGAAAGCAGCTGTAATGTAGATTCAGTGATATTGCTGGCCACAATTGCATTTTTAGTGTTATTAATAGTGCAAGATTAAGACATGTGCCTGTTATCTCAGTTCAGGCGAATCCAATTCAGCCACTCACTTGGCGTAGAGAAGTCAAATGTTTCTATCGCAGGAATCTGGTAGGAAGCTATCACTCTGGGTTCACTTGGCACTTCTGACACCATGCATATATAACTATACACTTAGCTATATTAATGACACACTAATAACTATTAACAAGTGATAACAACTGTACAACACAATATGGAGCTGTACAATCACATGCCTAATGCTATACTACATAACTGCAACACTTATAAAACCACTACAAAACTACCATATAGAGTAAGCCACCAATGTTCGACCACCATCGGTTCGGATGTGATTTTTCTTTAAACCTGCAAAGAAAATTTCTGCTCTTGCTATGCCTTTGGAGAGGTCTAGACCATAAACTCTTGCATGCAAAATTTCAGACCTGCAGCTTTCTTTGTCTGGCTGCAGGAGCTACAAAAGTGACCTGTCCGAATGTTCTCAATTCTCGGACAAAAATATGTATAATCGGTCGAGTGGCACTGCTTGTCAGGCGTAATGCTTGAAGCTGATCAAGTCTTTCTGTGCTTGATATGAAAGAGCAACTCTTATACTCCCCAAATATATGTAGATATTTGGCTTAATCCTTACTGGCTGTGAATTACAAAGCTCCAAAGCCACCTCTGTCGAGCAATCTTAAATTCGGCCACATGTGAAGCTTGTGCAATCAAATAGTTACCTATATAGAATTCAAAGCTATTTTTATGAACTTTGAGAGCATCAGCTACTGTTTAATAGTAAATAGATACATGCACGATGACTGCACCTTGATTTTTGCCCGAATAGCTACATTACATTATTATTATTAACACTTTACAGTGACCAGCACTGAGGGTCTACAGCAACATGTGCTGCAGCCTTAGGATTACCTAACCTAATTTCAAGGACATTTAGGCTTCTCTGACAGTAGCAGTCTACCTACTGTACTCAGCACACATATACACAATCCAAATCCACTTAAATGGGGTTTTTACTATCCCCAAGTCTTAAAAATGTCAAGTTTCTCTTTAAAATGTCCAGGATATTAGCCAGATCGAAATACTCTAATAGAGCAGTCACTTACTCTAATATAACGATCAGCTAATGTATTATCACGTGTAATCAGTATTTAAGCGTTATATAATCAATGAAATTCACATATTAATAGTCTTATTGAAGTGAATATGCCTCAGATTTTCTGACTGCTCCAATTGTATAAAAAGTGACTGTTCTATTAGAGTGTTTCGATCTGGCTAATGTCCCTGAATTTTGGAGAGAAATTTTTGACATTTTTAAGACAGGGGTTAGTCAAAACTCCATTTAAATGGATTTTGATTGTGTATATGTGTGCTGGGTGCAGTAGGTAGGCTGCTACTGTCAGAGAAGCCTAAATGCAATGTAGCTAATCGGGCAAAAATCAAGGTGCGGTCATCGTGCATGTATCTATTTACTATTGAACGGTAGCTGATGCTCTCAACGTTCATAAAAATAGTTTTGAATTCGGGTAACTATTTGATTTGTACGAGCTTCACATGTGGCCGAATTTAAGATTGCTCGACAGAGGTGACTTTGGAACTTTGTAATTCACAGCCAATAAGGACTAAGCCAAATATCTGCATATGTTTGGAGAGTATAAGAGTTGCTCTTCATATCAAGCACAGAAAGACTTGATCAACTTCAAGCATTACGAGTAATGCCACTCGACCGATAATACATATTTTTGTCCAAGAATTGAGAACATTCGGACAGGTCACTTTTGCAGCTCCTGCAGCCAGACAAAGAAAGCTGCAGGTCTAAAATTTTGCATGCAAGAGTTTATGGCCTAGACCTCTCCAAAGGCATAGCAAGAGCAGAAATTTTCTTTGCGGGTTTAAAGAAAAATCGCGTCCGAACCGATGGTGGTCGAACATTGGTGGCTTACTCTACTATAGTGAAAGTAACTTTTTGGTGAGTTCGAAGCGAGCTAGGGTTGGAGCGAAGTAGTCTCGCGTGGCCAGACCGCTTTTTTTCTCTTTGTCATTGGGTAGGGAGAAAAAAAGGGTCTGGAACAGTTCGAATCCCACAATCGTCTTGACACGTCACGAGGCTACGTCATAAGTATGCAACCCATGCGCTTAAACTCTATTGTAACAGGAAAGCCACAGCACAGCAATAAACAAAGACTTAACTTAAATCGATTCAATCTATTATCGCCTCAAAGGCAGCTTTAGATGCTGATAGGTTTATAAATACGCGCTTGTAATTAATTGACGCAAGCGGCTACTAACTTATTTTGAAAACGCATCACGTTTCTTTGGTTAACACCCCCCAATTTTCCGGGGAGTGCCAAGACGAGTGCGGAATTCGAACTGTTCCAGACCCTTTTTTCTATGACAAAGAGAAAAATCGGTCTGGCCACGCGAGACCTTGATTTCCATCCATTTCTCGTTTCCCGTTTCCTATTTCTCCGTTCTGGTTTTATTTTGGTTTCTTTTTCACTTGGTTTAGTCATTCCGTTCCATTCCTGATTCCGGTTCCGGTTATTATAACTTGCCGAGTTAAAGCACGTGACAAATTAAGTGTTATTTTATAAATAGTCTTGCTTCTTAATGCAAGGTGTTCTAATAACGATGATGACATTTTAAGATTTCGTATATCAACTCAGTGCAAGTCAGCTAGCTACCTTTTTCAGTCAGATACGTCGTGTGAGTAAATTGTAGAATACTGTGCATGTCTTCGTTTAGCTACGTCATACTATGGCTACGTATGCAAGATAAAACCATTGCTGGCGAGAAGTCGATGTTTAAGTACAGGTTGAATGCAGAGAAAATCTCAGATCCCGGTTGTGGCTCCTTTGGCGCATGCCTAAACTGCATGTCGCTGGGGATCAAGTCACCACTGGGCCTGGGATTTTTTTTCTGCATTCTTCAACGTTTTAGTTACATGTTTATGACTCCCTGTATTCACAGGCTTACAGGTCCCTATGTGGGATAGCAGTCACAGGTATAATAAATAGTCTAAGGTATATGCTGATATTTTGGGTCAGGTAGCATTAAGGGTCGCATAGCTTAACATATGCTCACAGGGTTAAATCCTGTAGATTTAGAAAGAAATGAATGATACTAATTCAGATCAACATAGACAGTGATCATAAGCTAACTGCAAATCCAATTAAGAGATAACTTAGTTCATTAAGCAGGAATACTGCTCTGGATTAGCTACATGTACCTCTTACCATGTAGTAAGGAGCATGAAGATATAAAGTGCAAAAACCAAGTCAACTATGGTGTTTTGAATGCCATTAGAGTGCCTGTAAATATTTCTACAACATTTACCATAATTGAATATAAAATAATTAACTTATCAAGTAATGAATATTGTGACCCATAATACCCCCATATGACTCATAACAGGAGCACATAAATTACTTTAGAGAAAAAATCATACAGCCCACCACATGGTAGGATAATTTTTAAAATTTTAGGATAGTGTAGTTTATGGGTACACCTTTGCCTACAAGTAGTATGAAAAATTGGGGTCACATTATTAGGTGATAAGAATGTTTTTAACTTAAGTGACTCATAATACCCACATATACCTTATAGCTACCTCGAAATGTACTGAGCTGTTAACGGTGAGGTATATACCAGCTCACGTATACCTTTGATGGGATTACTAGACCAGGTTTGTGCTGCTGGCCATTGCAGACCCAATGGAGGATCTAGAAACTTGTAAAGCGTATAAGGTTGTCATGCATGCTGCACTAACCTGCATGGGAAGCATGCATATGCTGGGGGATGGGGGAGCTGGCCCCCAGAAAAAAATTGAAATATAACACTGATCGCTGTTGGTAGCTACAATTTTAGTGAAAAATCATATATAAAATTATACCATTGTATACCAACACACATGTTTTTGTGATTGATGTTTTTTTTTTCTGCTGTAGCTAGCTATTGTCAGACATAGTATCAAAAATTACCTAATGCAGCTTATAATATTTTATAGGGGTTCATGTGCTATTTGTAGGAACTATGTAGATATTCATATTTAGACTATTTATAGCTAATGTATGTAATTTACTATATTCACCTAACAATAAACGGAAATTTACAGAATTTTACTCAAAAGTTAAAAAGTCTCTATAGGTCCCTTTTCCTATGCCCTCTCACAAATATGATTGCGTTCCTACATGGCGCTGCGAGCAGTTATCCGATCCGTATAGCCATCCACCTTGTTGTCATCCTTTGAGTTATTTTAACCGATCAACTGGTTCCCTGGTGCCAGTTAGAGGCACCACAGAAGGTGACAGTCAAATCATAATATTGTGTCTCTGCCATTTTTCTTCCGCCTAGCCCTGATCCGTCGAGTTCAACTGAGCCTTCACTACCGAAGATGCCTTTTGTGTTTAGACAAGGTGACTTACCCAGGTTAGACTTACAAGTAGATCATGGTTCTGACTTTACGGCATGGTAATCCCAGTGGGAATCATACATGAGTCTCTCAGGACTGTCCAAAGAAAGTGCTGCGAAGAAAGTCCAAGTATTGAACTTGTGTTTTTCTCATGAAACTCTCTCCATTGTCTAGAACCTCGGCCTAGCTCTCTGACACTGAGAAAGAAGACGTCGCAGCCATCATAAGCACTATTAAAAAATATATTGACAGCATTATAAATGAATCAGTGGAGTGTAGAAACTTCCGCAGACATACTCAGCAACCCGGAGAAAGCTTCGATGACTTCTTGGTAGCACTCCACGAACTAGTCAAAACATACAACTTTTGTTCAGACAATTGCACTCGCAAGAACTTATGTGACCAAGTCATCGAAGGTATTCTTGATGGTGACACGCGTACGGTCGAAGACTTGCTGCAGGAGAAAGACCTTTCCCTCGCCAGGGCCATCCAGATTTACCAGGCCCAAGAAGCAGCAAAGAGACAATGTGCCTCCATGTCTACTGGCCATCAAGACTCACTGGTAGCTGTACGCAACTCACCACCACTCTGCAGAAAGCCACTCAGCCAAGTGCCATCCAGCTATTCTCAAGCCTGCCCAGGATGTGGTGGCAAACCACACCCTGGAGGTAGACCTCGGTGCCCTGCCTTTAATCTATCCTGCAACACTTGTGGCAAAATAGGCCACTTTGCTAAAGTGTGTCGCAGCAAGCCTGCACAATGAGATTCCACACCCACATCAGTAGGTGCTAATGCATTGTCATTACTCTCCACCATCCACCACATAGCTGCTACTGATCCTGCCCCCAAGATCACCTTGACAATCACATCCCTCAATGGCTCTACATCTGCCACTGTCTTGCCAGACTCAGGTGCTGATATCTTGGCAGCCAGTGCAGCAATCTTAGGTTACCTGAATGAACATATTGACAATCTTCTACCATCAAACACTGTTCCAAAAGCAGCCAATGGCACTGAAATGCATCCTGTGGGAAAGCTGCCTGTACGCCTCAAACTTGGTGACAAAGAATTCTCAGAAGATCTACACATCTATCCCAATGTGTGCGAGATCCTGATCTCATGGAAAGCTTGCAAAAATCTTGGAATATTACCAGACTGCTATTTGCATCCATCAGTAAACACCAACAATGTGTACACTACTGCCACTGTGGCTCCACAAATCCTCGATTCACCACCCACTTCCACTAATACCAGCACATTATCACTTAATAAAGACTCCATTGTTACTGGTGTATTTGATGGTGTTATTAGAGCTATGGATGGTGAGAAATTTCACATCTACCTGACGAATAATGCTAAACCATTTTGTGTAACATCCCCCTGCTACATCCATTTTGCATATCGTGATAAGTTAGCAGCAGAACTGGAATTGCTACAGGAACAAAACATTATCACCCCTGTCATCAAACCCACTGATTGGTGTGCTCCCATTGTAGCTACTCCGAAAAAGCATACTGATTCAATCCGTATGTGCGTAGACCTGTCACACTTAAACCGCTTTATAAGAAGAGAACGACATCAGTCATGCTCCCCAGCTGAAGCTGTTGCAAACATGGCAGCTAGTAATGCTAGATACTTCATGGTTCTTGATGGCAAAAGGGGTACCACCAGTGCCCACTAGATGAAGAAATCCAACTTCTAACTACATTTATCACCCCTTTTGGGATTCAAGTACCTTAGAGCTTCCTATGATATTTCGTCTATCTCTAAACACTATGACAGACGCATGGCAGAAGCATTCATAGGGTTAAGTGGATTTCGATGTATTGTTGATGACAGTCATATATGACAGTGATGCTGCCCAACATGTAACCAGTGATAGAGCCTTCCTTCAAAGATCCGCTGACAAGCAGATAGTTCTTAACATAGACAAATGCCTTTTCTTCCAAAGTACTGTCACTTTTGCAGGTTTTCAGCTTTCCAGCAATGGCAATCAGGTTGACAAGTCTATCACTGATGCTATTGCAAGTTTTCCAACGCCGAACAACCGCACAGACCTCCGTTCATTTTTTGGACTGGCTAACCAGTTGTCCACCTCCACTAACATTATATCTTCACTGCTAACTCCAGTTAGACCCCTTCTGAGCACAAAGAATGACATAAAAGTGCTAGAATCGTTAGTATCATTCCACCCTCGCAAAGCTCAGGATAGCCGTATTTGCGAATGGCCTGGCAAGAAATGCCTACGCAGTTGTCTAAAACCATGAAGACACGCTTGTAGTTCAGTGAGAAATGCCGAAAGCTAGAGTTAGTTCAGTTGCTAGCAACATTTTTAGGCACGTGTTCAATCGATATTATGTTCAATTAATGACATCAGTAAATATACAAAGAGAAACGGGAGAACTCGGAAGCATTACATCATATTTTCACGATATGCCCTTCTACAGGGGTATATGAGAGTAGGATACTCTCCTCAGTATATCATGAACTCTTGATATATATATGTGTGTGTGTGTGTGTTTTGTCTATTCACAGAGAACTGAGCATGCACACCAATAATTTAAGGCACACCAATAATTTTAGGCACACATCCCAATGTAATTAAATTCTTTTTGTTGAGGAAACAAATTTTTCAAAGGGGATTTCTATGGAAATCTTAAAACCCCTCTAAATCCACCACCGAGATTCTGCATCTAGTAACTGATATATTAATGGCAGTGTACACTTTCAATTAAATATACTATAGCAAACCTTCATGGGGTACAGAATGGTCTACAACACTAGAATGCACACATATTCCTTTTTTAGAAGATGTACATGCATTAAGGCAAATGAAACACAAACTGTGCAAGAAACTAATTAGCTAGACATAAGCTATAGCTAATTGTATAAAGTGGTTACATGCTCCAGCAACACTATATTACATGGTTGATGAATATGTGTAGATGTAGCTATAGTTGTACAGTGGCTAACATAATTCTCTACATGTTAAGCCAATCATGCAAGCTCAAAACAACACCTGCTTCTCTCCATGTGAATGTGATCAAATGCTGTAATGCTACTTATTTATGAACTGAAACCACTGTGACAAATCAATCTAGATGCATTTAAAGAACACTTCCCTTTCTGGCTGAAAATGGCACAGTGTACATTATAGAAAACCGTTCACCTTGGGATCATGAAAGTTTGGAAATTTCTGGCCAAAAACATCATCCCAAAACCAGCCTCACAATTCCTTCATGGCAGTATTAGTTAGGTATAACCAGCCTTCAGTATGGCCTGCCGAAACACTTCCAATAGGTTACTATATGTAATTTTTTTTAAATATCGACTACTGACTGACTGCCTGATTGACTGATGCTTTCAGACAAGGGTGACTCAGTAATGGCTAAGGCTATAGGCTTGATTTTTTATTTATTTATTTTTTTACTGTGTGATGCTGGTTCAGTCCTTTTGGTTTGTATACTGTATGCTCCATGGACCTGTGTCCTCCGGCATGCATGTTGTTGATTTGTAGTAGCTCCATGTGATGGCTTCTCATATTGTCTGCATGGTTACATAGTTTTCCATTCTGACTAGATGTCCTTCTCATATAGTGTTCTTCATTTGTAATGCTGTGTAACAGACTGAATGTAACTGAAAATGAAGCGTAATGGCCACTTTGCTATTTCAGTAATTGATAATTGGGGCATGCATTCAGATGAAAACAATAAGCTTGGTGCCATTCTTTCTTCTAATACGGTATGTGTGGGCTCACCAGTCATAATAATGCTACAAAAAATAAACTAACAAGTACAAAGAAAAATTAGGAGTAAATTAACCCACACCTGTAGTGGGCATTTAAGTTTTAATTCAGTATAGACTGAAGTAGAGATCAAATATTCATTACGATGTATGTTCATGTGTAGGTGACCTCCCTTGTTCCACTACTTTTTATTTGCTCAATCTTAAAATTTCTAATTTTCCTTGTACTTGTACATATTACATCATAGTACTTTACATCATCACATCTTTGAACAGTACATACTGATTTGGCAAGATTGTTAGAGTCATGATATTAAGCTATAAATGCATAGTGAGTCCAAACTGCGACTGTATATTAGGAGGTTTGGGCTTTTCTGGCCAAAATTATCACCCTAAAACCAGCCTCACAATACTTTCATGGCCGCACCTTGGCAGTATTGGTTAAGTATAATCAAGCCCAAAAGTGCTTTCAGTATGACCTGAATGCTTCCAATAGGTTGCTACAGATTTAAAAAAAGATATTTAGTAGTGAAGTTTGCACTGACTGACTGCCTGACTAATGCCTTCAGACAAGCATAAATCGATAATGGCTATGGACTACAGGCTTTTTTCACTGTTTGATGTTTCATGGACTTATCTGTGTACTCCTTTGTGTCTCATTTATCTTTGTTAAAGTTTCAATTCATGGTAGCACTGTGTGATTGCTTCCTTATATGTTTTTTTAATCATCTGAGTTTACCGTTGTGACTGGGTTGATTGCACTTCATTTCTAACGCTAAGCCAAAAACGAAGTGTAATGGCTACTTCACTATTTTAGTAATTGATAGTTGGGGTGTGCACTCAGATGAAAACAATAAGCCTGGTACCATTCTTTCTTCTAATGCAGTATGCATGGGTTCACCAGTAATAATAATGTTAGACAAACAAGTGCAAGTGAATTTTAAGTTTGATTAGGCATCAAAGAAATAAAAAGTAGTGAAACAAGGGAGGTCGCCTACACCTGAAGCTATACTAGTAGACTTTAATCCGTAGCTCATAAAAATATTGACCAGAAACCAACCTCACAATACCTTCATGGTGCCTTGGCAGTATTGGTTAGGTATAGCCAAACTCAAAAGTGCCTTCAGTATGATGCAAAATGCTTCCGGCCAATAGGTTGCTACAAAATCTTTATTCAGTAGAATTTTTTGTTGAATTACTAACTGCCTAACTGCCTGATGTCTTCAGACAAGCTAACTCAATAATGGGTAAGGCTATGGAATTGATTTTTTCACTGTTAAACGTTGTTTCAGTCCAACAGGTGCCTTTTGGCAGACTGCAGTATATACATGCAATGCACACATCATGGACTCCCATTTCTCTGTGCTGATGATGCAAGGTGTCGATTTGCAGTAGCGCATGATGACACTCTCATACTGTTCTTCATTTGTAACACTGTTTAATGGACTAAATATAGCTGAAAATGAAACATAATGGACAACTTCACTTGATACAGTAGTTAGGGTGTGTGTTCAGATAAAGACATTAAGTCTGGAGCCATTCTTTCTTTTAGTGTGGTATGTACAGGTTCACCAGTTCATAATTATATAAAAGAGTACTAGGAATTTTAAGCCCAATTAGGGATCAAAGAAATGAAACACTTACACTTGAAGATATACTAGTGGATAGTTCAGTCAAGTAAGGATTAATTGTTCACTAGTCTATTTATACCATGCATATTCTTACAATACCATGGTTACAATACAAAAACAAGTTTTTTTTACCAATTTACAAAGACATTAACATAACCATAAATAAGTTGTTTACATAAGTGCTAATAACAATACTCAACAAAACAGTTCATAGGTAAAGTTCTGTTTACCACACCTGTACTTGTATAAAGGCTGAGCAAGACTATGTATGAACAGTTATTAGCACATAAGATGATGATAGCCAAAATAAGTGTCACTTCAAATATCATTCTGCTACATAGTACATCACTGAGCTAAATGGAGGAACTTAATAAAGCTACTGATTGCATTATCTTCTTTGTGAATGGGAGAAAGGTATAGACTTTGTCAGTACATTTGATTTTTGACATAAGTATTTGTTTTTTTTTTGTATTTATAGATTCTACTGAACCAGCCTGACCCAGAGATAACACTCCTACAGTTTTTAAGAGATCATTGTAAGATATGCGTATCTACCTTTACTAATGCATCGATTGTATGCCAGATGAATGAATTTGCATACATGCATTATAGTCAAAAGCAAATTTTATTACACATTTGTAGTGGGGCTCAAAGGAACAAAACTTGGTTGTGCTGAAGGAGGATGTGGTGCCTGTACTGTAATGGTCTCTAACTACAATCATAAAACAAAAACTGTCAAGTAAACATCACAAGAGATAAATCAGATGTTATGTTGTTGTTATTAATAGTCACTTCTCAGTTAACGCATGTTTGGCTCCACTATGCTCAGTTGATCACATGGCTGTTACTACAGTGGAAGGAATTGGGAGTACCAGAACTAAAATACATCCTGTACAGGTATATAACTGTTATACTGTGTAATGATCCTCTGATACACTGTTCATTAGGAACGAATTGCAAAGGCTCATGGATCACAGTGTGGATTTTGTACACCAGGAATTGTAATGTCCATGTATACCTTACTGAGGAATAATGTTAGGCCAACTGAAGAAGAAATGGAAAGAGCTTTTGAGGGTTTGTTACTGAGTTAAAGAGAGGTCACTATCATTTCCCCTTAGGTAACTTGTGCAGGTGTACTGGTTATCGACCTATACTTGATGCATTTAGAACATTCTGTTGTAAAGGTGATGGTGGAAATTGTGCTTGTAGCAAAGGTGATAACACTGGAGTTATAGAGGTACACGACATGCAATAGAATCATATGCATAAGTATTTATTGTACGTACTTAAGGGACCTTATGCACTGTTTGACCCAACTGAGTTTCAACCACTGGACCCAACACAAGAGCCAATATTTCCACCAGAATTAATGGTAACTAGTAAGTTTAGCTCACAACTATTTCAGTTTAGTTTGTGTAGATCTCAACAACACCTCCACCTCTGCACATCAAAACAGATCAGGTTCAATGGTTTCGTCCAAGCACTTTACAACAACTACTTTCAATTAAAGTGAAGTATTTAGAAAAAGTTAGAATTGTAGCTGGAAATTCAGAAATTGGTAATTATAAATGTCAAATATATAATATTATTAGTGCAATTTTGTTTGCATGCATAGGTGTTGAGGTGAAATTTAAGAGTGCTCATTTTCCTGTACTGGTCTCACCTGCTCAAATACCAGAGATGAATGTATTGGAGGAAACTGATGATGGTTTACTGATCGGAGCTGCTTGTACCCTCAGTGAAGCTGAAGTGAAGATGAAGGAAATTTGTAATCGCTTACCTCACCACAAGACAAGAACACTTGTAGCTATCCTGGAAATGTTGAGGTTGTTTGCTGGTCCACAGATCAGAAATGTTGCTGTAAGTGAAGTGTAGTAAAGCTGATGGTTGATGATCAGTTGTGTATGTAGGTTATAGGGGGTAACATTGTCACAGCCAGTCCCATATCTGATTTAAATCCTATTCTAGTAGCTGCTGGAGCTGTTTTGAATATCACATCCAAAAATGGTTAGCTATTGTACATGTTTAACTGTTCCCATATTTTGTATGTACACATGTATAGCTCCACAGTACTCACGAAAGATAGACGAAAGCTTTTTTGTGTCTTATCGCAAGACAGTTCTTAAACATGATGAAGTATTGGTGTCACTAGTAATACCCTGGACACAAGAGGTATACATCACTTAACACACTATAACATTATCATGTCATGTGTTACAGCATGAGTTTGTGTATGGTTACAAGCAGTCACTTCGTCGTGATGATGACATTGCCATAGTTAATGCTGGAATGAGAGTAGTAGTTTGTGAAGAAGATAGAAAATGGAAAGTGAAGGAAATCAGTTTAGTTTATGGTGGAATGGCACCAGTTACAAAGGTTGCTAGTAAAACTCAATCCAAACTGATTGGGAGGTAACACAGCCACATACTTAGTGTTACATGTTTACCTTAAATTTTTTGTCATAGAGAATGGAATGATTCTTTATGTGATGATGCTTGTTCCAGTTTAATTGAAGAAATGAAAATTCCTTTAAATGCTCCAGGAGGGAGACCAGAATTCCGATGTTCCCTAAATGCTTCTTTTTTCCTAAAATTTTATTTGACAGTGAAGAATGAGATCAGTTGTATCCCTCATGAGCTACTGTCAGCTACTAAACCTTTTCGTAAAGAACTTACTAAAGCATCTCAAGGGTTTCAGGTTGGTTAAATGATTTTTGTTATCATAAAATTTAAAAAATAAACACTAATAGAATGTTGCAGGTAGTCAACCTAGTGATGATGTTGTAGGAAGACCATTGATGCACTTGTCAGCCTTACAACAAGCTACAGGAGAAGCCATTTATGTTGATGACATGCCAAGTTACAAGGATGAGCTTCATGCTGCCATTGTAGTTAGCTCACGTCCCCATGCTGAAATAATTGATATTGATATCAGTGAAGCTGCTGAAGTTGAAGGGTTTGTTGACTTTATCAGTGCGCAAGATATTCCAGATGAAGGAAGCAACATGACTGGAGCTGGGCCATTTGGTATTAAAGATGAAGAAGTGTTTGCTGATAGAAAGGTAAGCCTCAACACGTGTATTGAAGACTTTGTACTTATTATGTCCATCAAAATGTTATATGCACTTTAAGTATATCCATCAAAATTAACTAATGTACACTAATTACTTATATATCCATCAAATGTAAATTAAATGTATATATGCTAACCTACATTAACTTTTATATATCCATCAAAATTGACTAATGTACACACTAACGTACATTAAATACATGTGTACATAGCAACCAAACCATCTGTGTCAATTTAATTTCTGGTTTCAGGTCACATGTATAGGACAACTGGTAGGATTAGTGGTCGCTAAATCTCGTCCATTAGCACAACGAGCAGCAAAATTGGTGAAAATAGAATACAAGGACCTACCAGCTATCATCACCATAGAGGTACATATGCAACTATGCACTGATACAATGCATATGTCTATAGTTTACAATATATGAATTTGTGGATCAGATATTTTATAGTCCTCCAATGTCACCATTTTAACAATTAAATCATGTTGAGTATCACTCTTCTTCAATATTACTCACCATTATATACACTGTTTATATCCAAGTATAGTTATAGTAGATATGTACAGTATGTCTGGGTAAACATCTAGGAGGCTATTGATGCTGCAGCCTTCTATGAACCGAAGTGCCATTCATTTACTGTTGGTGATACTGAAGCTGCATTAGCTACTGCTGATCATGTGTTATCAGGAGAGATAAGGGTTGGTGGACAGGTAAGATATTATAATGTATTGTAAATGTTTTTACTTCCTGTGTTTCTAAACAGGAGCACTTTTATTTAGAAACTCAGTCAGTTTTAGCTGTTCCCAAAGATGTCGGAGAGTTAGAGATGTTTGTGTCTACTCAAAATGCCCACAAAACACAGGTTAATTTTTACTCTGTTTCTGATTACGAGACACTGAACATGTGTAGATGTTAGCGGCTACTGCTATTGGTGTTCCTGGAAACCGGGTAGTGGTCCATGCCAAAAGACTTGGTAGGTACACCGACAAGACTGTCATATAATCATTAAGACAGTTGTCTACTATTAACATTTGCAAAAAACTATCTTTTTATTCAGGGGGTGGATTTGGGGGCAAAGAGACTCGTCACTGTATATACTCTACTTCAATGGCTGTTGCAGCCAACAAGTTAGTTCAATATATCAGCAGTTGTCCAACAATCTTGGTTATGTATATGCACATTTTCAACAGTTATACCTATAGCTAGTTACAAGTTATATACTAGTTTCAAAGGATGAAATAGTTATATTACTTTATAGGTACTTTAAAAGTAATGTATTACGTAACTAGCTACTCCTAACTCTGGAGCAAAACACAACTATACTGGCAATCAGCAAACCTGCATGTAGTATATTACCTATCTTGTATCACTTTAAGACTGCAGGTTCCATTACGTCTGATGCTGGATCGTGATGAAGATATGACAACCACAGGAACACGCCATCCCTACCTTGGTAGATACAAAGTTGGTGCACTATAGGCATCATGGCTGACTGTTATTGTAATACATTGACAGGTTGGTTTTAACAAAGATGGAAAGCTTCTAGCACTGGACACAAGGTTTTATTCTAATGCAGGAAATTCAACTGATTTATCTTTACCAGTAAGTAAATGCATTAATGGAATGCTATTATGTTTTGTCAGGTAATGGAACGGTCTGCCATGCATTGTGAGAATGCTTACTATATTCCAAATGTCAAAGCTAGTGGATATGCTTGCAAGACTAACATTCCATCAAACACAGCTTTCCGTGCTTTTGGCAGACCACAAACTATGTACATGATGGAGTGTGTTATCAGTATTGTGGCCGATGTGTGTAATTTTCCTGTACATAAGGTTAGTACATACTAGAAGAAAGAATATCCATGTTAATTTTGTTAAGGTGAGGGAGATGAATCTCTACAAGGAAGGAGATATGACACCTGGAAACCAACTACTTACTGACTTTCATCTTCAACAAAGCTGGGATGAACTGATGACAAAAATACAATATGAAGATCGCGTTGTAGCTGTAGAAGAATTTAACAAGTTAGTGTGTACTGCTTCATGTTATTCAGGAGTGTAAATAGTGTATCCATGCAAAAATATATAGCCAAGTTGGGAAAAAAGGTGCAGCCTTTAAAAGCCTTGGTGAAAAAGGTTGTATAATGAAAGATGGTGGCCAAGAAATGGTTGCAATGAGGTTAATGCTAATAAATACTATGAAAATTTATTAGCATCAACCTCACTACAACCATTTCTTGGCTGCCATCTTTCATTTCACAGTATTTTTTTTTTACCAAGGCTTTTGAAGGCTGTACCTTTTCACAGCTTGGTTGTTATTGTGTGGATTTCATCTTTTTTTTGTACATACTTCATATTGCCCCAAATCCAGCTGTGAAAAGGGTTTGTTTTTACCCACATTTCTTCTTATCTACAGACACAATGGTGATTATTGAAGACAAGTTATTATTGTTGTGTTGTATTGCATGATTTATTTGACTATTTGTTAATATTATTGTAGCACTCCAATAGAGCAGACATTTTGTAAGGACTTCTCATAGAACACAGATAGAATGCCCTAGAACAATCTAGAATTTCCATTGATGAACAAGCTAGAATTTTTATTTCTAAAGTAGAAATTAAGTGTGGCAAGCAGCAGTGATAGCAGTGGTTTAGGGGTTAAGGAATTGGGTGTTCCGATGACTGGTCTATTAGAGTATCTCAACCACATGATTTTACACTTAGTTTGGTTTTAATTTTGTTTTGTAACTCTGTAGTTTTTACTCTTTGTTTTTCAAACCATCAAAAGGCACTGCTATGTTCGTTGGCCCATGTACGCACCAAGTTTTAAGTTATTCTCATAAGCAGTGTACCCTGTAGTTGTGACAAATTTCAATCTCCTTTTATGTGAATAAACATTCATAGCACCATGGATTCACCTTATACACTCTTTAACTGTACCAAATTTCAAAGCAATCAAAATAGATATGCATTTGCATTTTATAATGATTTACACAAAAGTGAGTGAAAAGAAAAACCTAGGCCCCAGCACTTTGGCCACCCATATCTATGGAAATTCAACCAAATTTGCTGTGTGATGTACCCTAGGAACCATGGGTAATGCATGCATTAAAATTGCGTTTTCTTTCTTCCTGTCAATATATGCATGGTGTGGAATTCCAGCTTTCTTGATGCTACCGTGTGTCTTGATACATATACTGTAGGTGTTCCACTATAGAAATAGTACATGTTTAGTTATTACACAACTGAAACTAATCTGCCTATTTTAGGAGAAATCAGTGGACTAAGAGAGGAATAGCAATGATTCCTACCAAGTTTGGAGTTGGATTCCCTCCACCTCTAAGCCAAGTTAGTGAAGCTTACAAAAGCTATAAAGCTTAAACTGTCATTTTCACAACCACCACTACTACATGTAGGGAGGAGCTCTAGTACATGTGTATACTGATGGTTCAGTGTTATTGGCACACGGAGGAGTGGAAATGGGACAAGGACTACACACCAAGATGGTACAAGTGTGTGCCAGAGCCCTGGGTGTATCCCACAGTAAAGTACACATTAGTGAGATGGCCACCAACACTGTGGCCAATGCTAGTCCAACAGCAGCTTCTGTTGGTGCTGATCTTCATGGAATGGCTATTAAGAATGCATGTGAGAAAATCAAAGAAAGGTTGGCTCCTTATACTAAGAATAATCCTGGAGGGACATGGGAAGAATGGGTATGCATTTAGTATGTACAATTGAATAATTGCATATTGTATACATGCATGCAGGTAGATTCTGCTTATAAAGATATGATAAACTTGTCAGCTCAAGGATTTTACAGGTATCTGATCTTTCCGGTTTGAATGCACCTATCCATGCTTCTATACTTATCCAGCATACAGGATATGAACTTCAGTTGGGAAACGAAAGTTGGCAGATATGTTGACTATTTCACATCTGGTGTGGCTTGCAGTGAGGTGGAAGTGGACATGTTAACAGGAGGTCATCACATCATCTCTACTGATATCATAATGGATGTGGGGGATAGTCTCAATCCTGCTATTGATATTGGACAGGTGAGATCTGCCATGAATTGTTAGAAACTACCACCATTTTGCATAAAGAGCAGTCATCAATATTATAATGCACTATTGTAATTAGATTGAAGGAGCCTTTGCCCAAGGTGTTGGTTTGTTTACAATGGAAGAGTTCATATTTCTGGAGGAAACAGACAAAAACCCACGCGGCCAAATGTACACCAATGGACCCAGAAACTACAAGATTCCTTGTTTCTCTGATGTGCCATTGGAACTCAATGTGGCACTTCTCAAGGGCTCCCCAAATAAAAGAGCTATTTACTCCTCCAGGGTGAGCTATAAGTAACCCTTCAAATATGCTAGATACTAGCTAATTGCTAAGAGGTATATCCATTAACCCATGTTAAAATTATAGTTACTCTAAAAGAACAACCAGAATATATGTTGTTGACAAAACTGAATTCAAGTGTTTTTACCTATTAAAGGCTGTTGGTGAGCCACCATTGTTCTTGGGAGCATCTGTTGCCTTTGCCATTAGAGATGCAATAGCAACTGTTCGTAGACAAGCTGGAGTCACAGAGTGTTTCACACTAGATAGTCCAGTAACTTGTGAACGAATTAGAATGGCTTGTCCTGATCACATCACCAAACAGGTAGAGATGTTTCTATTTACAGTGTCTGATTATCTGCTATACCATTTTCAGGTACTTAGTCAGTGGGGACCTGATATTGCTACAGCTAAAAGATGGAATGTTGTAGTTTAATAGAAACACATTGTGTGATAGTTCAATAAGTACTAAAAGTAGAATTGTATATATAATACCGTATAAAGAGTTCAGAATGTACACACATGGTATGTAATGATACAGCACAATTAGGAAGTGTAGTGAATTTGAGAGTATATATATTCCTTTTAGATTGAGATATTACACCTTTTCAAACTAGTCGTAAACCCTATATACAGTGGAGCCTCGCTTAAAGGATCCTCCATGTAAAGGACACTGTACATTTTTAAATTTCATAAATAGGACAGTTTCTGAGGTCCCTATAGACCTCACAATTTTACCTCTGAAAGATTTCCTCAAAATCAGTTGGTTCCAAAGTATCTACTAAACAGAGGCTCCACTGGAATTTCAACAAGACTGAAACACGTTGCTGTATATATTGTGCAGGAACAACTTGGCATATGATGTAAGTGAAACAGCATTCTCAAATCCAATTATGACACATATACAATTGTTCTGGGAAGCATAATGTTTTAGCAAAACCTTATTATGTATAACTACACATATTACACTGCTGAAAGAGGTCTATAGCCTATAGGACTTTCCGCTATAGTTTTGGCCCCATGAATAAAGTCAGTAACTTGGGAAGGCATCACAGGGATTAGAAGTACCGTAATTTTACTTTCAGTTGTATCTATTATAGTACTAACTGCTCTATTAGAGTATAAAAGTTAACTTTTCTTACAATCAACATGCATTGATTTTATAATGTTGAATTTATTTAGGCAATACAGTTCCTTGCATGTCAGTATAGGTAGAAGACCTAAGCACCATTAATTTTAGGTAGACCTGTACATAGCATACTGAATAGTACTAGTGATTTTGCATAATGTGTCTCAGAAATGGTTCCCTTGTATTGGGCATGCAATAGGTGGTGAGTCTCTGACACTAAGAGCACACCATACTATAAAAGAATTTTTGTATTTGCTAGCACAAGGTATGTCATAATATACAGCATTAGCATAAAGTTCTATCACAATGTATAACTATCAACATCCTGTAACCCTTTGTACATACAAGATATTTCTTAAGTGGAGCTTATGTATTGCATTGCAGAGACTCACAACTTTGTCAACACTCTGTAGTACTGCATGTCAATTCTGGTCATTTTGTTTAATTTTTGGGCTAAAATTTCAGTCCTAACCGACGTGGCTGCATTAGGCAGCAAATAGCATATTTGGGGGCCAGTTTAGACAGGTAACCTTGTTATGCAGTGACCTAATATTATCACAAGTTAAAGGACTAGTCTGTCAGTGTACACAACTAGAATCTGAACAAACAGAAACACATAGCTAGCACAAACAATGAGCTGGTTTCATAGATGGTTGTAGCATATTACTAGCATTCCTATTTTAAGTACTGTGGGTTATAAACTTGGAAATTAAAGCTACACATGGAAATCAGGAATTAGACTATGCAGCATTTAGAAAGACAAGATACACTTAGAGAGTAGTCAAGAGCTAATAGAACTTTCATACAGTAGACTACTCTATAGGAATAATTACATCTAATACAGCAATCAACTGATTTTTGACAAATGGTAGTAACATATTTTAGGCACATATTTAACGAATATAAATGAACACAATACACTCTAAAAATGGTGTGTGCTATGCTCACAAAAGATTGTGTGCACGGGTCGTGTACTAGCACACGTTCTACAGTTGTGTGCTGTTGCTCATGCTTAGCACACTGTAATCCGTACCTTGTCAAATCACATGACTATGGCTAGGTGTACTGCTATTCGAATCTTATTTGAGTTGAGTTTTTTATGCTACTTAAAAGCACAGTGCACAATTTTACAATGATATCTCCATCCCTAAATGACACATCTACATGCAGATGTATACGTGTCCATATATTACAACATGAACAACACAATATCTGAGCAATTCATGTTTGGACACTGGCAGTTGAGCAAACACTGAGTAAGTCAAGACCTACTGATACTTAGCTATATTGTATAATAATGTTGATTAGTACATAGCATGTAGCACGTGTACGGGACACAAATTGTGCAGTAAAAGGAATATCATCAGACAAGAAAGATAATAGTTACATTTACTTTTGGTCACATAAGTGGTGCACATACTGCACCTGTCCTGTCCGGGTCACACCTCTCTCAAAAGAGATGGACAAAAGCAATGCTGGTGGTGGTTGTTTGTTTTCTGGTGTACAGCTAGGCCCCTATAGCATTCTCAAACTAATTTTGATGTATTGTACACTGACCTGCATCAGCTTGAACTTCAACATTTAATTAAAATTTTCTGGCCTTCTGAACTGTTGTCCACAAACATTGCAAACTGAGGGTGCATGTCTACTGCTGGGTCCTCTACTTTTGTCCACCTGCATTCCGAAACCATCAATCACAAAGTAGACACAGCACAACATGTCCAGATACTTGCATTTTTATAGTGTGCTTTGTCGCACTCTTCTGAAATTTTTACTACACACACACACACACACACACACACACTGCACACTCTGACTGGTTGGGAATCTCCCCTCCAGGACATCCTAAGTTCAACTTGTAAAGCAATCAAAAGGGTCTTAAAAAGAATGGAGTAATGCAAAATAATGCTTAGTGTTGTTTTTCAAATGCCTCTCTTGATAGTTGAAGTACCATGAAAATTATTAAACTTTTCTCCACATTATCAAGTCACCACCACCTGGTCTGGGATTTTTTTCTGCATTCAAAAGAGTTTTAGTAACATATTTCTAACTCCCTGCTACACAAGCCTTCTTGTGGGTCCCTAGTGGGATAGTGACTAATAACCTTGTAAATCACTTCCCTGGTGACCTTTGTCTTACAACACTCCTCTTGTGACCTTTCCACAGCCTGATCATTGTACACACAAGATTTGTGACTAGTGAGTGTCACACAGAGCTCTTTTTCTCAAAATTAACTGTCTCTAATTAAAACATCTTCTTGGGATATTGCCAAGTCTGTTTACAAATGTTCCTTTTCTCATATCAGGTGTTACACAGTTGCTTGATGACAAGACGATTCATTAACAGTAGAAACTCAGTGGATTATAGAAGAGGTTGTTGTTCCAAATATTGGTAACACATATTTCAGATCTACTTTTGTCAGTAGAAATTCCTGAAAAGGACATGCAAAAGGGGTCTACACACATGCCTAATCATGAGTGCAGCGGAATACCTATGAAGTCCAACAAACACTTGATAACATTGATCCACATCAGCTTGCTTTTTCACATCATGATAATTACCATACTAGAAGTCCAGAACAATTAATATGCTGCAGTAAAACAATCTATTAAAGCTGTAAGTAATATTGAATATTCTATTAAAGCAGTTACACATTTGTACTGGAATTACGCTAGCATGTACGCTTGTATGTGTATGCATGCATGTATATATATATATATATATACACACTGTATGTATGTATGTATGTATGTATGTATGTATGTATGTATGTATGTATGTATGTATGTATGTATGTATCAGGGGTTAATCTGGGGGGGGGGGGGCACAGGCCCCCTCTGGGTTAGCTATTGCCCCCCCCTAGGTTTATACCTAAAGCCTTGAGAAATGGAAAGGTTTAATTGATCCCAAAGTTGTATAATCCAATGGTCAATATTCAATGGCATCACAGTAAAATTTCACCAAAATTGAGTATATTTACGCCTAAATTTTCAAAATTTTCCTGGGGGAGCATGCCCCCAGACCCCCCTAGAATCTGAAGTGACTTACTTCGCCCCCTCTAGGTTTATATTCTGGGTTGAGCCCTGTGTATGTATGTATGTATGTATGTATGTATGTATGTATGTATGTATGTATGTAAGTATGTATGTATGTATGTATGTATGTATGTATGTATGTATGTATGTATGTATGTATGTATGTATGTATGTAAGTATGTATGTATGTATGTATGTATGTATGTATGTAAGTATGTATGTATGTATGTATGTATGTATGTATGTATGTATGTATGTATGTATGTATGTATGTATGTAAGTATGTATGTATGTATGTATGTATGTATGTATGTATGTATGTATGTATGTATGTATGTATGTATGTATGTATGTATGTATGTATGTATGTATGTATGTATGTATGTATGTAAGTATGTATGTATGTATGTATGTATGTATGTATGTATGTATGTATGTATGTATGTATGTATGTATGTATGTATGTATGTATGTATGTATGTATGTATGTATGTATGTATGTATCAGGGGTTAATCTAGGGGGGGGCACAGGCCCCCTCTGGGTTAGCTATTGCCCCCCCCTAGGTTTATACCTAAAGCCTTGAGAAATGGAAAGGTTTAATTGATCCCAAAGTTGTATAATCCAATGGTCAATATTCAATGGCATCACAGTAAAATTTCACCAAAATTGAGTATATTTACGCCTAAATTTTCAAAATTTTCCTGGGGGAGCATGCCCCCAGACCCCCCTAGAATCCGAAGTGACTTACTTCGCCCCCTCTAGGTTTATATTCTGGGTTGAGCCCTGTGTATGTATGTATGTATGTATGTATGTATGTATGTATGTATGTATGTATGTATGTAAGTATGTATGTATGTATGTATGTATGTATGTATGTATGTATGTATGTATGTATGTATGTATGTATGTATGTATGTAAGTATGTATGTATGTATGTATGTATGTATGTATGTATGTATGTATGTATGTATGTATGTATGTATGTAAGTATGTATGTATGCATGCATGCATGCATGTATGTATGTATGTATGTATGTATGTATGTATGTATGTATGTATGTATGTATGTATGTATGTATGTATGTATGTATGTATGTATGTATGTATGTGTATATGCATGTATGATACACTATAAGTATAGTGTACCAATGCATGTCACACCTAATAGTAATATTGCTATGGCTCACTTTTAAATAATGCTAGTCATGTGCTATGAGGTAATGCAATTTGTTTCCCACCTCCAGATTTCACTAGCATATTGATACCATGATGTCACACTATAGCTAGTTGAGGATTACAAGTATGCCATTTCTTCTGTGATTGTTAATGCTGGTGTTATGTTACAGAACTTAATATTTTTTTGTCTTGTAGTTCCTAGTGCTATTACAGTTGAATAAGTCTCATAGACAGCAAACACTGTGATACTAGTTGAAGGAGAATGGAAGTAATAGGCAGTGGTTTAGAAGCTGGGCTTGGTTCTGGATCAGGAGATCCCAACATCACTGCTACTCAATCACATGCTCATAGTCAGGTCACTGGCAGCTACCATCATAATGATAGTGTCCATGATGGTGCTTGTTACTATTGTAGTTAAAAAGAGTCTCCACAAGAAACATTATGTGTTGTGGCCAGCCTAATGGTTAATGACATTGTTGTAGCTCTGATCCTTCTGTTGGTCCATATTGTGATCCCCATTCACAATCGGTTTACTGGTGATAAGATAACTTTGTCCTGTCAGCTTAAAGGTGTTCTCTCTATTGCGCCCATTGCCAGTGAATTATCTGTCGTGTGCTTAGCTGTGGATGCAGTCCTGGCTTTGAAGAAGCCCTTCAAGTATCATACTCTTACACTGTTAAAACTTAGGTGCTACCATGACACCTATGATTTTCTAAAAATCAAGGGGGTGTTGTTGCAACACCCTTGAAAATAATAATCACCATAAGAGGTTTATAGTCACACTTGTTGGGTGTTACCATTTTGTAAACACCCTTAATTGTTCATTGGAAACCCTAAACAGAGGTCTAACACCGCATGATAGGGTGTAATGTACATGTAATCGCATACAGTTACTAACATTGTTAGAAATGTGGCAGAAACACTTGACTGAAATTTATTTATGGGCCAAGTGATTCATCGGCCCCCATGACAACAGCACCTGCCTTGAATTATCATGCAAGATAAACACCTGCAGTTTCAAGTGAAATATAATAGTAGCTATTAATAGCATCAGATTTTACAAAACTGATACAAATTGCACATCAGACAAAATCAAATACCACCAGAGAGTATAGCCATACTACCATACTAGTTCATGGTTTTAGCTCAAACTACTTGACACTGGCTTCAATGGTGCAGGTGGTGTGAAAAGTTTAATGGAAATTTCTGGCCTTGGTAAGGTTGACTGTCTTGGGTTGACAGGAATTGGTGGATGGCCTATTTTAGTTGCCCAACATATTATTCTGTGTAGATAATTGATTTTTCTGCATATATACCAGGCACTTAGGAGCCAGCACAGCTCTGTAACCTCATGCATGTCTGGATTTCAATTGCAGTCTTTATTTCCCACTCCTCTACAGCCCACCTTCCACTCCTTTGTGAGCAGCTGTGATTCTACTTCCACTACAAAAAAAGTGTCATGTGTATGCGATATGCTCCAAACATGTTGTACATAGCGTGAACTCCTGTGGTGTATGTGATGTGTAGGAGATGATAGTTCAAATTTACCTCATTAAATAGCAAATGTGAACTATTATCTCCTACATATTATTTACCCCACCTAAGTACATTTCATGCATATCACATTTAGTCACTGACTGCACTTGTGGACTGTGCTGTGAACAGCCCCTGAACACCAATCAAGACATTATCTAATTCATCACATATGCACAAATATGCATTTTACTGTAGTGAGCTAGCTAGCTCACTCATTAAAGTTATCTGATTTTCTTTCTTATTTGGCAGGAATACTACAAGTATCTGAAAGGTAATAAATTGATGCATCTCTAGGTGTAATTTCGTATGTGTGCTTTGGCAGTTTTAAATCTAAACCATTTATCTCAAAACTTCTAAAATAAATATGTGACCGGATTTGACAAAAACAAGGATTCTACACACATCCAATTTTCTGACTTTAACCAGCTGTAACTTGATTACTCAGCAAGCTATTGGCCTAAAATTTGCACAAAGTCCTTCCATAACATAGTAAAATACCAGTTTAAAATTGGAATCTAATGGCATACTCCTACATAATGAATGAGTTATGGTAATTCAAAGTCATAAAGTGGATGTGCGTGTAAGCCTTATTTTGTCAAATTTGGTCATTAATGTGGATTGGTTTTCCAAGCAATAGCTGCATAAATGCTTTTCCATTGTGCTAAAGGAAATTTGTTTACTATGCATGAAGTGCTGCACTTCTGTATAATTATGATAATCAATACAACTATATTTCATTGATGAGGTGTAATGGGAACACCCTTTGCACCTACAAGGGTGTTTCTGTGAATGAAATCCCACAATTAAAAGTTTCTTTGATAGTTACGTTATAAGTACAAATTGCAACTTACATATAAAGTGTAGAAAGATAAGCAAGTAAGTGTACTTGTAATCATGTTGAATTACTGTATTTCACAGGTCATAATATATGTTTCCTAAATATATCATCAATGAAAATGAAGGTATAGGAGGAGATCCACCCCCACGAAAGTGTTGGAAATTAACAGCGTACCCCACCACGCACGCTGGATTTACACCCCCTGTAACACCCTTACACTCTGGTGTTATATTTCTTGCAGCACCTTAGCACTCTTCCTTCACACCCTCTAAGTATCACCAGAGCACCCTTTACTAACACCTGAAGGGAGTTGTTTTTAAACATGCAACTGGACACCCCTAAAGGTGTCTTTGGTACACCTGAATTTTAACAGTGTATGACAAAGCCTGTGATGTGCCTTATGATCAGTACCACCTGGATAATAGTCGCTGTTGTGTCCTTACCAATCTTGGTTGCTGATGAGCTGGATGTACAAGCTGAAGAGCTACAATTATGTCCAACCAGTTTTGTACACTTTCTTCCCACAATATTGTGCAGGATTGTCACATCTATTATGGCAATGGGGCAGACCATATACCTGTATTCATTAACATATCAAGCAATGAAGGATCATGACACCCTCATGGGCAATACCCACAACACCACCACAGTTAGGGGCTTCATTAAGAAGTACAAACAGTTCAGCATCACTCTTCTGTTGATCGTTGCTGTTAACAGACTATTAAAAATGCTATGCCCCACCGTAGTAGGTGCTGCTGTATTGCTAGGGTTCAACAAGAATCCCACTTTCTTGGTCCTTGCATCAATGTTGTATTTGGTGGAGTATGTTAATCATCCAATAGCATATGGGCTGATGTTACGAGAGATCTACGAGAATGTCCTCTGTAAGAAGAATGCCATGTGATCAACATGATCAAATTTATAAACCATTTAACTCTACTTGCTAACACGAGTAGTATAGTAGTACTGCTGTTTATTATCCATTTATTTTTGTGGGGTAATTACATATAATCAAAGGAAATCTGGTACATGTCTTAACAAGGTATCTGTGGTGCTAACTGTGAAGCGAACATGATGTGTGTTAGAATTATAGACAATATAAGTAGGTGTTATGTACCGCCAACAGTAATACCTGCCCATTGGTAGTTGCATGTTCTACTAGGGATGCCACAATGGTTGTGACTTGCGATCATGACTCAAAATTCTGTGATACAACCATGTTTGGCACAATATAGACAATAATTGTACCTTATAAATGGAATGTCGGAAGATCTACATATGTATACACATATGCCATTATTACTATACATCTGTATTGAACTTTTATTCACAAACACACAAAGAAACTAACAGAGCTTATGTTAGGACATTAATATATTCTTGACATAAATTCCCTAGATATATGGCTAAATCATGGCATCCTATATCTACCCTCCATAAGCAGTTTATTTAAATAAAAGATTGATGTTATCTATCAACTATTCTATCATGAATTATTTGTGAGATAGCCATTTAACACATTTGGCCAGTGTGTCACAGTCAAAACCAGAGGATAAACAATACAGTGCACAGCCATGATTTATTGTTAATGACAAACTCAGTGTTTTAGATTATGATGGATGACTATAAGATACATGGTAATGGGCACTGCACAACATGGACATTGTATAGTTGATTGAGTTGAGAGGCTAGTTGCTACCTCATCTTTGTACTTACTTGTCTAGTTATGAAAAATGTTGTTACAGTCGGAGTACAGTTTAAAGTGGCTTGATTTCATAAGGAAATATTTCAAGAAGTTAGCTCTTGAGTGCATGTAAAAGCACAAAGTGCATCATGTAATGGGTAAAATACTGTGTCGCTGATATGAATGACTATCCTATGGAGAAACCTACCAAAAGGATCCCCTGATAATCATTGTAGCTACTTGCATTTGGTCTATATAATATAGAAATTTTCTCAACTGGTTATTCCCTTGTAGTTGTGCTGAACACAACTGAAACAGGATTAATAAATCATTATTCAAATTTTTACTTTGGATCACACAAACTGAGTAACCCAATAATAAACAGTGTTAGGAGTAACGCGTTACTTATGTAACGCATTATGTAATATTATTACTTTTGTGGTAACAAAGTAATATAACGAAATACGCTATAAAAACAGGTAATATAACGCAAGCTACTTTACTTACAAATGTAACGCGTTACCTAAGTAATATAGTTACTGTAACGAGTCTAATATTATGTAATATTATTACTACAAATAACGAAGTTACTAATCTCGTTAGTTATCCTCTGAGTAACGCCTAGCCACAACGAAGTAACGAGGCCTACTGAATGAAGCTTATTCATCAGCTTCTTACTTATAACCAAAATTTGCATATTGTCCAACAACGCAATCATGTCACGTGATAAGGTGATAGTTTCACATGTGACAGCTTAAGGCTGTGGACACAAAGTAACATAATATGTAATATTATTACAGTTACTTTATTTTATGGGTAATATGTAACTGTAACTAAATAGTTCAGTTGCAAGTAATATGTAATATGTAACTAGTTACTTTTACAAAGTAACTTGCCCAACACTGATAATAAACACATCAGCTGTGCACATGAACACAGTAGAAGGTAACTCAGAAAAGATTTAAGTCGCTCCATCCTTGTTTCACAACACTTGCATTTTTAAAGATCAGAATGCTCTAATAAACAGTCATATGCTAGCAGTCAAGTATACCTAAGTGTATATCCCCATGCAAAAAAAAAACATACAAAGAGGGAATGTCCATGACAAATAATAGAGCCTATACCTGGAATGAATGTTAGTACAAGTAATAAGCTATAATTTAACATTGGCGCTTTATCATAGTCATGTATTGCTGGTACATTCTTAATTAATTCCTCTTGACTTTGATTAGCCGATATATAATATTGACCTTTTTCAAAAGCCATTGTAGAGATGAAATAGTGCCAAATTACTAGAGTTGAAAGCAATCCATCAGGAATGCGTGCACTGCTTTATAGACAACAAACAAACCTGCTAACTTAGAATTGACACATTGCACTACAAGCAAAAAGAAATGGACACACATTTTTTTACAGTAATAAACACATTAGGACAAACATGACTCCATGATGTGTGGATTGCACCTACTCAGGGCTGGAGGAAGCGGTCCGGCTAGTCAGGCCATAGCCTGACCACTTTTTCAGCATTGATTATAAGAATATATATCTGAGTCGCTGATAGGCACTGATCGATTATGCTGGTGTGTTTTTATGAATGATAGGTTCTTAAAGCATTATGCAAGCATTGTGATAATGCCAGTAGAATACTTACGATCAGTCATGGAAAAGATCTAAATACTCTAATAGAACAGTCACCCTAATAGAGCACTCAGGTATTTAGTCTGTAAAGCTGGCAAATACGACATAATAAATAGCTTTGCAAGGAAGTGTACATAATTGGATGAATATTTGAACACTGCAGCATAGCATGATAGGGTAAGATTAAGGAAATAGCTTAGTGCCTAGCTAGCTATTCACTGCGTTGTGACTTCATCACTGGCTTGTTCATCACACTTATATAAGTTATATACAGTTTCAAATGCTAGATTCATACTGTATGTATATAGTAGCTACAACAAAGGAAATAATACAGTATTTACATGTGTTACAACTATATAATGTATGAAATTAATGTGAACACATGATGTAGCTACATGCAGTGAGTTCAACACAAGTGTTAGTCAATAATTTGCTAGGGAATTTACAGCAGAAAATAGTCTCAGATTTAATCTCAGAGCATGCAAAATTTTGAAAAATTTTCCTGAGGGAGCATGTCCCCCACCATTCACACAACAAAGTGTTCAGCATTTCATAGTGCCTACCCCTTGGCCTGACCACTTTAGAATTGTTTCTGCTACTGTAGTATAAAGCGTACACTTCAGTGGCGTATCTGGACTTTCCTTATTGGTAGGGCATGGCTTGGGCACTGTACATGCTGCTGGGGGTGGGGGCATGCCCCCCCCCCTCCCCCCCCCCCCAAGAAAAATTTTGAATTTTAACAGCTGCAAAATGGCATCTGAGGCCATTTCCATTTCAGCTACAAAAAACATGCTTTTAGATTTTCATGAAGCAGTTTATAACCTGTTCAGATTGTACAGTAACACTAACTCGGAACTTACTAGCAATACCTGATCATTGCTTACCATCACCAACTCCAGTGTCCTCCACCCGTGCTCAACATCCTCTCAAGCTAACTCAATTGCAAACAAGAGTTGATGTGTACAAATACTCCTTCCTCCCTCAAACAATTATTCAATGGAACTCCCTTCAAATTCCTAACATCGACACAATAGATCTTGAAACATTTAAGAACGCTGTAAGTAATATAATATAATATGTGATTGTAATGCTCATTAGCGTGTTGCCCCTAGTGGGCTTTGCTAATTAACAATAATAATAATAATAATAATAACAACATTAGAATAAGACAACACTACACCCGAGGGGTAGTCAGCGCCCACGCAAAAACCCAACATTTTGTACGAGAGTCCCAATATTTAAGTATTTCAACACGTATTTCTGCATTATTTCAATAAATATTTCATGTATTTATAATTGGATTTCTCAGAAAGTGTACGAGAGTCCCAAGACGTTAGCTACCCCTTGACTACACCTATAGTTGATGAAACGCTAGATGAAATCTTATTAGGATTTATAACTAGATATAATGATTATAAACTACAAGAACACCAGGAAGACATATCATTATCAATATCACCAACAACCTAACTTATTCTATAGCTACTCAATTACTCACCAAACTGTCACGAAGCCAACAGTTACGACGACTCTAATCAGTTAACGTCCACCAATTGAGCACGTAATGAGGCCATTTCAGCTATAAAAAAAACATGCTTTTAGATTTTTATGAAGTAGTTTATTTATATATTTAACCTGTTCAAATAATGACAAATTGTACAGTAATACGAACAACATTAAGGGAAGCACTCTCGTGCAGGCCTAGCCTTTTGGGTGCCACCCCTTCGAATTAGATAGTTAGCTAGCCAGGGGGGGGCTTTGGAGGCTGAAGCCCCCCCCCCCCCCCCCCCCCCCCTTCACTTTTAGGCTTTACTTGATCAAATTGACAATATACTGAGTATTATAATAAAATTTTGTCTTAGCATAATTATATGATCACTAATAATATAAAACTACCTTATAAACATCTTTCCAAGGTATTATCAGTGGATTTATGCTAAAGTTTTTATGCAACAAGGACCCGGATCAGCATTGGAGGTGTACAAGATCGAGATACTCTAATAGAGCAGTCAGCTAACTACTCTAATAGAACATTCACTGGAAGCATATAGTTAGTTCTGTTATGGAATTTTTCCAAATCTGCCTGCACCTATACATACACTGAGGTATACATTGGTCTGTTTAAAGGGCTTCATTCATCTACTTGTGTAGTTAATATGTATGTCAATATTTAATTCAGGTACACAATTTCCATTGAAAAGGCTCTCAGATTCAATCTTGTATTGTTCAAATTTCAAAATTTTTCACTTTCAGCATTATAATTCTAGCATGCAGCCACATGCATATTCAGTGTTGTGCAATTGTGAGGGGGTGCATCATGTACTTGGTTGTCTGTACCTACCCAAACTTTTCCATTAACAAAATGCTTCAGAGAGCCATACCTATAATCTAAAGGCAGTATATACAATATCTACAGGCAGAAAATATTATGAATTTTATGTGGAAATGTCTCCAAATTGCAGTATTTTAGCATCTATTTTTCAAAAATTTCCTAGGGGACATGCCCCAGACCCCGCTGGGAAGTGTGCTTTACACACCTCTACCCAAGAGATTAGTACCTTGAGTTAGCCCCCCCCCCCTTTTAATCCTAGATCCGCCCCTGCTAGCTACATAAATAAAATTAGCTAGAACAAGGCAACACTATACACCTTATACATGATGAAACGCTACAAGGATCTATAGATATGATGATTACAAACTACAAGAACACTAGTCCTTATCAATATCACCAAGTGATTTAATGAAGTGCTTGATTGGTGGGCGTTAATTAGAATCATTATAATTAATGACTTCCTGACAGCTCAATACTAATAATTTGGTAAGTAATTTAGTATTCACTTGTTATAGATAATGCAATGTGACCCATGAAAAGCTGGCGATTGTGGGTTTCGTAGTCTTCAGTTTGGTAGGGCACTAGCCCTGCTGTAGATACGCCACTGGTACACTTTATCTACTGCCGTATTATTTGTGTACTGTACCTACTTTTGAGTCCCTAACCAATGCTGCCAAAGTGCTGTCACAGTGCAGATATGGTTTCTGATTGATATGTTTTGCAGGAAAGTGCACACCTTTGAATGTACAGTATGGTAACAGTATTATCATACCACATGATGAAAAATACATCTGCATTTCATTTAACCATCATGCCAACTACTACACACACTGAAATGATATAAATGAAGCAAAGTTTGTTACAAAAAATTCCAAGTGCTGCCATTTCTCTTTTACAGCATGTAAAAGCCATGCTGTGACCATGCAAGATTGTAGCTGCATTCCACTACAAACTGCTGGTAGAACATGTGACTTATATAAGCATGAGTAATTCTAATCATGCTGATAGCATTTTTCCTTCCTAGTCAACCTTTTTGTGCGCACTACAAACTTGCAATTGAGTGTGTGTTTGCCCTCAGTGCAGTATTAGAAAAAGTTACTTTCTAGACTTTGAATTATAAATCTGAGGAACACGAAGTGTGCACTTTAGTGCCAATCAAGAGTTCATAATTATGAATCAAATTAACAGTTACAAATATGTAATATAAAAAATATAAAAATAAATAAACAACTTGTATATATTATATATACATTATAAATTTGTTTCCATCCAAATAGGATATTTGTTGTTTCTCACAATATGTACTTCATCAATCACTTTTGAGTGCTACAGACAATTCAGTTATTGCAAGTGATCTTTAAAAAATCACTCACTGCCTACCTCATCAGAAATTTGCTGCCATTTGACATGAGTAGAGTTTACAATAGTCATGTAGGAGTAGCCAAAGTCAAAGAAATGAGCAGCATCCCATGGCATCATATGGTCAAATCTTTTATGCATTTCTTCACAACCCTATAAAAGTATAGCTATATTACTATCTAGCTATAACAGCCATATTTAAACTCACAGCTGAACCAGTGATAAAATGCACTGGTGCCTTAGGGTCAACATAGGGTTCTTCCTCAGATCCTTTGTACACTGTTCTATTGTAGACTGGCCACAATCTTTGATACTCGTGTTCATGAGCCCACAACTCTATATCAACTCCTAATTTGTTTTAAATATAAAGGCATTGTGAGGATAAAGATATTTGAAATACCATATTTGTAGAAAAGAAGCTCCAAAGCATACAGGTGAGAAGAGGAATACCCAGTACGTATCTAAAAGCCGGATATAGATATTTGTAGTAATGTTACATGCATATTATAGGCTTTACTTACTCTGCTGTTCCTGTGAGTACAGTCATGATGGTCTTTCAAGGAACAGTACATTGGCCTATGACCAGCTGTAATGACCCATGGTCTCTCCTCCCTGGAGTTGACTTCCTGCATGTATTATAAAAACATATTTCAACTTCTCAATGTAGGGAATAATAGTGGAATCAACCGGTATCCAACCATATTTTACAAAACTGATTAATTAGAATAGTACAGTAGTACTGTGTGGTAGGATCTTCCCAAGCTAAATGGTAAAAAATTCATCATAGAATTGTCTTACCGTATAGTAAAAATTTGGTGGTAAAAAAGTTTGGTGAAAGCCTACTATTGCAAATTTGACAAAAAAAAAACTTTGGCGAATGGGGCTTCACCTGCAATTTTTTAGCTACCACATACTGTACTGCTCAAATGTAACACATGAGTGCAAGTGATTAACAACTCGCCAATTAAGGGACGTGGCAGACATTTCGATCACGAGTCTTTATCCCTCGCATTGAGGGATGACAACTTACGATGGAAACAGCTGCCACACTCCTTAATTAGCAAGTCTTTTAATTGCTTGCACTGTGTGTAGCAACGTTGCATTCGAGTGGTAGGTACTGTACAAGTGTAAGCATCGTTTGCTAGTTCTTGTAATGTCGAGAGCAATGTTTGGATTTTCGTGAACTCACATCACAGCCTTGTGGGACAATGCACCTCACAATAATCAAAGGGAACACTAGGAGGAATACCCACGATACCTGTCATGATACTTTGATACCCATCCTTTCAACATGGCTAATCTGCTCATGTGATTGCTAAAAATAATTGGCGGATAAAACTTTGGCAATTGTAATGCTATTCACCAAATTCGCCAAAGTTTTACCGCCAAAGTTTTTTTTACTATACAGTATGTGACAAAAGAACACCTTTATGGAAGAGTTTTGGTGTATTAACAGCAATAAGAAAACCATTACAGAAGAGCGAAAATTGAGTTTGGGAATTGTCAAAATCCAATTATTCAATTATTTTAGATGTCATCTTCAAAGGAAGCCATATTAATTAAGATGTTAATTTTCCATTTTAACACTTTCCTTACAGATGCCACAAATGAGGGAGTAATTTAAAACAGTTCATTAGCTAGACAAATGGTAACCACTCCCCTTAATAATCTAGCTGCACTTTTTAATATAGCGGAAATAAGGCATGGTAACCACACCCTTTAATAATCACAGTAGTAATATCCTCTTGTTTCACTACTTGAATCTCTACTTCAGTTATCATACAGTACGGTAGTACTGTATATTAGGGATCATGGAGGTGTGCACCTTCTGACACAAAAGAAATATTGACCAGAAACCAGCCTCATAATATCTATACGGTGCCTCGGCAGTATTCATTAGGTATAACCAAGCCCAGCAATGTCTTCAATACAACCTGAAGCACTTCCAATAGATTGCTACAAAAAAATTATTCAGTGGAATTGATGATAATGCCATAGCTAACCCAATAATGACACTTAATTTTTTCATTGGTTTGGCCTGACACTGTTTGGCTGTTTAACATTGGTTCTGCCTTTGGGCATAGTGTAGTACATACAATGCACGTTTCATGGACTTATTTTGTGTCCCATATATCTTTGCTGACAGTGCAAGGTGTCGATTCATGGTAGCATAACACGAAAGCTTTCCCATGTTGTTTTCTGTTGTGACTGGATTGATTGCAGAGGTCCTTCTCATAGTGTTCTTTGCTTGTAATACCTAAACATAGCTGAAAACGAAGCACAATAGCTATTTCGTTAATTCAGTAATTGATAGTTGGAGCACGTGTTCAAAAACAATAAGTTTGGTGCCATTCTTTCTTCTACTGCTGGGCAGGTTCACCAGTCATAATAATGTTACAAAAATGTAAAGAAAAGGGATCAAAGAAATAAAAATTACTGGAACATGGGAGGTCACCTATACACCCGAATATATACTAGTTGACATTTAATCACTATACTCAATTCAATCATGGGTATAGTCTGAAGTAAGGATTAAATGTCCTTTAGTATATTTTCAGGTGTAGGCAACCTCACTACCTTTTATTTCTTTGATCCTTAAATTGAACTTAAAATTCCCATTGTACTTGTTTAAACTACACTATCACATATAGGATGGTCATCATTTTGTATTATATGCAAGTACACTGTATAGGAACATTTAATGGGAGATTCCTAAATTTGCAGCTACTCATTATGTGTCCTCCTCCATGGAAATCTTTAGTAAAAGGTGAAAGATTTATTTACTCTGAAGGAAGACTAGACTACTACTATAGTGCACATTTAATTCCTATTAGTCACATAGTAGGCAATTCTACCTTGTTCATTTACATTTTATTTCTGATTTTCCATGATCCCTACATTTAAAAACTTTGTTTGATTCCATCTGTGCATATATATAGCATCAAAGAAAAGAATGGCAATAAAAATAATGTGCATCCTGACTATCAATTACTGAAAGAAATAGCCATTTTGCGCTACTGTATGAAATGCAACAAGTGAAGAATGTTAAGGGAATAAACAACCCACAATGAAATATATGAGGGAGTACTAGTTGAATGCAGAGGAGATCCTGGATCATATGTGGCTTCTCAGGCACTTACCTAAACTGCTGTACATGGATTAATTCACTACCTGGTCTGGGATTCAGAGTTTTAGTGCTATGTTTCTAACTCCCTGCTACACAGGCCTTCAGTAGCCGTTTTCGGGCCTCTAGTGGGATATATAGTGAACAGTGCAAGAAGAAACTTTACAATCAATCCAGTCATTACAAAAATTATAGTCACTTGTTTGGGGCTTTTGCTGTTTTGAACTATAATCATGAGTCATACGCAAGAAGCGATTGACGCATTATCGACAAATCTACAACTAACACATACGCATAAATAATGGGACACTACGTAGGGTAAAGGTAAGTCAATAAAACATGCATTTCAATTGATGTGGTGGGCAAAAAGCAATGTTGAATAATGAAGAAATTAAGTCTGTAGCATTTGCCATGCTTGTCTAAAGGTATCATTTAGTCCGATTTCTAATGAGACTCAAAAGGATCAAAAGGATCATTGTTGAAACATTGTCACTATTTTGGATATCCTAGTGACACTTTAAAGTAGACAGTATAATCTCTATAGCTAACCTTCAAGTCCTGTTCCAGCCAGTTATACTGTTGCTCAATCAACTCCACACCACCATACTCAGTATAGTAATACACTTCAGTGGAGAATACTACAAAGTGAGCATTCCCAAGATCCCAACTGTAACAACAGTGATCACAAGGTATACCATATTCAGTAAATCACATATTTTAACATGACTTAAATGTGCAAAAGTGGTCATATCCACAAACATGTGATGATAATAATAAAGTGTGAAGTGATAACATGTGATGATCATGTGACAAGTAGTGTGCCCATACATACCTATAGTAGAAGTTAGCGTGGCCTCCTGGCATTGTAAATCGGTGGATGTAATGAGAAAAATTGCTACACAATAAACAACACTTTATTATTGCTTTAACTGAAATTGTTACACATTAAAAAAAGCTTATTATAGCTTTGTAGCAACTGAAATGCATGTCACTTACTAAGCATTCTCATGATTGCCTGGTGCAGTCATATATGGTATTTGTGTTGCTAATACTTGTATCTTGTTCATAAATTTATCTCCAATGGATCCATCAGCCTTTAATGGGACAAATATGAAAGAATCAAAATCTGTAGGTTTATATGTAACTTACAGATGCTAAATCATAAGCAAAATCACCTGTAATAAATGTTTTCATATCATATATATGTTATATACTTTCAATGCTTACCAATGTGAAGGATGGCATCAAACTGTCCAGCATTTGTCAGGGCTTTTAGACTGGGCAGTGCATGAGCATTGGCTGATCCCATGTCACCGTAAATAGCTAATCTCGGACTCCAATTAGTACCATTATTAAGTGTTGTCATTGTAAATGTTTTACTCCAGTTATCAGAACAACCAACAATGTAATCTGAAGTATAAAAACATTAAAGTTTCAGCTCCATATAGCTACTAGTATACCTACCATATTTTGTAGCTAGTTTGAGGCCAGTTAGAGTTACAGTGTGCATGTATCTAACAATGTGACGGCCACCTCCATCCATAAACTCTACCATTTCACCATGAATGGTGTTAGTTAGGTTGGTACCATGTTCACCATAATGGATTATACTGTGATTAGTTGGTCCATATGTTGTCCACATTACAACCATCTCACTAGTGTCTCCTAATAAAATATACACATATCATCGGAATAGGCAAAGCTCATGCATATTAAAGGATTGTCATTGCAGATTGCCATGCAGTTGCAAAAGATGTGTTGCAGGTCAGGGTGGGAAGCCTGTCAGTAGACTACTCACCGGTGGCAGAAATATGTACTTGCTCTGGAGCAGTAGTGTCTACTGATCTACTCGATGGTTGTACAGCCAATACTGCGATGACTGATGATAATAATACTATTGATAAGACCACAATGAACAGTGATAGTAAAGTTAGCAGGCGACGATTGGATAGTCTATTCACTTGTCCAGACGTCACTTCACTTGCTTCTTCTAACAAAGCGTCCTTATCCAAGCTCGTATCCATTTCTTATTCTATGCTAGACTGCATGCATGACAACGCCGTCCCTTTTATATTAACTCGTTGAGTAACTCACCACGAGATTTGCAGCGCTTGCACGCCCCAACCAGTCACGAGCGAGGTCACGAGATGACGTTATCATACGGTTCTAAGAGACCTTGCACGACAACAAAACAAGTGAAAATCACGTGCACAATATTTCGTCCAATGAAATCAATTCATTTTTGAAGTTCAAACAATAATTACCGCACGTGACGTCTTGTTGCCGCACAAGGTCTCTCTTTTTTTTATTATTATTATTTATTTTATTTTTTAAAATTATTTACTTAATTAATTTTTAATTAATTTATTTATTTTTTTCCCCGGGCTGGATGGACTGCCCTTGCCTACCACCCCCAGCACAAAGAAAGCACGTGCTGGACAACTGAATAAAAAGGACCAGATTGCTAAAAGTTTAAAAGTCCCTGTGCTCATCAATGCGGCCCATCTCAGGAGAGGCATCATTGGAGCGATGCGAGATGGACCTACTTCCACGTATGCACATTGTAGCTGACCGAAGTAGAGAAAAAGACAGTGTGCATCGGATAAAAGCCAGAGTCTGACTGTAACTAGTAGAGCCGCGGCGAGATAGATGGTCAGCCAAACGACGGTAGAAAACTATTGCCTCCCTTCCCATACCTCCAGTGGTCGCAAACACAAGGGGAGTGAAGGAGGCCTGCTCAACCTCTCTGACACGGTCACCATACTCACGTTTCTTCTGTGCCTCGTGACGTCGATACAAAGAGGGGACACTGGTGTTGCAGTAGCTCGGTGCATTAGGATGAAACACCCTTACGTCAAAAAAGGCACTTTGCCGCTGCCCCCAGAATCCCCTAGCATGTATGTCTGCCCTAGCCTCATCCTGACGGTTGGCAGTCTTAGGTGCAATGATCTCCCCAGTAAGTGGCTGTAAAGGTGGCTCAAGGGCCACACCATGACATGTCTTGGAAAGCCACTCTGCAGTGATGTTCTAAGAGACCATGACATGTCAAGGTCTCTTAGAACCGCTGTACCAATCTTGCTTGCAAAAGCGGCAGAAAGGGAGGGGCTAGGGGCCATCCCTCAGAATGAACTTTGTTAAGGTCACTCCAAATAAATTCTCTGTTTCCCGTCCTGGACTCAGGCATATTTGCATGCGGGCGGGCGGTCCATTTCTATTATTTCATTATAAGATTGGCTAGCTTTTCAAGCCATTATTTGCCTGGCACAGCCAAAAAGGCTGCATAAAAACATGTTTAAGCTTGTTCCTTCCTTTGTAGTTGCAAAAATAACACAAACGTGAAGTTTGTGCTGACTTGATAGCACTGCTGACACTGTTTCAGGATAGCTTTTACTGAACCCATCAGTATGCAAGAATAACCGGAAAATAATGGAAGAATACGGAATAATGGAACATTTAGAGCTGGCAATACGGCGGTTGACGGGAAACAGAGAATTTATTTGGAGCGGCCTAAAAATACGTGAAATTGAGCATGGCAGTTTTACCCTCCTTATTTTTTCCAGTTCAGTCTGGTGGTATGGGTACAGCTACTACCATGCACAGTGATGCACCATGCATGCACTGACAGACTCACTAGCCACCTGGCTCACTTGTCGAGTGCCAAGTGGAATTCCCCATAATTCTTTGGTGATGGGTTGGCTCCACTGTTGTTTGGGCTGGTCCGTTCCTCTGTGAGATGCTTAAGGGGCTCTCACGTTCAACTTCTCGGTCCTTTCTACTATCGATCTTGCTGTTGCAGAGGGGAGGCTTGCTCCGCCCTGGACTTTTTCTGTAGTGTTTAGGCAAAGTTTTTTATAGTTTGCTTCTTTAGAGACGTAGAGGTCGGGGGGGAGGTGGAAGGGAGTGCTATTAGTATTAGGGTAGTCTTGCATGGCCAGTATATAATAGATCTATATAAAAACCAAGAGTTCGATAATATAGTAGAGAGGGAACTATTGTAAAAACTTTATGGAAACCGCGAAAGATTAGATCCAGTACTCACGATTTTAAACATCATGTCCTAACTATCATATAAATAGTGCAACATTATATAACTGTCCTCCCCAGTTTCTAGTCTCGCCAGACAGCCTGTATTTTTTCTTTTGTCATTTGGTCGGGAAAAAAAGACAAAGAAAAATACAGAGTGGCTGGTGAGACTACCCAGTCCCCTGTGTCAATGTGGGATGACCAAGCTGATTGCATTGGTCAAGATGAAAATTTCTTTATGTGGTTTTCCTACTAGCTAGGAGGTGACAACTTACTGGTAGTTATATAACTTGATTAATCTGCCAGCACTTCCAAGGATAAGACACATTTTTATCCTTGAGATATAGTAGGTGGTAACATTGCAGATCCTTGTACTTCACATCCTGGCTTTATACACCAATGTCAAACCAACAGTTAATATTAGAGGAGAGGCTGGCCTTAGCGACCATGATGCCATCACTGTTGTTAGAAGATACCACACCTTACCTAGTAGCGACTGGGTTACACTTGTGTGAAGACCTCTAGGAACTGAAAGGAACCACAAACCATTTGAGGGCAACAGGAATTACATATACATACATGGTAACTTAAAGATTTGGGTGTGGATTATAGATCTTGAAATAGCTTTGGCTATTACAATTACAAAATTTCATACAAGGTTTGTATTTAACATTTAAATAAATATGAAATAGCACCAAGAATTTGGAATTATTGGTAACACAAGTACTTAATAAAAATCAGCCAGGAATGATAAATTATAGAATAAACTCCATTAAGAATTAGTGTAATTTTTGCTTCACCATTGCCACTAGCTCTGAGGAGTACTTCTCCAACAATGCCAGCACCTCAGGATCTGTTGTTGTAAATCCTGTTGAGCTCTGCCCACTATCTTTACTGCTGTCTTTATCAACAACATGACTGTCATGTGGAAGTGAAGGTATTTTCTCCATTGTAGCTGAGCTAGTAGAACTAGCAGTGGTTGAAGTGTCTGTAAGAGCTAAAACTCTCTCATTGACTGGAAGTTTTTCAGGTTTCACTGTTCTTTTGCTGCATGTAGCTGGTGTCTTCTCTCTGTCAGCTACCCTGGCTTTACACTTCTTCCAGCGACTTCTGTATTTAGTGTGCCAGTTAACTGATTGTGTTTTGATGGTAGAAACAGCAGTAGCAATGGCAGCTACAACCTCATTATCTTCACTATTATCTTTCTCATCACATCTAGCTAGACTCTGCAAAGAGTGAGTTAACAAACTGCCACACAATTAAATGTTCATACCTCTTTGTGTATATCCATTAGTTGTTTTAAATTAAAGTCCAAGTCTTTAATAATGCTCTCAACTAGTTCAATATCTGATCCTATGTAAACTCTTAAAATTGTATTCAAAGTGTGTGTATATTTCATACCAGAAGATTTTTTCTTATCATTTTGTGCAGCAGTTGGCATTTTAGGTGACAACTTTGGTGATGTTTTAGGTGACTCCTTTATAATTTTTGTTTAGCATGTGATAATATGTGAATGGTTAACATACTTGAGCTCCTAATGGTAAAGGTGGAAGTTGCCTACTTTCCTTTGAGCCTTTCTATAACATAAAATGAAAGAAATGGGACACACATATTATTTATACAACACAAACTTTAATAAATCTTGCTCGTTGTCTGGTCATAGGTACTGGAGTGTCCGAGTGGGACTTTTCTTCAGATTTAGTATCAGCAGATTCTGATTGATTACTGTTAACAGTATCCTTTGGTGATGGTGATTCATCCTTTTTAGTTTTTGATTTAGTAGGTATTGCCAATCCCAACTATAGCAGCAAACAGTAATTATATTACGGTTTGTGACACCATTAAAAATGTAGCTTACTTCCTCTAATCTTTTCTTGGTCTTATCTACATCTGCCATAAAGCTCTCATTTTTCTTACCCTAAATAATTAGTTAGTTCCACACTTGAAAGACTTGCAGACACACTCACGCATGTACCATACTCACGCATGTACCACACACATACATGCACGCACGCACGCACGTGTGTGTGTGCACGCGTGCACATGTGTGTGCATGCATGTGTGTGGCACATACACACACACATACGTGCACACACACACACACACACACACGCACACACACACACACACACACACACTTACGGTTGCTTCTTCAAGTGATACTTCAGTAGATTTTACATCTTCTTTAGATACTGACTTAGGTATAACTGACTTAGTTGCTTGCGGTGGTTTGTGTCTACTAAGATTACTGTCTGAAACAGACAAGACGGTCTTCCTCAAATTATGACTACCATTCCCATTGTTATGATTATTATTAGTGTCCGGTTTAACAGATCTCCGCTTGCCAGGCAACTTCACATGTTTACTACGACCATCACTAGTGGATGGTTTATCACTAGCTGCCCTGTCACGAGCAAACAAGTCTGGTTCTGACACTGATATAGTGGGTGGAGCACTGTCTACAGATGCTGAACGTTTCTTAACAACACCCAGTTCAATAGCACTGGAAGACTTTTGTCTTTCCCTACAAAACAAAGGTACACTACAGCTTGTCCTACATGTACAGCAATTCACTGCCTATAGTATGTATGTCTTGTATGCTATACTTTAAAATGACAATCAAATTTTGATAACACAATGGACAATGAAAATTCTATTGCATACTACTCAATGCTACAAAAAATTACATACCATGATGATCCTAAATACTTGGAGGATATACTCATTCTCTTGTTTGGAGATTGTTCTGCAGGAGCACTAAGCAACCGGTCAGCATCAGTGTTTAAACTATCAAAGTGAGTGGCAATAAAGATGTTATTTGGAGGAGAGAATATACCAGGGGATTCAGGTGGTATTTCATCATCATCTAAAGCAGCCAACAATATCTCAACCAGAGTGCGAAATAAAACAGTTCAATCTTACCTGAAGCAGAATCCTATATATAGAAATTGTAGTGTAACAAATGACTTGTAAAAAAAATTAACATCCACTTACTTACCTCTGGTATAACTTTAGAGCTGTCTACTCTTATGGGCAGTGTACTCTTGAATAATTCAGAGTCCATTCTTATTACTTCAGGTTTTACTGATGGGTAAATAACTTCTTCATCAACATTGGCATCTGTGTCATCAGGGTCACTGAAATCCTGTACTTCTAGATCACCCATGTCTGTGACTTCACCACGTTTAGTGACATAGCTCTTTGTAGGTTCCTTAGGAGATAAATAGCAATAGCAATGTATTAAAAAGTTAATAAACTGTATCAAATGCATCATCTTTATATTATAGCCAACAGTGTTTTCCTATTGGAGAATTCATATACTACTTGAGTAATGCAGAAGTTATATCACAGCTGAAGGAGTAGTATACCTTAGTTATGAGCCTTATCCACAATGACGTTTTATGACATCACGAGAATAAAGATGGCCGCGATAGTTGGGGGACTGTTATACAGGCGCCTATGGAGATAAATTTTCGATCACTCACATTTCCGCTAGACATGGAGATATCGACCATTAACCGACAGGTATGTAACAAAAGTTATTGTAAACGTATGCTATTTAGAAAAAAAATTTCAAACGTGACAAAACTTGTTTATCGTAATGTCTTATACAAAACTTGACTGTACCTGTTGTTTAGAACTCAATATCTTCTTTTCTGGCTGAAACATGAGCAATTAAAAAAATTTCTTCATAGGCGCCTGTATAACAGTCCCGGCCATCTTTATTCTTGTGATGTCATAAAACGTCATTATGGATAAGGCTCATTGACACGAGGCAACAAGGGGAGGATGAATACGTGTTGATACAGCTAAATAATAAGCTACCTATGTGTTAATTAAATTTAGCAGTATTTCACAAAAAAGTCTAACTTTTTTTTATAGTAATGCTTTCTAAATTACAAAATAAGATATTATTATACCTTTTCTACATTATCTGGGCTAATATTCTCTCCATCTAGGACACACAACACTAAATATCACACACATAAAAGCATTAAAAAGATGAGCACCTGGAATGGTTGATTTATCTCCAATTCTCTGTACAAAACAAATGCAGTTACTGATTTATTATTGATATAGATGAATTATTTACCTCAGCCCATACTCCTGTTGGTGTAGTGGTTTGTTGGTCACTGCTGACTTGTTGGTTGGCAATAATGTGTGCTGCCATGCTAGGACGACTTTCAACCATCCTCTTCTGTGCCCATACAGGTAGCTCACTCATGCTGAACCTAAACCACTCTTCATCTTTGTCATCGGCTGGTGGCTCAATGTAATCCAGCTCTTCACTGTCACCAGAACTCAGTAAACTAGTAGCAGCTGAAGTCCTATCCTTTTTGCTCACAAAATATGTCTCTCTCCTAGAAAATATTCATGAATTACCAATACAAATTCCATGGTACACTTGCCTTGCTGCTGTTAAGGAAATGGAAGATGGCAGCTTGTGACCAAGTTCCATCAATCGATCATGCATTACTCTTGTCAGTTCGGGAGACAGACGCCAAATAAAAACACATCTAAAACAAGAGATATGTAGTGACACAATACTCATGCAATTGACCAACTACAGTGTGACCTGTCTAATAAGGACAACTCGGGACTGACCAGATGTACCTTGACTACCATGGTATAGTATCTGATTTTATTAGAAATGATATTTTTGGGATCTGAAATAACATATACCGTACGGAGGGAAACTTTGGAGGGGGAAAAATTTGGCGAATCAAGCAAAATACTTCTGTTGGCGAAATAAAATTTGGCGAATTATTAGCAGAGCGCGCCGTATTGAACTAATTAGATCACTAATTGCTGTGCCTGAAGCGAGAACTGGAGTGCCACGCCTCTCAGCGATTCGGCGCCTGGAGTCAGCTACCAACTAAAAGGTAATACTATATAGAAAGTAGATCTACACCCTCTGGAATAGTGAATATCGTACTTAACATGGTAGGACTCGCTATACTTGTCATGCCCGTTTTGAGTTGAAGTTTGAGGATACCACGTGTACAGTAACTAGCTACCTAGTGTGGTAGTCGAGGCAGGCTTGGCTCTAGCGTAATGCCTGGCCCACTATCCCTTGGTTGAGTAGAAAATTGATTAGTTCGAGGGTTGGTTTGCTATTTTCTTCGCCACCAAAATATTTGGATGGGGAAAATTTGACGAATTCATGGTCAATCGCCAAATTTTAACGGCGCCAAAGTTTCCCTCTATACGGTAGCAGGTTTTTCTGTGGGGGAAAATTTTGCAGATTGGCAGCTATCTGCAAAATCCCCCCCCCCCCCCCAATATGAAGCTCAGTTAAAATGGCATTTAATGCATAAAAGATCTTGAAGAAGCAACCCCCCCCCCCCCCCCCCCCAAAAAAAACTTTGAATGGTGGTCATCCACGAAATATTCCCCTCAAAAATATCCCTGCTATGCAGTAAGTAACTAAGTGTCTGGATTACATGGGTATCCTTGTTTATAAGTGTTCTTATCAACAGGACTATATACTGTTGTTACATACCCATCACCACAGACTGATAGAAGTCTCTTACAATCAGGACTGAATTTCACTCCAGTAACAACCTCTGTGTTAACAATTGTGACATACGCACACTGATATCTGTGATAGTACCTGAATGTCCATACAGTTTGGCAAGGCATTCTCCAGAGTAAAAATCATAGAGGCAAACTGATTTGTCTGAACTACTTGTAGCCACAAACATCCCAGAAGGGTCCAGTGTGACCTAGTGATGTTAATATACGTATAAGTAGTATGGAGAGGATGGGAGGGTACCTTTAGGATGGCTCCTTCATCACTCTCTGAGGCTTTGTAATATCTGATCTGTTTACCTTGAGCAATACTGTATATCCTGTAGTAACATGTACCATTTGCTTGTGTGTATACAATACACAATACTACAGGGTATGTATAAGTCTGTACATGTATACAATAGCATAAACAATGAAACATAGTCATGGTAATGCATGCATGGGGACAACTTTGTACTAAATAATACATACTGTGCTACCTGGAGTAAGTGTAGTGCCTCGCTGTAACATGCCTTACTAACAATGGTATGGACACTGAAGCCCCATTCTAGACATTAACAACTGGCCCTCAGGTCCTCACACGCACAAACTATACAGTACTACACACAACATGGACAAAGATTTTAAACAAACCTCAAATTTCTATCCTGGCCAACAGTGGCCATATTCTTCCTACAAACATACACAACAGCTAATTAATGGTATCAGTACTAATTGAAACTATACCTGCTGGCATCAATGTCCATATCATAGATAGTGGCCTTACTGACAAGGTGATTAGACCTTTGAAAACTGAGCTCCGGCTTCTACAAGGACATTTAGCAACAGATTAAAATTATATGGTACGGTAGTACCAAGAGTTAAACCTACACACTATTATTAACTCTTGGTAGTACTGTTTAAGTAGGGATCCCCCCAAAAGTAATGCATGCCGCCTAAAATGCCACTTTTAAAAATCATTCTAGAGACATCTTATGCAACGAAAATCATCTTTACGGAATAATATTACATCAAATACAGCATTAAAAACAAGAAAACACTTACACGCAGCCGGATATAGAATTAAAAAATATATCACTGAAACTTGTGTCCGCCTGCCTGCCAGACTGACAGTCACAAGGCTGGAGGTCAAACGAAGCAGCGCACAGCCACCATTTTATGCCACAATAACAAACTCACCAGTGGCATGTGCCTTTTGGGATTCCGACAAGTGTGTGCCCTCTGCGCCTTTTATCTTCAATCAGGCTGGTCATCTTCTTCATGCAATGAAACCATATTGAGGCATTAATTTTCCCTATCAACAACACTTTCCTTGAGCAGTATATTAGATGCCACAAACTTATTTAAAGTGCTTACGCTTGGTAGATACCTGTAACTTCATGAAAGGTTCAAGACCACGTCCATTAACGATCTATAACAATCGAGCACAGAGACCACACCTCTTAACAATCTATTTTTATTATTGGTATAGCTGTAATCAATATGAAATAGTGACACGCCTCTTGGTAGGTGAAAAGCTGACTTGAGACACTCTAATACAGCAGTCACCCTAATTGAACAGTCACACGTGTATAGCTGTATGCTATAACAAACTAGTATAATAAAAAAAATATTGATTTAGGGATCCAAGTGAGAAACAAGAGATGAATGATGGTATTACAGCATAGCTCGGTGGAAAAGTCCCTATTTTGGCACTGAACAAAATGATTGTTATAACATGCCAATGTAGGGATTTTCCTATGCTGTAATACCATCATTCATCTATTGTTTCACTAGTTTTTGTCGCTTGGACCCCTATTTCATTTTTAAATTAACAATACAAAACACAAAGTATTTTAAATTACTCTAATATTACACACAATAAGTAGCAACAGTGTTGCATTCATAATGGACCATCCATAGATCTAATAGCATCACGTACACTTACAGTTTCCAGAGTCCTGAACATGATGGACTTGTCTACCCCACAACTTAACAGCTGCAAACAATTGACTGAAACTACAAACACAGAAAGAGTACATTAAAAATTTTTGAACACAAACTTAGCAAAATGTCAAAGTAATCACTTTTGAGTACATACGACTATGTAAGTACACTAAAAACTTTTCCTGAAACTTAATCACATACACTACTACTCTTCTTGAAATGTGCTGACCATTGAATTTAACGGATGGGATAGATGCTGAGTGGTCATCAAGTGTCTGTAGGAAACTGTACTCTGGTCCTACCTTGAACACATGGATCAGCCGGTCCCTGCTTGAAGTAGCCATCAGGTAGTGACCTGAGAATAAAGTGATTGATAATTAATGCATGCAGTAAAAAGATGTACATTTTAAGGTTGGCTAAAATCTAATATAATAAGTTCAAGGAAGAACTGAGGATTTACAATCATCAAGTCTTGCTTTTTTGGATAAAAATCTCTATAGAAACACAAAACTTTTGTTTTAGTATGATGGTATCCCTGGGGTCTCTTACCTGATGAGGGATCAGAGTATTCAATTGATAAGATTTCAGCGTCATGTGCTTCTACCTCATACAGCACATCCATAAATTGTAAATCATGTACTCTGTAAGGGATTGTATATGATAACATGTGTTGTATTAGAGGATGCTTAATGGATGGTGTGCATTCGTGCACACCAATCAACCACATCTCTGTGTGCGCGCGCGCGCGCGCGTGTGTGTGTGTGTGTGTGTGTGTGTGTGTGTGTGTGTGTGTGTGTGTGTGTGTGTGTGCATGTGTGCATGTATGTGTCCCATCCATGTGTGTGCATGTTAAAGCAAAACACACTTCAAATTTCCAGCCCTGTCTCCAACCACCATGTGCTGTCCATCAGGACTAAACCGGATTGATCGGATGCCTCGTGTGTTGTCAGCCACTGCCCTGGCATCCCCTAATATATTCATGCACCACATGATAGCAACAACCAGTACACACTAACCAGGTAACTTGCTGGCATCTTTTAGTACTGCACTGTCTGCATCAGTGTACAGAATCTTTGAAATCTCCTGTAAATTAAATAGAATATGAATCTGCATGTGAAGTTAACACATCAACACAACTGCTCCAATATACTCATAGCCAGTCAGCCATATTATAATACTCACAACGTGAACCCTAGCTATTTTAATGCAAGGCTAGATGCCTATAACCTCCAATCTTAAACTGCAAACACACACAATTACAAGTACATACTCCCATAATAAATGTCCCAAACACAAATTACATATAAAGCTACGTACTTTTGAATATATATTCTTGACAGGAGCTGCAGCTATATAAAATGAAGATGTCAACTGATATCATAAGGCACTCAGACTAACCTTTAGAGATGGACCAGAACCTTACAGTTGCATCAGATGAGCAGGTAGCAAAACAAGATGCTGGTAGTAGACTAGCACTTGTTTCCTCTAAATGAGGATAGCACTGTGTAGTGACAACATGAAAGGTACATGCAAGTTGTGGGTGTGCTGATTCACTCACATCAACATCCCAGACGCAGGCACCATGGAACAGTGTAGAGTACACCTTACCAATCTGATCTATGTTACTCCAGTCCCACACATACAGGCTGTGATCATTATAGACACAAGCCAGCTAGTGGAAGAGTATTATAAGTGTCAGGGGTGGACATGTACAGGTCACCAGTACTCTACACAACTAGTTGATAGACAACTTTTAAAAAGTAAACTACTTTTAGTCATTCACACAGGGCAAATATACAGTGAAATCTGTTTACAAGAGGTCACCAAATAACATGTTCACCTGTCTACCATAGTAATAACATCCAAACATGTCAATATACACAAAGTTACCACCTTTTGGCCTAAAGGCGACTATAGTATAGAATGCTGCAAGTATTTTATATTTTAGAACACTTTTAATACGACACTTAAATACTCTCTAATACAGCAATCTCTTTATTATTCGTAACACTATACACACACTATATACTCTTACTCTTTTGCTAACTACATCAATTGCCAGTGCCACTGTGTCAGCATACTTGTCCCCATCACCAGTAAACTGACTGGAGTATGTAACATGATACATCTTGTATATGATCTGATGGGTGTACCTTGCATCCAGTGCTGTAGCTATATCAACACCTAGTGGGTGGGGCTTGGGGATTGTTGCAATGTACTCCAAGCTGACTGGATCAAATAACCTGTTGTGTGACAGGGTAACCATATATGGCTATACACATGTGACTATTAACTATGTTTAGTGCGATACTGAATAGCAGTCCATACTCAAACTTGAAGCCCATAAGTAAATGCAGACATCAGAGGCAGCTGATACTTAGCAGATGTTACTATGAATGATATTAGATTTATCAAGTATGTTTAATTACCAAATGTGAAAAATCCAAATTAACAGTACTATGTACCACTCTGCGTGGGCAGTTCAAAGGCACCGCCAGTGCCATAATTTGTATATTGCACTGCTGCAGACCGCAGCGAGTGCATTATAACTTATAACGCACTGGTTGTGGTTTTGTAGACCACAACAAGTGCATTATAAGTTATAATGGAACGACCGCAGTGCAATATACAGATATTGCACTGGCTGCGGTTTTGTGCAGCATAGCACAAGTGCCGGTGGCGAAGACCACTACGACACCTCACCTAATAGGTGGAAAGACACTTCACAGATCACTCGAATTCTTTTATAGCCTGACATGTAAAGGTCGATTGTGGGCCATAACGTCACCAATACGTATAATGTTTACAAACAGCCAATGGCGATCGAAAAAGCCAACGCGGGTGGCCACAACTCTAGTCTACATATATATAAACGTACTTATACACCTTACTAGTCTGGTGCCATCTTAGCTCAGATTAAACTGTAGTCCACTTCGACAATGACTCAATAAAACAAATATATTCTAAATAATACTAACCTTTACGTTCGATTGTGGTAACCAGTTTTGTCATGCCAACAGATTCGAGTTTAGCCAGTGTGAATAGTAAGAATTAGACTAGTATCTCGTTTATTAGTTAGGTTTTGTTTACTTAAACCGTCTATTTAGCTGCTTTTTTTCACTCAATAGAATCACTATGGCGATTAGTCTGGTGCTTAGTCTATATGGCACGCTGGCATGCTGAGCACTACGTGATGAGAGTTGAACAGCGAATGCAGGTTAGTGATATAACCCATAGCATACTAGCTTTCAATATCTCAGGTGGCTGCAGTACTGCAGGGGGAACGTCATCGCAACGTCCGGCTTGGTTACCCACAATCGATGTTAGAAACCTGGCCTTTATAAGTGTTACAGCTGTCTTGTGAGACTCTCCCCACCTATTAGGTGAGTGGTACATAACAGTTATACAACGTGCACTCGTGCTCTGCCTGTATAAACGCACTTGCCTTCGGGCTTAACGGCCCTCAGGCTCGTGCGTTTATATCAGGCAGAGCACTCGTGGCCGTTGTATAACTATATAATATACATCACAACTTTTCCATTCTGGATTCCTTGCGACCATGCTGAAATGTCATATTTGGTGGCTAGGTGTCCTGATTTCAAGGGTCCTAATGTATGTACACTAATACAATTGGGGCCATATAAAAGTACAGGAAAATGTCCAAATTTCAGGGCATGATTGTGATGGGTCCTATACTGCGGACAACTGACAATGTCATTCTGCTAGAAGACACTACTACACTACATACCTCACAGTTCCACCTGATCCAGCACAGAACACGTACTGAGGACTGAGTGCCATTGAATGAGCTGTACCAACCTGTAGGGATATCTCATGTATGCCACATGTCTATGAAATGCTCTTACACATGCTTGTAAAATTATAGTAGGAAAGATGTCTCTATCCCTTACCTTGCATTCGATGAAGCTCTCTAGTTTCCTATCCTTGTTGAAGAGACAGAGGTAACCGGTTTTGGTGACACAATAGGTGCGATCAGCCATAGAGCCTTTGCCACAGCTAACTGCTGCAAAACATTGATTGCGTAGGTCCCCTAGTAACGCTGATCTCCCTCGTAATGGATGAGTCAAGTTGGCCTAACACATGTACACAAACACACACAAATATAGCACACATTTGTAAATTATGTCAATGGGAATTTACCTTTTCTCCTTTTACTTGGGAATCAAAGTACCAAAATTTGATGAGTCTATTTCCAACTGTGACAAAATAGTTGCCATCTTCTGAGAAGTCCACACCATATATTTTGCTGGATACTTTATTGCTAGCAATCACTGAAGATGTCTAAAAAGTAGTATAATATATCATGCACACGCGCACACACACACACATACACACACACACACACATACACACCTTCCAATTCCACACATTTACCATCATATCATGTTGGTAGCCCACAGACACAAAATACTTCAGGTCAGGAGAGAATGCCTACAAGACAATACAACACAATAAAACCTTCATTAATCTACACAATGCTCTCTGCTTAACACAGGCCCACCATTTACTATGTATGCAGTTCACACAATTCAACAACTTTTCGGCAATCATATGAGCTCTACATAACACACATACAATACAACCAATTATGGTAAACTAAAGGATCCATTGGTGATGTGGTCTACAACAGCCTAGGGAAAACTAACAGTACATTAGGGTGTGGTTAATTAAAGCAAAGTAGTCAGTTGCATACAAGCTGTGAAGCTCTATCATGAATGATGTGGTCAGCACAGAACTGAAAAGGCTTTATAATGGCCTCTTGGGACCAGTCCATTTCCTCTGAGGCCTTATGTTGGCTTTGACAGGTTATGTACATATAAGGTAAAACTGGACTGTTAAGAAAGGTATGCCCTTGTATGTACAGAAGTAAGGATTTGAGAAAGATACTTGCACAAAGTAGACTGTGCATTGTTTCAATGCAAAAGTTGAAATTTTACTCAGCTAATCTCATAAACAAAAAGTGCTTTGCAAATCCAGCTAGCATTTTACCTGATGAATTGGTGACAAATTTATTCCACCCATTGCACACTCAGTCATACATAATCACTTACAGCACAAGAGATTCCATAGTTGTGACCATTCAGTTCAACCATGTGCTCTTCGTTGCTACTGGTAATATCCCATATTCTCACTGCTGGATTATGGCCACAATCACCAACAGCTAGGTATTTACCATCAGGAGAAAATGCCAAACTTGATATCGGCTTTCTACAGGCATTGGGATGTCATTAAATGTTTGATACTTAAAATAAACAGTACAAAAGTGTTAATGTGTATGAAATGATGGTATACGAACATTTCATACAAAGAATGGTTCCATGAATTTTCCATGAACTGAGATAAAAATCTAGTAGAGTTTATGTATATTTACAGGTGTGTATATAGAAACATACAGACACAATTAATAATGCATGTGTGTTATATGTACCTTGATACATTGAAAAGATAGTGAAACTTATTCTTCTTGGAGTTGAATAACACAACTACACACCTGTAATGAGATGTATTTAAATACAAAATGAACACACAAAAACAGCCAAGTTGTACAATTATTATCATCAACATCATTGCAGCCATTTCATGGCCGTCACCTTTCATTTCACAACTTTTTTCACCCAGGCTTTTTGAAGGCCGCACTCTTTTTTACAGCTTGGCTGTTTTTGAGTGGATCATATGTAGTATGTAATGGTTGTATTTCATATGTAGTCCTGTATTAAGGCACCAAGTAAGTACCCTTCACCAGGCCTTTGACAAAAATGCCTGGTGTAACCTGTGTAATATGGACACCTTGGGGATCAACCAAACATGTTCTGATTATCAAGGTGTCCAGGTTTCAATATATCTTTATACCAGCGTCCTTTTTATAGAGTGCCCACAGGTTCCACAGAATGCAGTATACTATTCTGGGGAAAACCTGTCAGCTAAAATGTAACACTGGTACAAATCACAACACTGGTACAAATCACAACACGGTACAGTGTTCCAAGCCAACACATGCTAATTAGTGCTGAAACGAATAGCAATTTTTACTATTCGAATAATTGTGAACAAAACAACCAAATATTCGATTATTCTTTAAGCTATACTTCTATTAAATAAGTGCTGAAACCTTTTGTTAGGGAGTAAAGTAAAGCCTAAGAGCTATTTCTAACTTTTCTAAAATAGAATTTTTACAGCATAGATACAGTAGGGGACTTTAAAAAGTTTACATATGGTTCAAAAAGAACTATTGTAAAACTATTGGTAATACTATTAGTAATTACCATTGTTTTTTACGATTGCTTTAGTAATTACAATAGTAATTACAATTGCTTGTGCTGTGTTGTATGTTGTACAGCTATTGTTTTGTTAATTGACTGCTACATGACAGCTGCAAAGTTACAAATTTCACTGCCTATCAAGCTTGTTGCCAGCTGGTAGTTACACATTTAATTGTTCTTTCCCCTCTGTGTGTGGTTGTGCATGCAACTGGCAACTAGATTTGTTGTTTTAAACATGTAAACATATTGTAAACATGATAGTAATTACGATGTGTTCGGTTTTTACCATTACAATAGTCATTGTAAAACTGTTGCATTACAATGGTCTTTACAAAACCAAATGTAAACTTTTTAAAGTCACCTACTGTACATCAGTTCATTCACAATCTTAAGTTTCAAGGCTGGTTTTTCCATCTGAATACAATGCACAAAGTGCTAATGATTATTCTAATAGTGTGGTAACAAATTAAATAGTGTCATACCAACCACATAGTCAAATAAGTGTATTTTATGTTGGTTGAGCTTTGTGAATTAGACAGAAAATAACTTCTTTCCGGAATACGTAATGCAAGTGCACGTGCCATGCACGGTAAGTATAACAAAAGGTAGCCTACAATTATGAAATGACAGCATAGAATTAAACATGTGTTCACACATTTGAGTTTATATAGTGCTTGCCCTTCTACGACAATTGCAACTATGCCTTTGTCTACTGGACAACCTTCTTGCCTGCTTTGAAGGTTTTAAGCAGTCGCAAGAGCAATCGCGTAAAGCACTGGAAGAGAAGTTGGTGAAGTTTAAAGCCGAATTTGCAGCAACCAAGGAAAGCCAGAAGGAGAATACAGAACGGGCTTTAAAGAGAATTTAATGGGATCGCCCCCTCCAGTTCCAGAGAAAAGGACACGAGGAGCAGTTTCAAGTTAACCTTGACATTCAGGAGTCGGAATCAGGACCATGTGTCATCTGCTACAAACCACTTGAGAAAACTGGCTCCAATGAAGAAGCCAATTGTCATCAAGGAGCTACAAGAAGGTGCGTCCTCCCTGGCTGAAAGGCAGAAACATATCCACCTTCAGAAAATGGCTGGGCCGCAGTGGAATACATTGGCCACAGTTTCACCAACGACAAAGTCAATGACAAGAAAATGGAAAGCTTCAACAGGTAGGCGGGTATTAAGAAGAGGCGTAAAGCTGAAGCTGTACAAAAATCCAAAAGGCCTCCGAGGCAGTCTCAGATGGGCTACCACCAGGAATACATGGGCTACCAGGGGCCTCAAGAATTCTACTGCCAGGACCCGTACTACTGTCAGGACCAGTACTATTGCCCAAATTTTGTTAGGGCACCCTACAGAAGGCCCCATGGTCCCTGCTACCAATGTGGCAAGATGGGATACATATGGGCTGAGTGCCAAAGTCAACCAGACAAGTATCCTTTTTGTCATGGAGGTGTTCTGAGGATAATGTTCATGTGTGTGTTGGTAAACACCCTTCTGTGGGTGTTAACACTGTATGTGCTAGTTCAAGAGGTCAGAGTAATGAGACTAATGAACCTGGGGAGGTATTTAACACTTCTAGTGTGACTTAGACCTTAAGGCGGGGCTAATTCTGGTACATGATGAACAGACAGATGAAAGTCTCAGCCAGTGTATGGGAATTCTGATTCAGCCCTACTATCAGCATTGGGCGCTGCCTAGGGCAGACTGGACTGGTGATCCAGTGGTGACTAGCTAAACAAGTACCAGAAACAGGAAGCTATATTAGATTTAAACCACTTTCTAATAGGGATGAGGCAGTGAATGATGAACAACTTGGCAAGAAGAGAGATAATTATATAATTATTAATTAATTAATTAATTAATTAATTAATTAAGGTGGAGACAAGCTTGCACCTGTTAAGGGAAGTGAAATGCTACTGAAGAAACTACTAGCCATGTCTAAGGAGAATGAGATACTACTGGAGCAACTAATAGCTATGTCTAAGGAGAGTAAGATGCCATTGGAGAAACTATATGGGTACTCCACATAAGACAAGGAGATCTTGCTTTGGAGCCAGAGACAGGAAACAGTAACATGTTTATTAGATGTGATCAACAAAAGGAATTTTTCAGCAACATTCCCAGTGATGGGGTAGCCAGTAGTACAGTAAGTGAGGAACAACCTAGCAAGAAGATTGAGAAACAAGTCACAGAGAAGTATGAGGCCACTGGCTTCAGAAAACAATGGAAATAGTATCTCATTAGATACTACATTAGATTAGGTGTCATTGTCATGTAAAGAGAATTGTCAATCTAAAAAGCAGCAGTATTGCAAGCGGAAGCTTCATGATACACTGTATCAGGGTTCACTGAAGATAAGTTAGCAGCATTAAAAAGCTAGCTGCAGTTGGCAGCCCAAGACAGCCAAATAAAAGCCAGGTCCTTTGCTAGTATCACAGGTAAAATAATATCCATGTCCATTGCCATAGGCCCATTGGCTCGCCTAATGACATGCAGCATGTATGCTTTACTTGCTTCCAGGCAATCATGGTGTCAACGACTCCCATAAACTACTGCAGCCCGGAATGAAATTTCTTTTTGGCTGGGTCAAGTAGACAACTTCAACGGTCAAGGGATATGGCACACCTCCTCAGCAGTAAGAGTGGTATATGCAGATGCGAGCTCTACTGGCTATGGGGGATACAGAGCACAGCTGCCACATAGCACATGCACCTTGGACCATGGAAGAAGCAACACAGAGTTAACCTGGTGAGAGTTGAGAACAGTGCGCATGGTGCTTGAATCACTCCTTCCAAAACTGATGAACAAACGAGTCAGGTGGTTTTCGAATGTAGTTTGTATCCTACAAACAGGTAGTAAGACACCAGAGTTGCAAGAGGAAGCATTACCCATTTTTAATACAGCTGTTAAGGGGCACATCCGTATTGAACCTGAGTGGACCCCAAGTCACAGAATGAGCAAGCAGACCGGCTGAGCCGTATAGTTGAGGATGACTGGGCAGTCCCTCTAGAGTTATTCTTAAGGTTAGTTGCCAGGTGGGGGCCACACACAGTAGACCGCTTTGCTAGTTTTTATAGTACACAACTACCCTGGTTTAATTTGCGTTACCGGTGCAGACGCAGTGGACACATTCATATGTGACTGGTCAGGTGAGAACAAATGGCTCTGCCCGCCCCCCTACCTAATCCCTAGAACTATCAAACATGCACTCAAAACTTGTGCATTAGGCACACTCATTGTTCTTCATTGGATGTCAGCCCCTTTTTTGGCCTATGCTGTTTCCTGATGGCCAAACCTCAGCCCTGTTTATAGCAGAAGTTGTCGTGTTGGATAAATCTGAGTGTCACCTTGTCCCAGGAAGATCAGGTGGTAATCTATTCCAAAGTGAGTCCAATACTGACCTATTAGCTATACGAATTGTATCAGCCCACAAGCCAACTGTCTGAGTCTGTGAGTTGTTACCTCACAGTCTAAATACTGGAACGTATGTTTAATTACAGGAGGTGGAAAATCTGGGTTACAGACTGCATATTTCCTGTTGTAGCCACACATGTGTAAAACACTTAGGGAAGACCAAGGGCTCAAAAGCAGCCACTGAAGAGGCAGTGAATGCAATATCATGGGCCCACTCCATGGCAGGTATGCCATCACCAACGGCAGACCAATTTGTCCAGATAGTGTTAGCTGGGCTCAAGAGATATCTGGCTAAACTGATCATCAAGAAGGAGCCCTTCACAGTAGATATAGTGAAAGTGGTAGTTGAGGATGCTAAGAAAGATGGATCCCTAGCCAGTATCAGGCTGGTGACCATGTGTGCAATGGCCTTTGCGGGCTTCCTGAGGTATAGCGAGGTGTCCAATATCGGGCTTTGTGATCTGACACTTAACCCTGACCATCTGAAAATACGAATCCCCAAAAGTAAATCAGACCAGCTTAGAGAGGGTGATGAAGTTGTCATTGCTAGATCAGCTTCCAGATACTTTCTTGTTGGAGTGCTACATGGAGAAGGCGGGAATAACCCTTGGGAGCAGAAAAATACCTATTTCGAAGAGTTACCAGTGAAAAGATCCAAACCTTGAGAGCTTCGAGTAAACTATATTATACAAGGTTTGCCGAACTACTAAAACAGAAGTTGAGAGACTTGGGGTTCCCACCAGTTGACTTCAGCCCCCATAGTCTCAGAGCAGGCGGAGCCACAGTGGTGGCAGCAGCAGGTGTCCCGGACAGGATATTCAAGTGTCACAGCCACTGGAAACCAGAAAGCGCAAAGGATGGGTATGTCAAGGATACATTGGAGATGCGGCTATCAGTTACTGACTTTAAACTAGTGAGAGTGACAGCTACTGGGTAGGTAGCAATTTTTGGGCTATTTTATGGAGTCCTTTGCTCTATTATACACAGTTATTGTTTATTTAGAGTGGCTTGCTGAGAGCATTAGGATTTGACTTTGCCCCGCTCTTTGAACTTCTAGTGTGTTATTTATAGTATGAACTGGTAGCCGCACTTGGCAGCTACACGTCTCCAAGTTATTGTGGGATATAGTGGGTTTATTGCATGTATGAAGAAGGAGGTGTGTTTTATGCCAGTTGAGCTTTGTGAAAATAACCTCTTTCCGAAATACGTAATGCAAGTGCACATGCGAGGGAGCTAAGTATATAAAGTCAAATGTGTGAACACATGTTTAATTCTACACTGTCATTTTCGTAAGTGTAGGCTACCTTCCCTCCCACCCTCCCACTTGTGATGTTTGTAGAGTCAAAGGCGGTGCTGATGTTATGGACTTTTGGACTAAAGCATACTTTTTTTTCATGCAGTTTTGTGAGGGTAGATGCACACGGTTTTTTCCGGGCAGGCAAAAAAAAGAAGCCTGTCTGGTTTTTTCCCCTGGTCTCACTTGGGCACAGTGATTCCAAAATTAATTGCACTGTGCGGGCCCCCACCCTCCTAGGCAACATAACAGCTGTATTTGCTCAAGTCACTGTGGTTTGTAAATGTATTGTAAGTCTAGTGTATTAATTCTAGTGTATACAGTACGAACCACAAAGGAGTAGGCGTGGCCCACGAAATAACATCACCCAAAAACTAACCTCAATTTTCCTTGACGACGATGAGGCAGTATTGGTTAGGTAAAACTAAGCCCAAACAAGCCTTCAGATCGACCCGAAACGTTTTCAACAAGTTGCTATGGAATTTTAAAAATAATTTATTTAACAGAATTTTCTACTGACTGAGTAACTGACTAAGTGAGTAACTGACTGATGCCTTCAGACAAGCGTAACTCAATAACGGCTAAGGCTACAGGCTTCATTTTTTCACAGTTCGACATTGCTTCTGCCCGAGAGGTGCCTTTTGGCATACCGCAGTACGTACAATGCATTCTTCATGGACTTACCAGTGTCTTCCTTTGTGTCCCATTCATCTTTGCTGACAGCGAAAAGTGTTGATTTGGCGGTAGCATTTGATGGCTTCCATTTGTAACGGAAATCGTCCGTATTTTTCATAGTGGCTACTTTGATTGCAGAGATACTTTTCGAACAGTTCTTGATTCGCACTGCTGTGTAATGGGTTGAACATTGCCGACAACGAGGCATAATAATGGATACTTCACTTTTCAGACAATAATTGATATAACTGGGGCACGCGGCATCATTTCTTTTTTTTTGGTGTGCATAGATTGCAGAAGTGCTTTCGAACAGTTTTTGATCTGAAATGCAGTGTTAACGGATTGAACATAGCTGACAACGAAGCGTAATGGATACTTCACTTTTCAGGCGATAATTGATATACGGGGGGCACGGTGCCATTTCCAGATGCGGTATGCGTCGGTTCACCAGTCATAATTATTAATTACAAAAAAAGGTTAACAAACAAGTACACAGAAAAATAAAAATTTGGAATTTTCAACTAGAGTAGGGACCATAGCACATCGATAAAAAGTACTGAAACAAGCTGGAGTAGTGCACAATATTAAATCACAGTAAAACAATAAGTACTGTAGGGATATAACACTTCTTATTGTTTTTACTGTGATTTAATATTGTGCACTACTCCAGCTTGTTTCAGTACTTTTTATCAATGTGCTATGGTCCTACTCTAGTTGAAAATTCCAAATTTTTCTGTGTACTTGTTGATAGTATAAACTGGTAGCCGCACTTGGCAGCTACACGTCTCCAAGTTATTGTGGGGTATAGTGGGTTTATTGCATCTATGAGGAAGGAGCTGAATAATTGTTTTAGTACGTATCACACCACATGTATTATATGACATCTGTGTTTATTGATGGTTTCTAGTTCTACACAAGCTGGGAAATATAGGATCAAAGATTCATTACTGATAGAAATACTATCACAGTGTGGTGTGCATCATTGTAAGTGTCGGTTTGTAAATGGAACCATTTCCACTGTCTTTTATGGAGACAATAGAGCATTGAAGTCTTACAGTACATCCTTTCCTGTCTCCAATTACCATGCCACCTCCATAAACACATACATACAATACACCACACACACTCACGCACGCACACATTTACAATGATTTGTGTCAGTTGTGCATAACTTAGTAACTTTCTCTTTACAGTGAAACCTTGTCCACTTATCCAATACAATGGCCATATCAAATAAGTCTTGAGCAACAGCATACGTACTTCACGATCCTATCATTATAGTGACACCATAATACTGTACCAAGAGTCTATAATATTACAAGTAGTATGCAATGTCCAATTGCTGTAAAACAATAAGAAGCAGATATCCCCACTGTACATTGCAATCTCCACAGCACAGTAGGGATATTTGCTTCTTATTGTTTTACAGCAATTGGACATTACCTACTACTCCAATCTGGCTTGTTTCAGTGGTGGTACTATGTTGTCCCTACTCTAGTTTAAAATTCCTATACTTTTTTTTCTGAAAGTTAATGACCACTAAACACACTGTATAGTAGTGCAAATTAATCTAACTGGATTTTTGAAAACAGGTCTTTAACACTCATCCATATATGAGCTAAATAAATCCACTTAGCAATGTTGGCGCTAACTATTGAATTCATTAGTTTCCTTCAATCTGTCTGAAGCTATGAATTGTTAAAGTTGATAAATTGGATGTGTAGGCAGGAAGACTCCTTTTCACAAAACTGATCACAATATTACACAATTATAGTTAATAACAGCACTATACGGGTATATGCAAGTAGTCAGCAAATCTTTGCCGATTAGCTAAATGTATAACAAACCACATAATTATTATTGCTAAACTGTATTCACTTAGAAATTCATCAAGTTATCTTACTAACTTTGTTTACATGGTAATAGTAGCACTTAGCTATAACTATATGTGGGGTGCTTGACACATCATGTGAAGAAAATCATGAAGGAAAGCATGCTACCAGTCTGGATAAAGATGAAGTGAACAAGAGAAGCAGCTAGTGCAGGGGTGGATCTGGGGGGGCACAAAGGGTTCCATGGACCCCACTTGGCTGAGCTTAACTGCTGACAAATTTTTCTTCTCGATAAAGCTAAAATCAGTTTATCGGTCACAGAACACTTACTACAAGACAAAACATTTACCTCTACTTTTGTTTACAGCAATAATACTTCAAATATCTGTTATCTTTCTGTGATAAGTGCCCCAAAATATTTATCGTCTTTATCTTCTAAGCAACTGTTAAAGGCTTCAGTTACATTTCTAAAGGCCTAAATGGTACAGTGAAACATTGCTGGGGAAGTCTACCATTAAGAGTGGAACTTCACCTTTTAGAAGCCTGGATCCCAGCGCACCTGCATGTAGTGAACAATGCCTTGGTCACAGCAGACGTTCAGAAATGCAAGTAGTTAAGTTAACTTTGTTAACAGCAAAACACTTGCCTCTAATGATATTGGAAAGCTCAGCTGCAATGTCTACAACACATGTCCATGAGTGTACGGCATTATGCAATATTATATTGCATAATGTTGCCACGCCTGTGGATGGAAGCCCTACTATTGATGAAGAACCTTCACTGGTACAGAAGGATAAAAGGCAAGCCAATAGCATGCATTGTATGTTTATCAATATACCAAAGGTTTCTTCTTAAGTGAATTTGAAACATTTTTGTGAAAGAAGTAGGACTGCAGTTCTACCCAATTCTCTGCTATGCTTGACTGAACGCATCAGGCAGGCAGTAGGAAATTCTGTAAAATAAAATTAAAATTCTGTAGCAACTTGACAAAAACGTTCCGGGTCAATCTGAAGGCACTTTTGGGCTTGATTTTACTCAACCAATACTGTCATGTCATTGTGAGGAAAAATCGAGGCAGGGGTTTGGGTGATATTTATCGCAGACCACACCCACACCTTCATCGTCCCTACTATACAGTACGAATATGTATGATTATGATGTCTTGACAATACTGTTCTTTTGTGGGGCTCTATTATGTACTGTAAAAGGACATGGCTAGACCCTACTCTCTGCACAGCATTCATCAATGCAAAATCCCTTTGATTAGAGATTATAAGCAGCTACTGCAAGAGATGATATGTAGCAGCAGTGGCTGATCAATAAAACAGGGGGACCATGTAAGACTAATACATGGTTTTACTGTATACACAAAGTAAGTATGCTATTATACATGTAATAATTCACATACAGTTTGATACACTAACCCTGCTGGGTAAGCTATAAAGCCGGTAACTGGACACATGGTTAAGCCATTGTTGTTAACAGTAGTCAGACCAAGTATCTTCTCCAAAACAACCTTTACATAAGAAACAAACATACCATAATTCAACAAATTTACGCATTAAGAACTTTAATGCAATTACAACAATAATAAACACAAACTTAAAGGAAACCCTTACAAAAATTTAGTCCTGGTACAGGCATGCAATTAGCCGTTTTGTATGTTAGCAGGCCTGTAACATGCTCTATTGTGTACAACAGGCTTGTGTTGCATTTTATACAGGCCTGTAACAAGCCTGTAAAATAGTCAAATCCTGTGGCAGGCCTGTAAAGATTCATTCATTTCAAGGTGTGGATGTAAAGTCCTGTACCAGGCCTGTACTAACTCAGTGCTTGAAATAAGCAGACAAAAATGCTAGGACATAGCACCTAAACTAAACTATTTTGATCAGACATTTATAAAACTTGTTCAGACATTGAATACTTTTACCATGAAAAATTATTATAATTAAGTCTGACATGCATTTGTCTGAGTAAAGTTTATACCAATTTTGGTAGGACATAATGTCTGACCAAACTAGAACATGTTCGGACAAACACCAATTTTGGTCGGAAAATGTCAGATGTCTGACCATTATTTCAAGCACTGCTAACTGACATAGGCCTGTAAACACTGCTGCATTTTGAATCCCACAATGAAAAGTTTACTTGTTATAGTAAGATTATAAATGAAACCTTTAACATAATAGGAAGATGGAGTGGCAAGTTAGTCAGTATGGTCAAGAGTACATAATAAAAATAGGGAGGGAGAGTGTCTAACTAGGACACCTTCAGCCGGGAGTTTGTAAAAGACGGAATAAGGAATAGCAAGGAATAGCGGAATAACTCGCATCACAACGAACGGGCATTTATATGGCTTATGCAATGTTAGGGTGATTGTACTGTTACAGCTGTGAACTCATCCCTCGTAGATATCCTTACAATGTAGGGTGATTGCGTGTACTATTACAGCTGTGAACTACACAGCCTCGTCACTCATAGATGTCCTAGCGAAATGATTACTATACGCTCTTACTACTACTGTATGTAGCTAAGCTAGAATATATAGTAGTTAGCCATTAGTTTCGTTTTCGAGTCTTCATCCTTCCATTGGAGGGATGAAACGAAACGACTGCCACGCCCCCTTTGCTCATGACGTTGGTACCATACTTAACATACAGTACCCGCTTACAAAGTGCAAAATTACATTTGATTATAGCTCTTACTAGCTACTACTGTATGTAAAGTATGGTACCAATGTCGCAAGCAAAAGGGGGCGTGACAGCCGTTTCACTTCATCCCTCCACTGGAAGGATGAAGACTTAAAACGAAACTAATAGCTAACTACTGTATATTCTAGCTGTGCTAGCGCAATGATACTTAGCTACATACAGTAGTAGTAAGAGCGTATAGTAATCACTTCGCTAGGACGGCTATGAGCGACGAAGCAGTGTAGTTCACAACTGTAACAGTACACGCAATCGCCCTAACATTGCAGGGATATCCACGACGGATGAGTTCACAGCTGTAACAGTACAATCACCCTAACATAGCATAAGAAGCCATATTGATATAAAACGCCCATTCGTTGTGACTCGAGTTATTCCTTAGTTCTGCCTTTTACAAACTCCCCCCTCAGCCAAAATCACTGCATATTATAGACAATCCACACATTGGTAGAGCAAAAGCTTTACGTTATTCAGCACTTATCAACAGCACTCAACACCTATCAACAGATCTCTATCATCAGCAAAAGTGTTAATTTGTTCAAAGATCATTGTCTATTCAATAATACACAGTGATTTTGTACAGGCTGTATTGGCAGTTAGACACTCTCCCTCCCTATTTTTATTATGTACTCTTGGTATGGTGTAATACTATGTGGGCTAGTTAGTATAGTAACTAAACAATACAGTAACCAGTAGCAACAGTGGTCACCATAGCAACAAATTACATGTATGTGTTCCAGCCCTGTTGTACAATTTTTTTTGCAGGATACACTGGTCCTTGACTGTGACAGGCCTGTAAATTGAAATTACATACCTGCTACAATACTATTACCATCCTGCAGCAATCCTGCCAGACAGGCCTGCCCCAGGAATGGTACAACAGTGTAATCCAGAATACAGTGCTGTGACAGGCTATAGTATGTTCACGTTGAGCTGAATCCTCAAAAACATTTAATAACTCATGGATGCAATTACACACGATCTTGAAATTTGGCTCATTTGTAGTACTGCTTGATCCGCTAAAAATATTTCAAAATCTTGTTGTTCAAATGTTTGACATAATATTTACGGCCAATCAAAATTTTCACAATACATTTCCTATGGAGAAGCCATATAAGTACAGTGTCCATCAGAGCCCTTTCCCGAACTTGTAATGGAGCCAAACCGTACATGTCTGTTGTTGACACCTTTGCTGTTACCAATAATCATCTGGTCGGCAGAAATGTTAACTCTGTTGAGAAAAAATCCACTTTTAATTTTTAGCTGTTTTTCAGGATTCAGCTCAACGTGAACATACTATAGTGACATTATAACATTGACAGGCTTGCAGAAGGCTGGCAACAAGCAATAATTTTTATAAGGGAAACTACTTCCATTACTGTATTCTTTGATATGTATACTCACATTTCTTTACTGTGGAGTTGTCTTATACCCCTTACAAAGGTACTGTACATAGGTACAACACATTTACATATTTACTTAAAGCACTATTGTGTGTATGTATGACTGTGTAAAGTGTTGAGAGACTAACACAGCCCCCCCCCCCCCCCCCCGGGTTATATTTTAGTGCATGCAAGTAATTTTGATAGTCTGACACCCAAAACTGAAGTAGATCGAGTAATAAATGCTGAGCATATTTAGATGTCACAAAATTATTTGAAGCACTTACGCTACTGTAAGAGTTACCCAGTAAATACCTGTAGCTTCACGATAGGTTCAAGACCACACTGGGGGTGGTGGTAAGAGCATTCCATCTAGCCTGGGAAAAATGCCCTTTAACGATCTAGGTTGACTAATAATGATTGAGTGCAGAGACCACACCTCTTGACAACCTATTTACTCAAACATGATGACCAAACTCCCTTCTATATATTTATATATAATGATAACACAGTGAAAATAAAGCATACTGACCACGCCCCTTAAGTAATTACATAGGAGAGTTGAGATACTCTAATACAGCAGTCACCCTATTAGAACAGTCATGTACGATATCCTATAATAGAAAAGTTACACATGTACATCATAGCTGTATGCTATAACAAAAACTGTTTCATTAAAAATGAAATACTGAGTAGGAGATAAAAAGTAGTGAAACAGGTGATGAATGGTGATATCACAGCATGAAAACCCCTATAGTACATTGGCATGTCATGACAAATGCCAAAGTGGGGATTTCCCACTGAACTATGCTGTAATACTATCATTCATCTCTTGTTTCACTACTTTTTGGTCCTTACTTCATTTAAAAATTAAATAATTATACTATATATCGTATTTACTTGGTTAAACGCAGGCTTAATTCCAAAAATCGATGTGGCGACTATTCGAAATCGCCCACCACTCGATGCTCGAAAACACTGTTTAAGCCATCATTTTTGAAATTGATTGCGGTACACTCAAGTGTGGCTACTATTGAAGGTGCAACATAAATACGGTACATAATTTTTCTAATAGCAGCTAGGCTAATTTTTGCGATTTACTATGACGAACCATCCAGGATTATTTTATAACACTTTCATAACTTTAAGTACTGTATCTTCCACTAAACTGTACTGTACTTTTCACACAGAACCCTTGCAAATACAGCACATTTTCAGCACTTTAATACTCCCCCACAAAGTACTATATTCATATTTATGAGGTACAGAAATCTAAGCACAAAGTTTGTGTGGTTGAGAGTCTATTACAGCACGAGGCAAAAGTAATTAGTCTGGAGACCTCTCTACAAGTGTAATACTTTTCGTACGATCAAATAAACAATGTTTTTAGTGTTATATTGCCCTTTCTTAAGATTGTTCATCTCAAGAACTTTCGGTTTTCATCCACCAGATTATCAGTACATTTTGTACAACACACATCTAGGATTAATATGGCAACATAAATGAATGTGCAAATAATTTTGCTATACACTTCACACAACTGTACTTTATGGAAAACTTGTTACTTTATGGAAAATAAAGCACTTCCATGCAAAGTAAAATAGTATAAAGTGTCAAAGTTACAAAGGTATATAGAGAATTCTATTATTGCATCGCACCTTAACATTATTACAAAAAAATTGCAAACCATATTATATTTTATTGAATTAGTGTATTTGATACCAGGACACTTACACATCACAACTTTAGAGCAATGAAGCAATACTCTGTTTGCATTACACAGATTTTTTTATAGGCTTTTACATAAAAACAAGTTTTTAAATATGCATACATTACTCTAATAATTGTTGTACATGATTTTCCATGGTGACTACACTGTGGTTGTCAAGCTTGGGATGATACTCTCAAGAACAATGGTATGACTATCAGTTGTCTTCTAGTTACGACTATAATAACTGCAAATGTTTGCTTATTTACACATTTGTATATGAACATATTTACTAGAGCTGAGTATACATAATTGATTATTGGCTCCCTATTATAACCAGGTGATTAATGCTTAATTTTTAAAATTTATTGATCAATCAAACATACTTTAAAAATTGATGGTAAAAAGTGGCTTTGCGATGTACAAACTAGAGCTGAAACGGCTATAATTTTTATTATCTGGATATCCTAAACTGGATATCCTATAGATAATGACTGCTATAAAAAAACATGACATATTTGCGATCACTATACTCATAATTTTGATCAGAAGCAAGTATAGTAATCATAGGATTGTAGTATAATGATTAGTGTATATAAAAACTTTGCAAATCATCATGAAATTGCTTTGAACATTAGCAACTATCCTGATGGCTTCAAATTACTATTTGGGTAATGAAATACTATCATATTACTACAGATATCTGCTTCAGCCCTAGTAAAAACAATAAACAGCCTCTCTCATGCACTGCACCTTTTATGACAAAACTGAAATTGTCTGTTGCATGTATAGTGTGATTATCAATCATTGTGTCAGTAATAAAGAATTATTGCATAACTGATTCACAGCCCTAACATTTATGGTCAATTTTTTTTTTCTTTCATATTCCATGTGTTAACAAGTTTTTCTAATGCTTGATGGAGTAGATTTGCACCAGGATGTCACTCCCTACAGCTCATCATGCACACAATGTCAATCACAGATAATACACTATTATCTATGCAACAATTAATACATCGTCATATTATTGTAGACACACATTGTGTGTCTATGAGTAATATATAGCTCCAACAGCCCTTCAAAAAAACTGCACTGCACACTTCCAACCCATGGGACAGGCTAGTACTTATAAGGAGTTGCAGGATTGGAGTAACCATAGTAACATTGTGATATAACAAAACCTTTTCAGTTGCTTTCATGGCCAGTTCCGCCTGTTGTCTTTTCTTTCTTGCCAGAATTGTAACATGTGACGGCGAAGTCGGGGGTCCTTCTGAAGCCCTCTTGAGTGATCTCTTTTTAGAAGAAAGCGACATTATCAGTGAATCTTTTAGCACGTCATTCAAACATTTAGTTCCAATCTTTTTAAAGCGCACCTCAAAACTTTCTCCCAAAACTACTACAGTATCCGGGTGTATAACACGGGCGTATTGTGATTGTGGAATTTTAGGAGGAACGATAGTTTATAGAAGCATAGGCTCCGACCCAGATTGGTAAGCAGCGTGCGTGTATTATAAATAGCTGTACCACTTTGTGTTAGCATTTTATACCGGATAGTTCAAATCGAAATTTAGATGCGGCATTGACTCCATCGGCGTAGCTAGCAGTGGAGCCAGTAGTTGAGATCACGCCAGAGATCATTAGGTGTTGATTGCTTTTCTATACAGATTGATTGTAAAGCGAAACCGCAAGCTGTACCCACAGTGTCTACAAAAGCATTTAGCCCTAATTTTCACCTCATTTATACGCAGCGTTTGCCAGAAGAAGTTGTAACTTTTGATCTTCCTGCAGGTCTTTAGAACATGAGTACGCAGAAAAAGACCAGCACTTCTGAAGTGCCCAATACTCCTAAGAAGGTGGTTAAGTTTCAGTGCGGTCTTTTTCGCGAGGAGATACCATTTATTGGAGAAGATGCATTATGTCTCACACCGGAGATCCTGCAGGAATACATGTGTGATCTGTTAGACCTCAGGGTATGTCCTGTTGTTTACATTGTTGTTTACATCATTGAGTGATCAAACAATTTGTTTTTTACAACTTACCACTTTTAGTTCCCTGAGCACCCATATGGAGACCTGTCTCCAAAAATTCTGTTATACAAGCATGAACAAGATGACAAGCTAGTAACACTGACAGAAACAGACCAGATTGAAGATGGGATGATTATTGAACTGGTGTTAACAGGTATACTGCAGCACTATGTTTGTTTTGCACTGCACACGTACATACATACCCCCACAAACATGTACGTATTTTGCTTCTTTTTTTACAGCTTCCAGCAAGCAAGAATATGATGAAGACATATGTCCTCACACGCTACACGTTCATTCATATGTGGCTCCAAATTTCTGTGACTACTGTGGAGTAATGTTAATGGGATTAGTAAGACAGGGATTGAAGTGTGATGGTACGATGCTACCATACATTTATTGCCTTCCATTGATCAATATGTATGGTTGTAATGGATTAAGTGGTTTATAAATTGAAGTATTTTAATGTTTAATTTTTATGTCTGCCCAATTAAGTGGTACATTTGTGTGTCTGTTTTATTGAATAACTCTCTGATTTGATGGTGGTGATTAAAGTGTGATTGTGTTTGTAGGATGTGGACAGAATTTTCACAAACGCTGTGCTTACAAGATACCTAATAACTGCACAAGACAGAACATTTCAGAACCTGTTAGCTCGCTAGAGCCTTCAACCATGTCACTGAAGAGAGTTAATACAAATATCTCACGAAGACAGACGTGGAGTGGACGTCCGTTATGGATGGACAGGGCTCAACGTAGGAACAAACCTCAAGTTCCACACACATTCTCTGTGCATACATACACTATTCCGACTGTTTGCCAAGTCTGTAAAAAACTAGTAAGGATGTATTTGTGTGTGTGTAGGTCAGTGATATCAAGTTGTTATCTAATACTTTCCTTGTGTGCAGTGATTTAATATTGTGTGATGAGTAATGTATGTGTAATTTCCTTTGTAGCTAAAAGGACTTTTCAGACAGGGATTACAATGCAAAGGTAATTACTACTTTGAAGTGACTGCATGGATTTTCTCATTTTTAATGTTGTCTATAGATTGTAAGTATAACTGCCACAAACGATGTCAGAAAGAAGTACCGAAAAATTGCCTTGGTGAAGAGCCGTATCACTTTGATGGCCCTGGTTAGTAAAGAAAAAATCCATATCTTTCAAAATTATTTTTTTGTTTGTGCGTTGACTCAGGTATAGACACATTGTCCCGGCTTGGGTACGTTAAAACTGATACATCGATTATTATTGAAGATCAAGAGTCTGAAAATGGTGAAAAGATACCAGAAAAAGAAGATACAGCATCAACTGGTAGTTCTACAGGTATGTATTCTTTTGTATTGTTAGGGTATACGTATTGGCAAGAGTTCATAATATAGAGTTCTCTCTACTATATTATGAACTCTTGGTATCGGTATCACTAGTTTGAATTGTATTGCATGTGTGGTTTGTTTTGAAATAACTTCCTGCCCATAAAAGTGTTCATTATCCTTGATCTACCTACACATAAAATATAGTAATGGATCAGGTTTGCCATTACAAATAACGTGTACATGTAGGCGTTACAGCAGCTGAAGTGCATCCAGTCAAAGAACCGAGTCGTCCTGAAGCTAAGAATGAAGATGGAGAAGATGAAGTACCACATCAGCCAGCTGCACCAATGGCATCTTCAACGTTTATCCCTCTACAAAGGATTGTGGTATCAGTGAAGCATACTAAACAGCCTAACCCGATGGTGATGAGGGAGGGGTGGATGGTGCACTATACTAACAAGAGTACAGTGGTAAGTATGCATGAATGAGTGTGATGTATCTTAATAATATGCACACATACATTTACTGTCTTACAGTATATTAATGTAACGTGCAGACTACATAATATTATGCAGATTATCATATGATGTGTACCACACAGAGGAAGAAGTACTACTGGAGACTTGACACCAAATGTCTTACATTATATAAGAATAATGAAGGAGCACAATACCACAAAGTGAGTTAATTATAACTAATATAATGAATTATTGTAATGTAAGTACACAGTAAATTTGTCTAGCTTAATTGTGTTAAAGTCTCTGTTATACTCAAGGGAAGTTAGGCTATCACCAATGCTGTGCTGACTGGGGATCTGAAACCAGATGTAAATATTATGTAGTGTATGTTGCATTGTGAACACATACAAGTGTGTTGTTGTGTAATGTTGCTATAGTGTTATAAGGGTGCCATGTAGTATGGGGAATTTATGCTACCATATGTCAACTATTTGTGTACATCACTTGTTCCACAACATGTACTATGTGCATGTAGTGTATAAGTGTTGAGGGTTTGTGGTGAGAATTGGGGAACATTTGAGACTGCTACTGAGAATTTACACACACATGTATGGATGCTAGGGCTGAGCGATACTACTGTTTTAGCGATATATCGCGATATTTTTAAATATCGATATCACGATATTTTGTTATTAACTATCGTGATACCATGCCTGTCAGTCATTAAAATCCATTTGTAATGCAGTACTTGGCTAAGAATCCTTGTAAATGATAAAGTCCACCCATCTGGTTTCCCCTCCAGAGAGGTGTGAACACCATAACAACCTCAAAGCATGTGTTACAATAACTGTTACTGTAAACAAGGATGATAGTGGCTAGTCTGCTATCACATATAAGGACTTCCTGCAGGAATGCTGAGCAATACATTATGTGGCACCAGCTATGATTGACTTATTTATAAGTACCATGAACTATTCAGTATCGTGAATAGTGGTTTTAGTATCGATCGTGATACTAAAATGGCAGTATCGCTCAGCACTAATGGATGCACACATAGAGTAAAACTGGGATGCATGTGCACTAATCAGGTGCTAAGAGTCATTGCAGATAAATCTTCCTGGGGATAAGAGTAATACTCCACAGGAGGCTGTGCTGTACCTTGTCAGTAGCAGTGTGGGTACCCCAAATCAGTTGTGGCATTGTTTGCTTGCTTCTCCAGTCATCACCAGGTACCTGATAATACATCTATGTTGTTAGACATGAGTAAAGTATCTATCTTACTCAATGAAACAACAATGGCAAATACCAAGTACATAACAAACCTGGGACACCATGAGACTACTATTTTTGATTATTCATAATTAAAACATGCATATTTATTGTCTTCTCTTGTGTTTATTTCTCTTTCAGGAGATTCCATTGGCGGACATGTTGGCAGTTGATCCATTGGATGAGCAGGTTGACTCAGCTGCTGTTGCACTCACCCCACCGCACGTGTTTGAGATTGTCACCTCATCTGTCACGTATTATGTCGGTGTAGACATGACTGGCTTCTCTCCCGCTGACCTCAAACCTTCCAGTAGCACTGAGGATGAAGGTATGTATTGTTGCATGTGGGGGGAGGGGGGGTTATGTCTGGGTTAAAGCTTAAGTTAGCAACAAGGTACGTATCCCATTGTATGATTTCAACTTGGTGTGCTAAGTAATGTCTACCTTTACATGCCCTCAGGTATATGCATACATTCTTATTCCAAGTATACAGTCTAAACCATTTGTATACTGTAACATGATATATTGAAGGGATGATTTACTGTGCTAGATATAGTTTTGCTGGTTGTGTGCCTTAAAGGAAGCTGATGTGATTCTAACTCTAGCGTATGTATTACTTGTAGTAATTGATAGTGTTAATAAAAAATGTTAGTATTGATATTTACAGTTATTGCAATGGAGTTTGTTTTACTATGTTAATGGGATTCTGATTAAAATTACAGCAGCTCTAGCACACATGGTACTGGCTTAGGGCAGTAAAATTGCTTTCAAGCTTGTGGACAGGAAAATTCACATTACTTTAAAAATTGAGCGTATGCCTGAATATGTTTGGGTACACATATCCAGTTTGTAATGGTAATGGAAATTTCAACTGAAATGCGATTTCTAGTGTTAAAAGTAGATTAATGTGTGTTTGAGTATAGCTGAAGTGTACTTATAACCCTTGCAGCTCCTTATAATATCCAATTTGGCGAAGCTTGCTGTAATTAATATATGCGTTTAGTTTTTCTTAGAGCCGGACAGGATAAATGTATTGCGTGTCTTGTATGTGCAACTAATGCACCATAAAATTAACACATTTATGTCCATCTGTTAAGACTACATATATTGTGATGTAATGTCATTAGTGTACACACATTAACCTACAGGTACTAATGTACTGGGAGATGTCAGTAAATACAGTTTGGAGGAGCTAGAACAGTTGGGTATTGGGAAGGATGTGTCCCTGGACTGGGAGGACTCACTACACACAGCTCTTATGCCGATGACTCCTTGTAGAAGTATTGAAAGTGTACTAGAACGTAAGTGTGACAAAAAGTGCTACGAGTATTTTTCAAATGGCTAGTGTTTATTTCATAAGGAGGAATGAGTTAGTATAGGTATATGCTTTCACTGTATTCACATTTATATTCAGTTGCAATTCTGTATAATTTGAAGTGCAATTATTTACTAAATAGCTATATGATTACATACATGTATACATATGTATATTGTTGATGTGGTTTTGGGCTGCTTCTATTAGCTCCAGCAGCAGTTAATGATTCACTCCCAGCCCCGGTTTATCCTGTGGGGACGTCATTCCGGATGTCCAAACGTGGTTCAAGACGTGGCTCATCTCGTCAGTTCAACAAAGGTGCTGCAGACTCACCCAATCCATCACGTAATTCATTCTATGGTCAAGTCCCTCCTCCAAGAGGGTCCATGTATGGAGCTGCTATGAGAGATCCAATGTACAACTTTGGTAAAGTATCTATGAGGGGACATGGATCTACCAGAGCACATGGCTCCCAACGTAATCGTGGATCTTTCAGGTAAATGTGTGATGACATACAATGTAGATGTGAGTGTTACACATACTGCATGTACATACAAGCTATTACTACATATTTGTAGCTCATCAGAACTGTTGGATTTAAATGTTATTTCTTGTACATCGTAGGGTACCTAAAGATGCTCGTAATCCTCCCCAACCGAATGCCGTTGCTGGTGGTAAACTACAACCATATATTGAGACCAAACTGGTATGGCTCAGTGTAATTAAAGTCACTTAATGTACATACTATATAAAACTAAATATTGATGACTACCTAACCTGGCAACCACTACAGTATTTGTGTACGTAAATAAAATATAAAAATTTAAACTACATTTGCATACTGTACATTTTGTTTATAATAGAAGCACTTAAAGTACACATGCTCTTCAAATTTTGTGTAGTTCTACACATGCAGACAACACTAATACTTATGACATGTACATATTCATATTACACAAAAGAGATGCTTTAAACATCAGTCTATACTGTATTTCCGTTGCATAATTTTCGCAAATGAAAATTTAACTATTTTATTTTGTGGATCAGTCAATGCAAATCTAAAATTTTGTGGACAGTCAGTCTGCAACCATGAAATCTTTTATCTCCTGACAATTTGTGCATATATGGTAGGGCAATTCACACACTAAAAGATTGCTAGTCACCCAATGGAGTGGGTGAGGATAATAGTATTACCTTTCACTGAATAGTATACTGTGACAATAAAGACTAAATATGATGTACAAGCCTTACTTGTGTGTGTGTGCCTGTAAGGGATAATTGTAATCTAGTATATCCCTGATGTAATCCTCCTCCATTCTTCTTTGTTCAGGACATCAGCTTGTTTTATCAAATATTTCCTGACGATGTACTGGGCTCAGGCCAGTTTGGTACTGTATATGGAGGTGAGTGTGTGTGTGTGTGTGTGTGTGCGTGCGTGCGTGCGTGCGTGCGTGCGTGCGTGCGTGCGTGCGTGCGTGTAGTGCATAGTGAGTAATGTGTGTATGCTACATGGTGGACCTGGTAAATTGCCACTCTGGGGGTGTGGCTAATGGTAGCAGCCCTGTCCCTAACCATGTGATGGAGGGTCATGGTACCTTTGAGTTGGCCTTGCAAGCTGATAACAGGGTTTACATCATCCACACAGTTCATACATTGCATCTAAGATGGATAAGAAGGTCTCAGTTAGTGGCCCATCTGGGAGTCCATTTATTCGTCTGGCCTGAATAAATCGCTTGTAATTAGGTTACCAGAATCCCTTGGCTAGATGAGTGGGTGTCTCCCATGGAAGGTGGTGGACCAGATCAAAGAATAACTCAGGACAGGCAGTCAAGTAGTGTGCGTGTGTGTGTGTGTGTAGTGCATGCGTGTGTTGTGTGTGAGGCAGCATATCCAAATGGCTAGAGCACCAGCCTAGGTGCCCCAGTGCTGGTTCACTGGACAGGCATCACCCTGATAGCCGAAGACTTTGCTTTTGTGTGTTTCTGTGTTGTGGTGTGTCTGTATGTGCATGTGCATGTGTTAAGGTAAATGTTAGGTAAATGTTAGGTAAATGCTTGTAATAGTTTGTGTTGTAATGTATGCATGATTGTTATCAGGAGTTCATCGTAAGACCAGTCATCCAGTTGCCATCAAAGTCATCGATAAGATGAGGTTCCCTAACAAACAGGAGAGTGCACTGAGACATGAAGTAGCTATACTACAGGTACGCTGCTCTAGTACACTACAGCCTTCTCTATTCTGTTAACCTTTTGGACTAAAATTTACTGACAGTATTAAACAGATGACTGCATTCTGCAAACCATCTCTTTTCTGTAGAATTTAAAGTGTAGAAATGTGATCTTATTTGTTATGCAGTGACTTACATTATTAGGCAGTGGACTTGATATGTTCTTTTGTGTATTTAGTGTGTCAACCAGCCTGGTATTGTGACCCTGGAACAGATGTTTGAAACTGGTGAAAAAGTATGATTGATTTGATAGTGTGCATTTTATACAGTCATTCACTGGTGTGTTGTACAGATCTATGTTGTCATGGAGAAGATGAAGGGAGACATGTTGGAGATGATATTAAACAGCCCAGAGAGTAGACTGAGTGAACGCAAGACAAAGTTCCTCATCTATCAGGTATATTTTTATATATAGAACAATTTTATTGGTGGAGGGCAATATTGTGATTTGCTTATACACACAATTTATGATGCACATTGCTTTCATTGTGTAGAATAGATCTATAATTGCTTGATGTATAACTTTTTGTAGCATATTAGTTTTAATTTGTGGCAGATTCTTGTATGCAATCAACACAAAAATACTGCAAAATTTTGTTTCCTCAAAAAAATTATCTAAGTAGTTAGACAAATGTAACTTATGATCATTGTTTAATTTTGTTACTCAAGATACTTGCTGCACTCCACTACCTCCACTCAAAGGACATTGTTCATTGTGATTTGAAGCCTGAGAATGTCCTACTGACTTCTCAACACGATTATCCTCAAGTGAAGTTGTGTGACTTTGGATTTGCCAGGATTATCGGTGAGAAGTCATTCAGGAAATCTATCGTGGGTACACCAGCCTACCTTGGTGAGTGACAGATGTGTTCTTGTCTGTGTGCTTATGATTGATTTATGTACACTATTGTAGATTGGAATGTGTAAATTTATGTGTAACAGCCCAGAATAATATTACAATTGAGTTTGTTACCTGATATACTATGAGTAGCGATACAGTGGGAGGCAATACTTGACACAGTGTTGAATTTTGCCATGGGCAATAACCCATGTCATGATATTAGATCGTATTTCATGATGTGCTAGTATCTAAACAAATTATTATGTATTAATCAAACAGAGCAATCAAGTAGTACTGTATAGTAGGATCATGAAGTTTGTGTTTTCTCACCAAAAACTGTTTATCATCAACCAGCCTCACCTTTCCTTTACAACAACTTGGCAGCCTAAACGTGTCTCCAGAGTGACCCAAAAAATAATGTGTTTCTGCATATTTAACAGGAAACTAAGTAGCAGACTGATGCTAGTCAGACAACCATACACCTGTAATTCAATAATAGCTAATGCTGTGGGCTTGATATTTTCAGTTTGACTCTTTGATCTGATACATGTCTATTAGTATACTATAGTTAGGTATAATACACACATCATGAAATTATGTGTCTGTGTCCTTTTTGTGTCCCATTCCTTGTAGCACAGAGGTGTTGATTGCAGGTAGTACGTCAATGGTTTTGTGTGTTATTTTTGCATGATGCTCCTAACAATTCAAATTGATTACAAGTTCACTTCTCTTGGTATGTAGGGCTGTGTAATGGGCAGAACATTGCTGAAACAGTTACCAAAAACAAGATAGGTCATCACCTGATGTGCAAATTTAATTCTTACCTGCTAATTGTACTGTATGGGCTAAAGTTAGGATTACATTTATTTTGTGATTTTAGTGCTACAGTATAGTAACAGTAGTACTGTAAAAGGTTTGCACATTCTCACTAAAAAAAATTTTGACCAGAAACTAACGTCACAATACTTTCACAGCTCCTTGGCAATATTGGTGTGATATAACTAACCAAGCCCAAAAGTGCCTTCAGTGCGATCCAAACCATTAAGTTGCTATGAAATTTTAAAATGTAGTGTTAATTTTCTGCCAATTGACTGACTTGTTTACTTACTAATAATGGCTTCAGACAAGCACAAGTCGATAACAACCTAGGCTACAGGCTTGACTTTTTCACTGCTAGGCGTTGCTTCAGCCTGACAGGTGCCTTTTAGCGTACATACAATGCACGCTTCATGGACTTACGTACCTTTGTCTCCAACTTCTTTTTGCTAACAGCACAAGGCAGCAGTATGCTATGGCTACCCTCCAACTATTTGTTACAGTTATCATCCGTATTCTCCAAAGTGACTGGATTGATTGTAGTGACACTTCTTGTACTGTTCTTTGTTTGTAATGCTGTGTAATGGGCTGAACATAGCTGAAAGCAAAACATATTCACTTCTCAGTAATTGACAGTTGGGGTACACCTTCAGACGCAAAATTAATTTTATGGCATGTCAGCCCATTCTTTCTTTTGATGTAAGATATGCATGGGTTCACCAGTCATAATTATGTTACAAGAAAAGTAACAAACAAGTATAAGGAAAATTAGGAATTTAGGGATTACAGAAATAAAGAGTAGCGAAACAAGGGAGTTCTGTAGATATACAGTACTAGGGGACATTAATCTGGGTTATAAACTTGTTACATATTTTGCTTGTGGATAATACTCTTGATAATACCAATGCAACATACACTATACACTGCTTCTTCCCCTCCACAGCTCCTGAGGTACTCAAGAGTCAAGGTTACAACAGGTCACTTGACTTGTGGTCAGTTGGTGTCATCATATATGTCAGGTGAGCATATCATATTCCATTACATTGGTACACATTCCACTACACAGTCTGAGTGGTACGTTCCCATTTAACGAAGATGAGGAGATTGCAGATCAGATACAGAACGCTGCATTCATGTACCCCCCAGATCCCTGGGCAACTATCTCTAAGGAAGGTAAGTCATTTGTGTTGTGAGGATGAGTAAAGTGTAAGTTGACAAGTCCTGGATTATAACCTTCCAAGCAAAAAGAATTAACTATCTAAGCCTTGGCAATGGTTCAGTACCATAACCATTTTTACATTTGTGTTTCCCCAGTTAGTTGGCGTTGACTTTCTTACCATATAAGCAAACTTTACTTTTGTTGCATGACCCCGTAATTTGTATGTTAAACAAAAGGATTGGCTAAACAATATTTAACATTTTGCAGATAAATGTTTTATTATTTGTAGCATGTTTTGTTGATAATAACTATATACAAGAGGTAGTAGCTACAAGGAGTCTACAATGTACTGTTTAATCCACCACAACACTGCAACTGCTATTGTGCCAAGTCATAAAACTTCACAGGATAATTATCACAGAAGCCATGAAATCGCATACCTCCAAAATATTGTTCACATTGTGCAAGTCTGTAATAAAATTAGTGCTAGATATGTGCAATGAATAAGGTGCTAATTGTATACCTGAATGTGTCTGGTTAATTGAAACCTTATTCCACAAAACACTCTTGCTTCAAAAATCTACTTACACATGTGTGACTTAATTGGTGAGTATTACTGAGCAGGATAGCGTAAAGGGTTTGGTGAACACATCTCTAATTGACTGCATCCTTGTAAGAGAAAGTACAGAGGTTATGTATGCATGTAATATTCCTCTAGCTATTAATCTGATCAACAAACTACTACAAGTAGACAGGAAGAAACGTTACAGGGTTACTAAAGCACTCCATGATCCCTGGCTGCAGGTCAGTTACTCCATCACTAAATCTCTAGAGTTCCTATTGATATGTATACATGAAATTGACAAGGAGAAAACATCCCGACCGCCTGGCAGACTCCTGTAAGCGTTCAGATGGCTGCAAGTTCGAGGCTGCCCACCATGTCCAGTCATGGGATTTTTTCTCCTTTCTCCACCTTTTCAAATATACTTTATGTAACAACTTTAAATAGGCTGTAGGACCAGGTGTCCTACAGACCTTCAGCACTTGTGCTGTAAAGCCTTAATAAATCACTATCAACACTTGTTAACAGGATAAAGTGAGGTGGGAGGATATTAGGAACTTGGAGAACAGAGTTGGTTATCGATATTTGACACATGAAAGTGAAGACCACTACTGGGTCAGTCTAGGAGCCAAGGTACAGCTTTATTATGTGCACAATCAAAGGCCTATCCCATAGTATTTTTTGTAAATCTAGTCACTCAGTGTATGCTAATCTTTTATGAGTCAGTACAAAGCACCCCTACAAAGTTTTTACTTGCTTGCTGTTTGCAGGTGACCGCTAAAGCATCATCAGCTGCTAATGGCGGTTTAGCAAATCCTCTAAACTCATACATCAACTTTCAGATATTGGAGAGTCCTACTAGCGTCCCTGATGGTGCACCTGCTCCCAGTGACACCACTAAGGTCAAACGAACACCATCCATGCAACGTGACGATACTGACATACAACGAATACAACACAGGGCAGAAAAACTTGGTTACAAAGTCAGCACTGTCTAGCTAATTGAATTCCATGTTTTGTAACATATAACTATTGGACATCTTAAACTATAGTAGTTCTACTATTTTATTATTGTTTTAGCAGATTAAACTACACTTCTTTAGGAAACTACATACAATCTCAGCTCATCTTACTTATGTATAAAAGCTTGTATATATTTTGTGTCTCCAAAAAAGTTACATGTTTTGCAACAAACTAAAGAATTTACTGAACATTTCGCGATTCATCTGGGCAATCTGGCTGTTGAGATGGATGGGCCAACTTGAATGCCTCCAAATTACTCAGAGCTGCATTAATTCTTGAAACGATTGGGAAGTTGGCCATGTTAACGCCAAATCTATAGAAGATACAAAACACACATGAACCTGTTAACATCTGAATTTTCTTTTCTTTTGTGTTATGTAAGCCTTTGACTTTTTTCCTTTTTATTAAACATGAAAGGTTTGTACATATCTCACCTGTTAGCATTGTACACTTGTGGAACAAGACACAGGTCTGCCATAGTGACCTGTAGAGTTATTCCTCACATTAGCAACACACCATTCTTATCATACCTCATCACCAATACAATACTTGCCAGCTGTCTTGGACAATGACTGCTCCAAACCTAAAACACAAGGGAGATATTACATCATGTACTAACTGGCTGCATGTTTAAATAAGGATATTTGTTGGATAATTGGCACATGTAAAACAGTACAAATTATACAAGGGGATGATTTACACTAGAGTTGAGCTAACTTGTGAATCCATATTCTATCCAGTACTTCCCCCATTCAACTTTTTTGTCACTCCCAACATACTTCAACACTCGCAGGTTCTAAACAACAGTCATATGATAAAGTCATTAATTCTGTACTAATCACATACTGTATGTGACTATCTCAGCTTAAACCTGTTTAGTTCACACCAGGAGCCCATTGAGTCCGGAGGACGATGAGCTCCTGTTCACACCATGTATTATCTAGCATCCAAAGAATGAGTTAACAAAGTTTCAGCCTAATATGTTGAGTAGTTTTGGAGTTATATTACAGTAGATGGTTTGTACAGTGACATAAACTTACAGGTGATCAAGACATACAGTGGGTATATTGACAAGAGGAAAGAAAATGTAATATTATCCCTTATCCAAATGGAACAAATATTACAAAGGAGCTGCCCACCTAGTATAAAAGTTTACATGACAAATTGAAGGATATCTCCCCAAGATACGACCAATAGTGATTGATGGCGATATATATATATATATATATATATATATAGATATACAAGTTAAAGGAAAAATTAGAAATTTTAAGTTCGATTAGGGATCATAGAAAAAAAAAGTAGGGAAACAACGGAGGTTGTCTACACCTCCAGATATACTAGCGAACATTTAATCCCTAATCCAGTCTATACCAAAGACCAAGACTGAATTAGGGATTAAATGTTCACTAGTATATCTGGAGGTGTAGGCAACCTCCCTTGTTTCCCTACTTTTTTTTTCTATGATCCCTAAAATTTCTTAATTTTTCCTTTACTTTTTTTGTAACATTATTATGACTGGTGAACCCACACATACTGCATCAAAAGAAAGGATGGCGCCAGAATTAATGTTTTCGTCTGAACGCGCACCGCAGCTATCACAAACTACTTCGAAAGTGCAGTGGCCATTACGCTTTGATTTCAGCTATGTTCAGCCTGTTACACAGTGCTACAGACGAAAAACAGTAAAAGATCCCTCTGCAACAATCCAGTCACCACGAAAATACGACGATTCGCACCCCCTCAACTATAAATTACTGCCTCATAAGTGCAGCGGCTATATTATGCTTCACTTTCAGCTATGTTCAGCCCATTACACAGCATTACAAACGAAGAAAAGTTGTTAGAATCATCTCTGCAATCAGTCCAGTCACCACGGAAAATACGGACGATTTCCGTTTACAAATGTACTGTAGGGAAGCCATGCATCGTGCTACCGCGAATTGACACCTTTGGCTGTCAGCAAAAAGAAATGGGACACAAAGGAAGACAAAGGTAAGTCTATGATGCGTGCATTGTACATACTGCGGTATGCCAAAAGGCATGTCTCGGGACGAAGCAACGTCGAACAGTGAAAAAATCAAGCCCGTAGCCTTAGCCATTATCAAGTTACACTTGCCTGAAGGCAGGCAGGCAGGCAGGCAGGCAGGCAGGCAGGCAGGCAGGCAGGCAGGCAGGCAGGCAGGCAGGCAGGCAGGCAGGCAGGCAGGCAGGCAGGCAGGCAGGCAGGCAGGCAGGCAGGCAGGCAGGCAGGCAGGCAGGCAGGCAGGCAGGCAGGCAGGCAGGCAGGCAGGCAGGCAGGCAGGCAGGCAGGCAGGCAGGCAGGCAGGCAGGCAGGCAGGCAGGCAGGCAGGCAGGCAGGCAGGCAGGCAGGCAGGCAGGCAGGCAGGCAGGCAGGCAGGCAGGCAGGCAGGCAGGCAGGCAGGCAGGCAGGCAGGCAGGCAGGCAGGCAGGCAGGCAGGCAGGCAGGCAGGCAGGCAGGCAGGCAGGCAGGCAGGCAGGCAGGCAGGCAGGCAGGCAGGCAGGCAGGCAGGCAGGCAGGCAGGCAGGCAGGCAGGCAGGCAGGCAGGCAGGCAGGCAGGCAGGCAGGCAGGCAGGCAGGCAGGCAGGCAGGCAGTCAGTAGAAAATTCCATTGTATAAATTTTTTTTTAAAAATTTGTAACAATTTACTGGAAGCCTTTAGGATCATACTGAAGGCACTTTTGGGCTTGGTTATATCTAACCAATACTGCCAAGGTGCCAGGATGGAGTTGTGAAACTGGTTTTTGGGTGAATTTTTTGGCTAAGAAAACCCAAATCTCCATGATCCCTAATATACAGTGCTACCATACTGTATTATTGCTTTACGATTACTGTCATGAACAATTACTGTCTACTTAACTAAATGTCAAACAGCAGATTAATAAGAATTCTATTGAAAAATTCACAAATATTCTCACGATAATTACCAATTTCAATAATATTTATCACTAGTCAATGAAAAAGTGCAGACATCAATTTATCACATAATTGAACAACTATGAGTAAGCAAAGTTTGTTTCTATTTTTTTCTTCTTCACCTTTTCACACACTTGCAAAAACACAAACACATAATCTGATTGAGCTGAAATTTGGCATACTTAAAAGGGATCTAAACGTGATTTCCATTACCAAATTTTGTGCAAATCCGATGTACAATCATGAAGTTATGATTATTTGCACAAAAAAGATTAACTTACAGGGTAAGCTACTTTACAAATCAAGTTGAAAATCAGTTAGTGAATATATTAGCCATCAATGGTAGGAGTGCTTTTTGGTGGTTTGAAAGGAACTGAGATGAAGACTATGGGGGATATAATTTGAAACCAAATGTGTGTACTGTGTAGTGACTGCGTGATCGAGTTTTGAGAATACATTAATTTTCATACCTACTAGGCAAACCACTATAGGAAATGAAAATTGGTATGTAGATGGATGTTGTGAAAACCAACGTGTAGCAAGTGTGCAATCAATATACTCTAATAGTACAGTTACCCTATTAGAACATTCAGCTACAGTGATAACTTAGAGCGTTCAGCTACATAACAAGCCACTGTCTAGAGAGTTCAGCTATGTTCCTGTGGAGAGTTCAGCTATAAACAAACAAGTCACCCTGTAGAGGGTTCAGCTATGTTACAAATCACACACAAAAAGTCACTGTATAGAGAGAGTTCAGCTATGATACAAACCATGCTGTAGATGTAGCAAGTCATCCTGTAGAGAATTTAGCTACAAACAAGCCACGCTATAGAGAGTTCAGCTGTGTAACAAGTCATCCTGTGGACAGATCAGTATCAAAAAAGTCACCCTGTAGAGAGTTCAGCTACTGTACAAACAAATCACACTGTGCTACAAAAATTCACCATGTAGAGAGGGTTAGAGTAGAGTGTGGTGGATGGGAGTGCCAACTAGGGCCGGTTCTTCTTCCTTTAAAATTTGTTTTAAAAATCACAGCCATTTTTTTGGTAGGGAATTTGCATGATATACTGATACATTGATGTAAAATTTACTATCATGATATATAACAATATGAAAATATTTACATCGTAACAGCTGTACATCGCATGATTTTAATGCAAAAATGGCTAGCACCAAGTTTGTCAACAGTAGTGGGCTTCTACACTGGATGTCTCAAGGTACATACCCACCCATGCAGCTAAGTGCACATGTCTTTCAGATGTGTTACTGTAAATGTGTGATCAGCTTATACACACTAAGTGTGTGTTCTAACTCACTAACTTGTAATTAAGTTTCATGAAATAAACATGTTACCTATCTGACACAACATTGTAATACATATCGTGATATCTTTAAAAGTGATAGGTGAGTGACAGTTGGTTTTACTTGGTGATTCATACCCCTATTTCTTGGACACCACCTTTGACTTCAGAACTTTTTTCACTGAGGGGCTGCACCTATTTTATATAGCTAGCTGTCTTGGTCTTAGCAGCCATAACTTAGTAGTCTAGAGAGTTGTGATCAATTGTTCATGCATGAATTAGCAAATCCACCCAAGATAAAAGTTTTAGCCTTGTATATATTCATTCACTCATGCATATAGCATTAAGAAAATATATATGAAGATATTTTTTCTGCTTCAATGTAAACAGCGCATACAGTATAACAGAAATGAAGTATAGTTATTCATTTCAAACTCTTCATGAGCAGGTGAACAAGACAGCACAGATTATAGGTTTTATCAATTTGTGACTTGCGCTTCGCCGATTAACAGAGCAATTAATACATGCATAAATTTCTTTATACTGTTCGCACTTGAACCGCTTTCATCAAGTTGGTTCGATCCAAACTATTTTCAAACCGCTTCACATTCTTCACGCGTTCACACCAGCAAAAAGATAAACTACTTTAAAACAGAAAGCGCTTATAATAATTATTTGTTCTAATAGTTAAGCGACTTTAGCGGAATGGAGTTGTTAATTTTGGTGATGTTTTTTGGTTAAGAATGCATTGGAAAGCAGCGAAGAGTCTAGAAGTTTAAAACAAAAGGAACTAGCCGGGAAGAAGCGTGTTTCACGCTACCTGAGACAAAGGCGAGCAAGACTAATCAGGTACAGGACACGCCACGACTGAGTCCCTGGTGGGATAATACTTAGATAGACGTTTAGTTTATAGCTGAGTAAAGTGGATTGTTTCAAAGCGGTTTGAGGTGGTTCAAATCACATCAGAAGGTGAGTTGAAAATAACTAGTTTATAATAAAGCACTTTAAGTGTGAACGAATTAAACTGGTTTGTAACCGGTTTGAAAGCGGTTTATAGCGACAGTGCGAACACCCCTAATGGATTGATATGAACTATGAGACTTTTCACTGCAACAGTCACATACGGTATATGGTGGTAGTATTGAGCTATTTAATAAAATATAGTATCAGCAACAGCTTTACAAAAAAAAAGTTGTTGTCAACTAACTTGTCTGACATGGTACACACACATACATGCTGTAATCAAAAAACAATACTGAGATGCTTTATTACCTGAATGGGCTGTATCCCACAAGATATACACTGTGATATCCTCCTCACCTACAAACACATAATAGTTACATCACTACTAGAGTACACTGGTACACCATTAAGTATTTTCAAATGGTAGGATACAGATCTTATGACACCAGTATATGGTACAAATATCATTGATAACACTCTGATCATACTTCAGCCCTCTTGAATGGATCATTACGAGGTAGAAGATATGGTGGTGTATTTCTGGTCTCATCCAAATACTCCACTATGGCCATCTGTACAAAACGAGAGCCAGCGTCATGACAGGTGGATGGGTCAGCTTTATTCTCACCGACTGCGTTAAGACATGACCATCAATTTCCAGTGATGGTACTTCACACTGAGGATTAACCACCTTGTAATCTTCAGCATACTATCAAATTATAACACAGAATATCTCTAATATAACAGTCTGTGCCTATTACCTGCTCTCCACCATCATTTAGCAGATGTACGGCCTTGTAGTCGTATTCTATACCCTTTAGTGCAAGGGCTAGGATAACAGGGAGAAAGTTGGTCATTTACTGTTAGAATGATGTGTGGCCAAGAAAGTACTCACCAATTCTAACTCTCCAGGAGCAAGAACTTCTGAAATACGAGTAAAGAACTGGCTGCAATACAATAACCCATGGCTACGGCACATAACCTAGTTTCGTTTTTACCTTGCGAGCCGCCATTATCCTTGATCACGTGAGCGAGGGCGAACGAAATGGAGACAACAGAAGATTCACCCAATACGGTAACGGGTGAGAAACGTAAAAGAGGACTAAGGAAAAAGCCAGTGTTGAAACAGTATTTCCTGGGTGGAGATTCTAGTATATGGTACTACTGCCTACTGGCAGTGTTCACTGTCGCCTCATTGTGGACTAGATTGTACAATCTATCCGAGCCTACTCATATTGCGTAAGTTTGTAAAATTTGGAGATGTTGTAGTGGGCATTATTCAGAAATAAAGGCATAGAAGAATTTTAAAATTATCCCACGCATTTTATACCCAACAGATGGGATGAGACTCATTTTGGCAAGCATGCTAGCTGGTATATACAAGGATCATTCTTTTTTGATGTACACCCGCCACTTGGGAAGGTATGATGACTACATGTTTTGTTTTTCTACTCAATAATGGATGATCACAGATGCTTATTGCATTTTCTGGCTATGTGTCTGGCTACAATGGCAGTTTTGAGTTCAAGGAGCCAGGAGTGTCTTATGAAGATTATCCTTACTATGGAATGAGATTGGTGAGTGTTGTGCTTGTTATATCAGTGATTGAAGTATGGAACTGCTTTGAGAGTGTCAGGTATACAGCCTGTACATGATCCAAGCTGCAAAAATTATGGCCTTCAGCTCTTTCGTACTGACTAAAGGGGTCAGTATGAAAGAGATGTGATATCAGATAAATAGCTGTAGTGATGCTAACGTCAATATAAATGTAAAGGTGTTACATAACTTTACAAGGTTTAAAACATTAGCTATGCCAATCAGCCTCATTTGGTATCGCATGTTTTTTATTTATTTATTTATTTTTAATGTCAATCAGCCTCTCATGTTTTTGTGTTTTTTGTTTTGTTTGTTTTTTTGAATGCCATTTTCTTCACAACTTGGCAGGAAAGCTGACTGTCTGTTGTTTTTGCTCCAAGTACATACCAAAACTAGTCGACATATCTTGTGTAACTAGACAGATGCTAAAAGCATGATGGGGCGAGCCTGGATTGTGTGTCAAAAGTGATGCGGCATCAACTGTATTTCCATGAATAGCGTTTAATGTGTGTGTGTTTGTAGCTATACATACAGAAATGCTCAGGCTACTCTAGAGGTAGCTGGAGGAAGGTGAAAAAAGTTCAAGTTGGGAGGCTCAGTGGCTTGCCAGTATATAGCTACATAACTGTGTGGAAGCATAGTCAGCTAGGACTTATCTCCCTGTCTTCTGCAGTTTCATTGGCCAACTGCATGCTCTCTTCTGCGAGTATGCATGGCGTTTATCAGGTGTCTACTTGCTTGTGCTTCATGTGGCATTTGTGCTGCCATCCTTGCCCTGTCTCATTCTCTCCCTGCCTTCTTCTAAGACGGTCTTCTTTGTCCATGTCTATGTAGATAAGAAGTTGTAACCCACGTGACAAATTCTAAGCCAAGTGGCACAAATATGTACAGGAAGTATTCGTGAACGTGACGCACATACCATTCCCCCGGGCATTCACCAGCCAGTGTTCCCTCCTCGCCCTGTCTCGTTTTCTCCCAGCCTTCTTCCAAGATGGTCTTCTTTGTCCATGTCAATCTGATAAGAATAAGTTGTGAGACAAGTGACAAGCAACAAATTCTAAGCCATATGGGGCTTTTTTCCGTGTTTGTTACGTAAACTCTTGGGAATGGTCAGACGTACGGTCGTACATACAGTTGAGCACTACCAGTGTGGGGCTGTCCGTGTTCGTTATGTAAACTCTTGGGAATGGTCAGACGTATGGGTCGGACGTACGAGTGACTACTGCCATTTGTGGGGCTCGCTCAGGCTCGCCCCAATTAACACTATCAAGAGTATATAATAGGAGGGAGAGTGGAACTACACAATAGGCTGTGGAAAATGAGCCCCTCATAACTTTATTTCTTCTTGTAAACCTGACTGCTGTTGATTACTCAGATTTAACACCTTAAAAGTTTTGACAGGTGGTCTGCATGGAATTGCAATGGCTGAAATTCCCTCTAGATGTGTGTCATTTTTGCTAGTATATAGAACTGTTGAGACAGGGGATGGCGACCATGATGAAATCTCGATGGTGATGAAATCTTAATGTTAAATAAATTGTTTGCTTTCCAGGATAGCTGCTTGTGTCTTTCTCTTTGTACAGCGAGGTCCTCTGCGCAATGTGCCATACTTTTCTCGAGGACACCATTCTTTCACTCAGTGGTCATATATACAAAGTGTGCCCACTGCACTCATAATTAGTCACCAACCAACACAAGTCACCGAGTCGTTTGAATGATGCCATATGACTTTATGGATCATTTTTCACAGCATATAGCTCAGTTCGACACTCTCCCTCCCCATTACATACACTCTCGACACTATCGATCCACAACAACAGAATTTGCTATACTGTAGAATCGGGCTGTTAAGTGCATGCGCTTATAATTTTTAATCACAAGAAATGTGTATGCGCTTAACACTTAATAGATCTAGCGCTTAACAACCCGATTATATGGTATGCAGTATATGACTGCTCTGTTAGAGTACTTTGATTGTGCATATTTCATGTTTGATTTGTGTTATCTCTTTGATATTTATTTAATCAGACTTTAAGACAGTTTGCACCTTGATTGGGGCAAGCCTGAGTGAGCCCCACACTAGCAAGTTGATGGTACGTCTCGTTTACAGACAATTACAAGATAACATGGATACTTACAAATGCTTCCGTATAAGGCTGGTACATACGTTCATAACATGAACAATAACCGTCATGATTTACTGACACTCCATATAAGGCTGGTACGTGCATTTATGACGCAAACAATAACCAGCATGTTTTACTGGTCTATTCCTTATTTTTCGTGCATTGTCCAAATGGACGACACAGATGATAGAACTAAATTGCTTCGTAGGCATCGCAGAGAGCTTAATAGACTTAATAGATTGCTAATGGAAAAAGAAACACCAGAAGAAGTGTAATTGAGAAGACCATGCAAGGAACACAACAGACATACTATAGACAAAAGAATTGATGAACGCCAGAACAAGCGGAGCTACGAGACAACACCACAACAGACACAGGAGGATATTAATAGTTAACAAAGATGATACAGTAGCTGGTAAACATTAAACAGAGGAGTCAAGGTGAACCCCTGCTGAAGGTGCAGTTCATCAGTACTAGTGGGGCTTGACAGTCCTGCTGCCCCAGTTAGCCAAGATGGCAGAATGGACTAAGGAGAATGAGGTGACACAGCAGGAATGTGTCCAATGGCTACTGTAGTTTACGAGCGTATTGCTACTTTGTTGTCTGAGCGTTCTGGGCAGTCTTACAGTAGAGGCACCTCACTGGCTGAGGTGCAAGTAAATTTTTTTTACTGCGCTCAGCAATAACATGTCTAAAGGATCTAGGTCATCTTTCCATCACTTTGTTCTTCTTTTAAGGACTCAGCAGTTGACCTAGTGTGTGCTGAGAGTCACTAAGACTTGACTGATTAATTATTGTCTTGTTGTTTTGTTAAAGTATTTGTTTGTGTTTGTGTCAAAAAACAACAACAACAAAAAAAAAAACAAGCACAGGAGAGATCAGAACAACATTGTTTTATAACAGCAATCATCCTTCTCCATATACAAAAGACCAAAACATAACATAGCATATATATAGCTAATCTTCCATGCGCAAACACAATTCTATGCAACTCAACTCACTCAGGCTAGCCCCATGATGTTAACATCTGTCTAGCAGTCTGCTGATTAGGTTTCTGTAAGTGGCTTATAGCAACAAAGCACACATTCTTGAAAATTATGCATGACTTACCAAAATAAAATGAACTTTGCAAGTATGCATCTCAGAAACGGCTGAACAGGTTTAAATGTAACATGCTTTTTTTCATAACATTAATGTTGGTTTGTTGCTCTACTACATGGATGATTAGCAACTGACGTATTTTATTATATGCAGCTATGTGCTATTTGTGGCTTCTTTGTGGTACCACTGGGTTACCTCTGTGTGTGGGAGTTGACCAGTTCTCTTGCTGCATCCAGTATAGCAGCTCTGCTCATCCTGTGTGGTAAGTGCGTATGTGTACATAATACATCGTATGTTGTTTATTGCTACTAACTTTAATAGAACAGTCGAATATGTAGAGCCTGTGTGTAATCATACAGGTCTGTACGTCTTATGTATTTGTGTGTATGTGTGTGCGTGATGCGTGCACATTTGTGTGTGTGCGTGATGCATGCACATTTGTGTGTGTGCATACATGCATGCGTTCATGTGCGTACATTACGTTATATTCCTCTCATACAGATACTGGCACACTAACACTCTCTCAGTACATCCTGCTGGATCCAATCTTACTGTGTTTTGTCATGTGGGCAAGTTTTACAACCTTCAAATTCTTCAACTGCCAGTAAGCATGATATACATTCTGATGTGTATGTTATACCCTTGAGTATAACTATTCAAACAAAAGTTAGGGTTGCTTTTATTCAGATTAGAGCTAGAGTTATTCAATTTAAAAGTTTGTAGTTCTCTAAGGGCGGCAGATTACTATATATTTGTAGTAGGTACTATGTTCGGAAGCTCTAGTGTTTAATGCTTGAATGTGTAGACAGCATTTTCTGTTCCACATTTCACGTGTTTCCTAGTGTCTTGGTGTTGTCAATACCTTGTTTCTATCTTCTACCGCAACTTTTAGTTTTAACTTTTGATGTCCACCAATTACTGTATAGAGGGAAACTTTGGTGAGGGTAAACTTTGGCGAATAGCCAGTTAAATAGCATTTGGCGAAATAAACTTTGGCAAATTCGATCTCAATCTTTAGCTATGAAGATGCTAATCTCAGGTGCTATGAGTAATTGGTGGGTTAAACTTTGGCAAATTTGTAGCAAATCACCAAATTTGCCAAAGTTTTCCCCTGCCAAAGTTTCCCTCTATACAGTACATGGCAAATTCTTTAAGTAGTTTTCACCCACACTTTAGCCATCAACTAGCATTTCTAACTATTATTTAAGAATCAGTGCCAGTAATTGAGCAACATTTAGATGTCAACTGTTTCTTATGAAGCACATTTATGCCAGGAAATAAATGCATACCAGAGGATGTGATATATAATATTATGTAGTGGTTAATTGCATTGACTGCTTACGTCAAGGAATGTTATAGGGAACTAAATTTAGAAGGAAGGCTCATATAATTAGTGAGTAAATGATAATGTAATGGTTTAGTTTACAATTGTAGCACATTACACACAACTTTCACACATGCACATATTACACATACTTGTAAACGAATCCTTTGTGTGTTTATACCACCTCTCATCATTTTCCTGCATTTTGAAACTGTATACACACTGAAGTATACTTCATTTTGTACCTACATGTTTGTAATTTTGTAGAATGTATGACATTGAGTGGTGGGCTTGGATGAGCTTGGCTGGGTTTTCACTTGGCTGTGCATTCAGTGTGAAATGGGTGGGTCTATTTGTCATTGCCCTCGTTGGCCTTAGAACCATCCGAGATCTCTGGGACCTGCTCGGCGACCTAAGAAACACCAAGGTACGTTATCAACACTATATCCTCTCCGGAAATGTTTACAATGACACGATATAGTGTGAACTCTTAAGAATACCACATCTTCAGGTTTCTTGCTATTCAATCCTTACTGGATTAACTGTTGTTCCTATAGTGGGAGTATTTGAGCTATAAAGATTAAAGGGAACAGCTGTACACTAATACATGTTAATGATTTACACTATACACTTAGTGTTAATACTATTCTACTGTATAGACAGAATCCTCAGCTATGTTAAGTCAATATTATACTTCAGTAAAACTATTTCAGATATCCCATGTGGCACATTAAGTAGTTTATGGTGCACAATTTGGTATGTCTTATGTCATATTCTGATCATGCTTTATGTATGAGTTTATTGTGTGTTGCCGTGTGACTATTCTTCCTCTTGTTTTTTTTTTTGTTTTAGAGAAGAATGGTTGAACATTTCTTTGCCCGAGCACTGTGTCTTATTGGAATACCATTATATGTGTATGTGTCTGTGTTTATAGTACACTTTGCTGCTCTAAGACACAGGTTAGTACATGAGTGTGTGTGTGTGTGTGTGTGTGTGTGTGTGTGTGTGTGTGTGTGTGTGTGTGTGTGTGTGTGTGTGTGTGTGTGTGTGTGTGTGTGTGTGTGTGTGTGTGTGTGTGTGTGTGTGTGTGTGTGTGTGTGTGTCGAGTAAGTGTTGCATTTGGTGTGTGTATATGCATGAGTGTGCATGAGGCATGAGTGTGCATGAGGCATGAGTAGTGTATGTCCATATGTGGGGTACCACGTGTGGTGTGTATACATATGTCCAATGCATAGCATAGTGTGCATACATGTAACAGATCTCCCCCCTTCCCATCTCCCTCCCCCCTCCCTTCTCCCTTACATTAATATAATATTTTGTGTGTATGCATGTGTGACCTCCTGTAGTAGCATATGCCGTCAATGTATTTGTGCCTTCACAGGCATGTGATAAATGCTCATTAAACTACATCTGTAAAACATTTATAACTGCACATTACTTGTATGTGTTTCCTACTTATGTTTTCCCCTCAACAAGCTAACAGCATTTTGTGTGTAGAAACCTATCTACTTAGTGTAGAAATATTTGTTTATATAAACAGTATATTTGTGGTACTGTTATCAGGTATATCTGATTACATGTTTGTGTGTGCTTTCCATGTACAGTGGAAATGGAGATGGGTTTTTCAGCTCGTCATTTCAATCATCACTTGTAGGCAATGAACTATATGAGCTACAAGTACCTGAACGTTAGTCGCCAGTTTGTGACATCATAAAGTACACTGTGTATATGATAGCTGAGACTTCTTGTACTGTGTTTATACCGTACGTTTTTGTGTGTAAAAAATTCCTCAACTTATATTTGGCTGCAGACTAAAGCCATAGCTCAATGTGCCAGCTGTTGTTGATACCACTCGGAATAGTTGTATTGTTTCCATAACCCTTGTAAGATTATATAAACATTGTGCACTACCTTGTTGTACACTTAGAGCTCCACTGCTTCCTTGGCACCCTTTTTAGTTCTAATACTGACTGTATAGCATTCAAGAATGTGAAATTTGTGACATTTTGTAGCCCAACTTGTAGAACATGCATACAAATTGTTGGCAGCAGCTGCTATTAAAAATGTAAATGAAAAAGTAATTTATTTCTAATGGATACACCATACAAGCACTAACTAACAACAAGAAGATGGTTGAGTAATTTTGATGTCACCACTGCAGCCGACATTGAATCCTATAACTTCAATGCCAGCTTAAATCATAGTGTTAATGTAGAAAGGTTAACACATCCAATGTGTGCATTGAGGTATGTACTAGTCAGTACAGAATTAGTAAAAGTTTCAGTTAACATATTAATGTTCCAAGTGTGGTATTGACATTGTAGTTGTTGCCAGTTTATGTGCAAACAAGTGTTAGTGAAATCAAATAGTTTGCTTTTAGTTTTGTTCAGTGTGTTATCTACACAATAGGTGTCTTTCTTCACTTGCTAGTTAATAAATGTGATTGTGAAAGATTTCCATACACCTTACACTAGCTTCTTTATGTAAACAATATCTTTAGGGTTTGGTTGTATTGAATTACAGGAAAGATCTGATAAGGTAGTTTCTAACATTCTTACAGGTTCAAGTTTAAAACAAAACCTACCAAGAATGCTCTTTGCTTTACTTGTGTGGCGTACATTTATACCGTACAAAATATTGTGTAACACCTTTGCCCATTTTAGGCACGGACATATTGTTTTGTGTGATATGAGATAAAAATTCCAATGTCAAACTGATAAAATTTTAGTGATCAAGTCTTTACTACTTCCTTGGGTGTGTGTTGTGGAAATTTGAATATTTGAGTAATGGCCATGTTAAGTCATTGCTATGCTATACTTGTGTAGCTGTTACAGATGGTGTTAGAATGTGAGGGAGTCTTTGTGTGTTTTTCTGATCATTAGATGTTGCATATGGTGCAGTGATTACACTGAAGAACCATCGGGGAGGAGGCGGGTTGCTTCACTCACATCCGAGCCTTTATCCTGAAGGGGAGGGAGCTATTCAACAACAGGTATATATATAGATACTTGCACGTTCATGTACAGTGAAACTTCTCTTATCAAACTCTCCGAATTAAGCTCTAGAAAAAAAATTCTCCAACAGTCCCAACAGATCTAGCTTCATGTTTTAATTTAGGAAGAAAATTGGGATAATTTTTTTTAGTCTTAAAGCATCTGTTTTAACTGACTGCTTATATATGTATATGGCCAATTGTGTCTGGGTATATTGTTCATATGTACGCACTTTTCCAAGGAATTTTCATATTCACAATTATGATGCTGGGTGCATGTAACATTGAGCATTTCAAGCACATAACCTCATGGTTCTCTAGTGTCATTGTAATCAATAGATAAAATTGCGTCATGTAAGTACACCACTGGAACAAAGTAGGTATGGTATATGCATTGACACTTGTTAAATTATATGGAAGTGACGTCCCATAGGAAAAGAGAAAGGATGTGTTTTTATCCCATAAATTTACAACACTTGGGGTCTATCCATGCCATTGTTTCAACTACAAAGTTAATGGTTTGATCATTTTCTCACTGTGACCATACTAAGGTTGTTCACTTCACACATCTACACTAGTTAAGTTACTACAAACTTTACAAGATGTTATATGGTACCCAGACTTGTGCTATAAGAACCATCTGGTTGTTCCTCTCTATAATATCTAAATCCCTTCGAGTATAATTCCCGCTGTGGAATTTCTTTAAAGTAGGAAATGGCTTTATTCACTGCCAAGAATGAGCACTAACTAATCTTTAACTGACTTTGCTCTCTAAATTAAGTTATAAGGAAAGGTTTAACACATCTGTGGTTATTGGCAATAAATTTATATGGGAAACTTTATAAGATTTTGTATGTTTCAGTGAAATGCTCCTAGTGTACCAATGTTGTTGTGTTTTGCTGTGGCTCTGTTATTGAGCTCTTATATAACCATGGTAATGTATGCCATGTTTTAAATTGGCTATATTCCCTGTTTGTACTGTTGTTTATTTGCCACAAATTGTCCAGATCATGGTATGTCAACTACATAATTCTCAGAATCTTCACCAGTTAGTTAGTAATTTTGTACTGCAATTTGTTTGGGAATTCTTTGTCAGTGATGGTTGACAGGTTGTTACATGTGTTTCCTGCTTGCGTATGCAGCAAATCACTGCCTACTCTCATAAGGATGAAAACAACAAGTGGCTTATAAAGAAGGCATCTGAAGGGATGAATGCTTGTAAGGAAATGTGAATGTGTGCTTGATAACTGTGCAGTCATGACCATAGCACAGTACACACATATGTGTACATGTATTGTCTTGTCATAAATCATGTGTCATTTTTTGTATGTGTATATGCTTAGCTACAATGTAAATGTGTTGACTGAAAAACATGTGTACGTAAGCTCACTAAGGATTGCAGTTCCTTGTACATGTACTGTATGTGTAAGACTTAGCACAAGGATTTTTGTGGTTTTTTAAAAACTGAGGCGAAGTTAATAAAAACATGAAGATTTGAGGGTACAGTCTCTAAGCAATTTAGATAATTGGGGACATTTTATGGCAATATAGGATTGTTTAAAATAAATTATCACACAATAACTGCAGAAGACTGAACATGTAGGGATTGAAGCTTGTACTTTATCACTGCTTCCTAAGCAATTTAGGATTACCATGAGTAGCAATGTTACTGTAGTAATGATAAAGAAATTGTAGAGTTGTTGCCCATGGACACAGCAGTGTGAAGACCAGGTATATAAAAACAGTTCTAAGATGCAGCTACTGTAAGTGGATTGTGATGGCAACAACTTGTCACGAGTTATTGCTTTAAGGTGCCACAGCACGCTTTCCAATATGGACCACACCCACATTACAGACAACATTAAAAACTATTCTACAAGTAGCTTACCCGTCTAGATCTTTGGTCATCCATCCATCCAACTACTAATACTATTCTAGTAACCTCAGGACCATCCTAAGGTGTTCTTATTAGTACGGTGTCCACCTTTCGGTTGCATACATTTAGATAATGGTATGCATAATATGCTTTGATCTTTGTATCGAATTAAATGAGGAAAATCAACTAAGCGACCTGCTAGCAGAAAGTAAAGGCAAACATTGCAAATCACAATTTTAAATCATTGATTTACTACACTTCTATTGTAGGCTAATAGCCCACGGAAGGTAAACAGTCACACAAGCCAACTTAAGTTCAACCACTGCATTTAATATAAGCACAACAGATTATGAGAGGTAGCATCGCTATGTTTGTAATGATGGATGGGTATACTAGAGATGTCACAGAAAAGTGCCTATGTAGTGTTTTTGAAAGCATTAAACCTGTTGCATATTCTAAAGGCCATATTTTTCTGACCACAAGTGAACTAATGCGTGCATAATTGTTTACATACTCACATGTGTCATTGATACATGCACAGACAAGTGCATATTAAATGCATTTTGCACATGCGCTGACACAACACACTAATAAGGTCAAGCACACACACGTACGTACACACACACACATACCCACACGCACACAGAGGTCCTGAAGTCCCATCACCAGACATGTGACAGTTGGCATTTGTTTCCCTAATTAACACCAGCTACACATGCACGTATACACACGCTCACTCACATATGCAATGTACGGTCTACGCACGCACACACACACACACACACACACACACACACACACACGTACATGTTCACTCATACGCAACGTACACTCGACACACTCACATATGCAACACACTACACATGCATGCACACACTACAGTGACTACACAGTTACACTACTAATTAATCAACATTCCTAGCTTGTGTACAAAGTTCAGTTTGTGTGGACACAACCCTAAAATCATCATGTGATGATTTAATCCAGTTTTCTTAGGTTGTGAAGGTTGTAACTGATAGTCTGTTATACAGTAAAGTATGAACATGAATATTATTGTATTGATGGTGTCATGTCACTGAAATTTATCCATCCATCTAGTGATTCAAGCCTCTGAGCATGCTTGTAAATTACACTAGATTACCAAGGCATTTCTATGCTTCTTTTACACCATACATTAAATGTGTGTGTAATACTATATTGGTTGTCAATGTGTATACAATTGGTGATGCCACTTCATATAGGGTGGGGTTTACGTGTCTTTAAATTATATGTGTAAGCTGTCTTGTTTATGCTGTGGGATTCCTACCATTGGAAGGCTTTGGTTGGTATGTGTGTTCGAAGCATTTAGTGTGTGTGCTAGGGGTTCCTTCTCACAGTGTGTTGTGGTGGTGATTCAGAGTGAAACTGATTGGTGTGATCATATTTCTAACCTGATTAGTGAATTATAGTTGAAAGTGTTTGATACTATCTGGTGTAAAAATGGTCATTTGGTGTGATGCTTTGTGCCTTGGCAATTGTGAATATAATATGTGCATACTCACACAGACACACAAAGCAAAAGCAAAGCCTCTGGGAACTATACAAAACATAGCTAATACCATCCAGCGAACCAGCACTGGGATGCCTATGCACCACTTAGGCAGGTCTCACGGAGAGAGGCCACGGAACCTGAAGTTCCACAACGACCCCAACACTGCTAAGCGAGACAAGGACAGTTGGGCATTTGCTTCACCGGTAAACACCAAGTGTGACACATACAAAGTTGTAAGAGTCATAGCCATCATATTAGTGTCTTGTAGAGACAACCAGTTACTTACGTATGACGATCACATGGTACAACCTTAAATGCAAGCCCTGCAGAAACCATGTGCTGTTTTAATGACATTGAACTGGTTAATAAACTGACACCGACACTCAGATAAGGTTCAGTGAAAAAATTTCATAGCTTAATTGCTCAGTGTTTATTAACTTAGATTTGATGTTTATTTGTCCAAGGCTGAAATAATATTCTGGACACTGTACGTGTATCATGCACTGTATCACTTTCACTTAAACTTTTGAAAAATACTACACATTGTCTTGATATAGTTACACTATCGTATAACTGTATGATAATCTCTCTATTATGAAAACAGTTTGAGTTACTGGTCTTGTAGAACTATCAGCTTACACTTCCCATCATTGTATGCACCTCTTATAATGGATATCATGCATGCGATCCCACGGTAGCTAACTATAAGTGTGGTAACTTATACAGAAATCAAAAGTTTTAGTAAAATCTAAACCTCAACATTTGTTCCAAATTTTATTGAACTTTTTTACTCCTATTTCAAACTTCGGTTTATTGATCATAGAATTTCCATCCTTATTTCAGTGGTTTAAGTTGAAGGTTTGGTGCTGCTAGTAACCGTGATCTCTGATGCAGCAGTTTATCATACAGTACGGTACTAGGGACCATGGAGTGTTGTTAAATATGGACTACCTCTTAATGCATAAGGTGACACTGTTTGTGATAAAGGGTTAGTAACATCCAGCAATGTTATTGCACCAGTTTGAGAGTGTTTGTGTATTGTGTAGTATGACATTCTCTGAAGAAGGACACCATCTCCAAACAAAGTTCTTGTATTTAAAGAAGCCCCCAATATAATGTAAATCTAAGTTGTGTATCACTCCCACATGTACGTATGTCTACTATTGTAATCAAGGTCCCAGTCAACCAGATGGGAACCTTGACAACACTAGCAAGTTCTAAATTTCATTTTACAACATCATGTAGGATAGTGTAGCATTGTCGATGTTTAGTATGTTTCTGTCAGTACATGCGGCTCTACTGTTGTTTGATCTCAAAGAAAACTCTTGTTATTTCAAACTCTGGTTTTCAGACCATAGGAAATTTCTATCATCCCTATGTATGTCTTATTTCAAGAATTTGAAGTTGAAGGCTATTGTATAGCCCCAAATGCCTACCTGCGATTACTACTGGGTCTTGACTGGAGCATACAAAACATTATGGAAATGTAACCTGCCAATATTGCTGCAGCTGTGCCAGGACCCCCATAAAAGTTGGAAGAGGTTCTCCAGTTCTTTTGACATTGCAAGCGATATTTAACTAAGCGTAATAAATGTATTCCATGCTTCAGCTTGTGTCACTAAAATATTTAAAATGTTGTTGCTATCATAACAAATGAAGATATATCATTGCCTCCAGGTTCGTTTTTTCTAAGATTTACTAAAATAGAAAAATACAGATGTGTAGCGAATTGCTTTCCTACTACTTGACTGTCGTTGCAGGCCATGGAGGCTACAGCTTGTACATGTAACACTTTCACACCTCAGATCGAAGGAGCTGCTCAGGCTACATTTCGTATGTAGCCCAGCTAGCCGGGCTACATACGAAATGTAGACCGTGCTACAACTGGGCGGTGATTATATAGACATCGAGGCCGAAATCGATTGTGGAGATTGATTAATACTCACGTGATTAGGATGCACAACTTGGATTTCGCCATGAAAACCACTCAGATGGAGAGCGTTTTGTTATCCTACGAGTTGAAAAATGTTGGGCTAAGGTGAAAACTAGCGCTATAGCTTGTTCATTGATCATTTCCACACTTTTTCGAATGCGGACATGCCCCCATCACGAAGCTACCGCTCTGCACAAAGTAACCACTCTACAAGCAAGCTTACCTGTCTAGGCCTTTAGTGAACTCCATCCTTTTTTTCCATAAACGATTCAATAGCACTGATTAAAACAATAAACTGGTGTAACCTAAATTCTCCGTGATGTCTCTAGGATATGTCCATTTATCATAACCAAATGTAACCAGAACATAATAGCTGCTAACCCATAATCAAAAATTTTAGGTATGCATATATAATACATCCAGTGGCTGCACTCGTATTGGCTTGGGTGATTGATCGCCCTGTACAGGCTATCAGCCTAATAAGTGTTACATATTAGCTATAACACGGGGAATTCGGGCTTTGCCTGATATGTATGCCCTCTGCCCTCAGGCAGTCGGGCATACATATCAGGCAAAGCCCTCTTGCCCGTGTTACAACTATTACTTGTAACTCAGGCAACAATGCAGGTGTTTGCGGTTACATGGAAACCAGCCTTTAGTGTTGTGATTACTGGTTACCTCCAATTTTATCTTCTACCTCTCGTTTTCATACCACCTTCATTGGAACTGTTTAACTTTATTTACTATAAGCTATTTTACTAACAATATTAAATTTCTTTGATTGTGTTGTGCATTATACAGCATAACTTCTCTAAAGGAATTTACGAAGTGCATATACTGTCAGAAAGGCTCAATCAAGGACATCAGTCTCAGCATGTTTGGCTCCATATATTTTTATCTCTGAAGGAAGTAAACATCTAAATTGCAACTTAAGATTTCTGAAGAGGCCCCACATGTGAATTTGTAGCTTGTTGTATTACTCCTACGTACACATCTAGTATCCAAGGTCCCAGCCAATTAGATGGGTACCTACTATTCTTTAATAACATGAGATTCATTTTACAACATCTTGTAGTCGGTTATAGTATCTTCGATGTTTTAGTAGTGTGTCTGTTATCAGTAGTACATGATGGCTCTAGTAGTCTAGTAACGTGGGAAATGTGACTGTGTTTTCTGTGTACGTAGTTTTGTGTAGCTATTTGTTAATGTTGTTTAACAGTTAGTTAGCTTGTACCCTTTCTGTGTATCTACGTGTGTGTGGGTAGTGTAGCATAACTGTACATATATGCATGTGAATGGTATTCCTACAAATGTATAAAGATAAACCATGTGATATCTTGTGATGTGCCATGGCCAGTGGTATGTATGCAAGTAGGAAGGGAGTTAGAAATGATAATGTATTTCCTAACTGACTTCTGGAAAGAGATTGGTAGCTGCATTGCCATGTAACATGTGCAAGGCATTTCTGGGCAAGTCTTGCCCAGAGCTGTTTGTATCATTTCCCTGATAACTTGTTCACATTATAGAAAGCTTCTGTAAATCTCTTTGATGCCTTAATGTTTTGTATTGATTCTGTTGTTAAGTGATTAGACTATGAATTGGACAGTGTCATAGTTTGAATGCCTTAATTATATCCAAATTTGTACACCTGGAGAAAATGTAATTGTTATTTAATTGGCTAATTAAGATGTAATTCAATATGAATCCACACTGTGTTATATAAACCATTTTAATTGTAAACATGTTGACAAAACCACTTAAAAGTAAATTTTTTAAATATATATTCTGGTATTGTTGTTTTAAAAGCAAAGGTGAGAGAAATAGTTGTGGACACTTGGGGACACCTGTATAATCCATGCACATACTGTACAGTAGTTTTAAGGTCCCAAAATAACTTTTATGCATCCTATATTTACACTAGTAACCACAGGCATGGTACGTTTAGCTCTGCTATTGTAAATAGGTGTCATTCCGAGCCAAAACAAACTTGGCTCTTCAACTTCAATCGTGCTGGCTGCTCGGTACATCTATTTGCTATGCATCTATTAAGTCCATGGCTGCGGTACAAGGATAGACAATGATACCATGGCCTTGACCATGCCCAAAGACTAAGCAGTCATATTCTCCTTTTGCTTGGAAACACTTATATAGAAGAGCTCTTCTCCATTGCAGTAATTCACGCATCAAATGGGTCACTGCTGATCAACATGTGTACAATAAAAATAGAAGAGCCACAGCAAGATAAAATACTTTATTTTAGTTAGACTTTAAAACACAGGGCTTTAAAGAATTTAGAAACCCCCAGGTGCCTTCACTTTGCTCAGGTGCCACAACACAGGATCTTTGGGTTACTATAATCGATAGACCCCCTGTGCTTTGAAGTTTATCTATTATATATACCACTTTAGCGTGGGCATTTCCGCTCAGAGTTTAACTTACATATTCACCGGGCAATATCATGGGAATGTGGTTTGCTCATGGCTTTGATGCCCAACCAGTTCAAAGATACAAAACACTTTGACTTGGCTTGTTTTATTGAGCAACACAGAGCATTTCATTGTTGGTTTTAGTTTACACATTAGGCAAGGCTCAGTGTAGTTGCTTAATTTGAATGATTTGACAGTAACTAAACTACATTCTAAGACAAATGATCTGTAAATCGTTTGGGCAATGCGTGGATGTATATTTCTACCCACTGCATTGGGGGGCATGTCAGCCATTGAGCAGACCGCGAAACAAGAAGAACATGACAACTAGGTGAGTAGCTTATAGTCCTAAGTACTTAACTTAATGTATTAACTTACTTACTTACTGCCACAATAGCGAAGGTTTAATGTAGTATTAAACTTTACAACCCAAAAATCAATCCCACAATTGATTCCTGGCATGTGTTGAAACATGATGACGTAGGAATAACAATCTGAGACCCATGCAATTGAAACCACAATCGATCATCAGATGCTAGTGTATAAAAATGGGGTGAGTGCTTCGTAATTCTTTCACCTATCAAGTGAGTGTGCCCTGAGTGATATATATCACTTATACCACAACTGTGTCGGGATTTTGCTGATATTACCCCTCGAGCCTGTGGCCCTCGAGGTTTGGGTGTATAAATCAGCAAAATCCCTCACAGTCATGGTGTAACTATTACAAAGCCTGACCTGGAAAATACAGACACTTTAATATTAAGGTCACTATTGTTTGATCTAATGGTGTCAGTATTACACAGATTCCACTGTATGGATTTGTCAATTCACTGATCTTTCATGTTATCTGGGAAAGTTCAACACAATACCTTACATCACTATCTTTAGCTACTAGAAAATGTGACCGTACAACTATATATGGGCCAGTAGGCAGCTCAGTAAATGCCTTCGGGTGTGGCAAGGTTTTACATCAACATGTTGTTATTGCTCAGTGAAATAACATTTAAAAAATTAATAACTGCTTTGAAGCATTGAAGTTTTGCTTCCTTGAAGACAACATTTTAGATCATGTATTGTGTCTGTATCCCTTCAAGGAATGTTGTCAGCAAGTTTTTTTTTAATTTTAAAAACTTTGTACAATACTGATATGTTCCTACTTAGTTATTTCTTTGAAGGACATGCGCTAACAGGAGGTATTTCTTTGAAAGGGTGGCTTATGTCTATGTACTTTGAAGATATTAACTTCATCAGACTTCTTGTATTACCTTATTTCTGTAATATTATATTTAATGGTACATTTTAAAGACAGTGACAAAGGATTATGTGAATTGCAGACTGCTGCAAAATTGTCATGATCCAGTATACCAAATTAGTTAATGGCTGTTTGAAACATGGTTTCACTTGATTGGGTTCAATTATATGAGTGGGATCAGTTAAAAATTCTGTTTTACTCTTGCATGCTTGTGAGGTTGCCAGGGGAACCATCAAGTGTTTCTAATATATTTAGGCATTTCACTTGTATGTAATTCTCTGCTCCTAGGTGTAGCGTAGGAATAAAGATTTCTATTAATTTGTTTCCACACCATACTATCCATTTCTGTATGACTGTGATGTAACGGTAGAATATTATAATGGTGTTCTTTGTTTTATATTTTTAGCTGCTCCAGCAGAATTTGTTCTTAATGGTGATGAAGTCAGATTAGAGCATTTGTTGTAAGTAATTCTGTTTCCAGGGATAAAAGCTTTTTATACTTTAATGGTTTTTCACAGACGCACCATAAACATTTTCAATTGATAATATACTAAGTAATGTCCAGTAAAGTAATGATGTTGAATCAATAGATGTCAGGCATCAAGTAGGAGTTGCATTGATCCTAGTCCCATGATTGTTTGTACACTATAAGTCATGTACTACTTATTGTTGTTATTACATCTTGAAGGGCTGTCTGATAATATAATCCCTGGTGCAGTGAAACCTTTACAGGTAGGGTGTTACAAATAAATGGCCTCAATAATGAGGTGACCGTATTGATGAGGTCGTGGAGTGCAGGTACCTTAGCTATGTTTGGGAACTACTAAAGGTAGCCACTAAAATGGGGTGGTCTCATTAAAGAGGTGACCACTGTACTGTATGACAAGAAAATTTTAATGAAAGAAAAGGTTGACGAATTTGACAAATCAGTTAAATTTCAAACAGCCACAAGAACCCCTTAAAGTATACATACATAGATCTATGATTTCTTGCTTTTGATCAACATTCAATTTGTCAAAAAGTCCCTTTAAAATCTCCTGTTGTATGGTAAGAGAGTTTTCACTAAGTGTAGCCTCTGTGTCAGCGTAAACATGTACCAAATAACACATGAATGGTTATACAGAAAATGGCCCTAGGTTATATAGAATGGTTCCAGGTTATATAGCAGTACTATTATTATATTGATGTGTGGTTGTGTTGTCAGTGATGATAGGGTATTTCCAACAAAAATCCCACCATGTAAGAACAGTAGATTCCTAGCATGTTAGTATCGATGGCTTTTGTGGAAACCATATTTGAATATCTGGTACTTATATCATGTACATCATGGTACATCATGATGCTAGCATTGTGTGTGGGTGTCCTTGTATAGACCTGCAGTGACGATTATCACTTTATCATAAGACATAATGAATATTGTTTCCCAACTAGAGTTCACATGAGATACAGTCTATAGCATCACTGGATCTTATTTCATTGTGTTCCCAACAATGTGTCCACTAGTGGCCACATCAAGTAGTTTGTCCTAAGTGACATACTGTTCAGGTTCTTTCGGTATTATAAATTTGGCTTCTAGTTAGTACCACACCTCTATTATTTTATTTACTTTGCTATTTCCTTTAGTCTGTTGAAATTGTCTGTACTTTATATAATTTTTAGGACACATCGTAACTTGCACAGTCATCAGGAGAAAGCACCGATGACTAAAACACATTTTCAAGTTACTGGCTATGGGCAGGCAAGTGGAATGCACCATCTAACAGTGCTTAATAATAAACAATACATCTGTGCTATTGCAAACAGCATAATCCCTGTGACTTCAAAGAGATTGTGTTATCCAGTCAACAGGTGTAATGTAATGTCCCTAAACCACAATGCCTTCAGCTATTATTATTATTTATCATTAAGTACTTTGATGATGTTGCTCAATTGTAGAGCGTATGACCTACTCCAACTAAAGAATGTCATTTTAACGCCACAAATTAAAGCTATTATGGCCACATGCTCTTATCGCAAAATTCATAACCATGATATCACCCTGTCTGCATATTGTGTGATCTCTCCTTTACCTTACTTGTAGGATGGTATGGGTGACACTAATGACATTTGGGTGGTTGAAATTCAAAATGGACAAGAAGGAGACAAGATAAAGACAGTTACTTCATTGTTCAAGCTACGCCATAAAAATGTCGGCTGTTATCTCCACTCACATTCAACGCAGCTACCGAAATGGTAATGAAAATCATTAGTACGGACTTGAGTCAGCCATCTGCGTTAAAATTTTAAAATGATCTTGCTCTTGTTTCTGATTCATATGAAAGCTCCTTATTTGGTCACAGGGGTTTTGAACAGCTGGAGGTAACTTGTAACCCGTTCAATGACTTCTCTGGCAATGTGCTATGGAATGTCGAAGGCAACGCACACGACAAACGTGAGTATCACTAATGGACCTCTTATAGCAACTAATAAATTCTTTTACATTACATGTACCACTACTAATTTAGCAAGTTCTTAGACACATTTTCCATTACATGTTCTACAAATTTTTAAATTTCTGTTATATTATTTAATGTACATGTTATTTTTCTGTAGTTCCAAATGTTGAGGGCGACTTCTTCAAACCATCCTTTATATCGAAGTTTTTTGAATCTCACATCGTAATGGCTGAAGTTAGTCAGGCCTGTTTTAACAGGCTGTGTGAAAGTTTATATAGCCAGGGCTTATTCATGGGTCACTTATTTGGTGTAATATTCCAATTTATGAATTTCACTATTGCTCAGTCATTGTGTCTTTTCAAAGGAGAAACTCTTGTATTACCCACCTGGTTCAATGGATAATGTTTATTTCTCTCAGATAAAAGAATGTGCTATTCAACTGCAATGAGTTAGCCCACTTATATATTTCTGCTTTATCATTTGTTTGGTTACTAAGCTGTAGGGATGTCAGGAAGGAAAAACACCAATTGAATAGATCATGCATGTTACTTATCCTCTGTTTAGTGATCAAATAAACTGAGTGTTTTATCTAGATGCGTGGGTAAATTTCTTCGTTTTTGATATTGCATCTAAACAATTTCGGTGCATGCAATTTGACATATTATCGTTGTCCTTTCATGTGTCAATCCCCACTCATAGAAGAACCTCAGAATAGATTTGCTTGAATAATTGCTGGAATGTTCAGTTTACAACACATTTGAAAATCACTGCATGTATTTCTGGTGTCCAATAAGAAAGAGTGTAAATATTGTAGCAATCCAGAATGCCTCTCCGATGGGTATAGAACTTATCACTCTAAATGTCCCTATAATTGTGAGTTGGGAGGGAGGCTAAGGTTAAGTCTCACAACAGCATATCTCTGTAACTAAAAATGTTTGTCTGCAGTAAAAATTTGCTGGTCTTCCCCCACCCAGTACATAAGTTGATGGTTATTAACAACAGTTTATTTTATCACCAAAAATTATAAGATCTCATATTTTGTAATAAGAAAATTTGAAGTATCAGGAAATGAATAAATTCATATGTCAACTTTGTGTGGTGGAAATGAGATCTATGCTACATTTTGTGGGTGGCTTACATGTAGACACAAAATGATGATTTTTATAGTATAAAATCTTTCAAAGTAGTTAAGTGACTTTTCACTTAATAGACTTTTATTAATGTTCTGTGCATATTACCTCTATGTACATGACCCCGCCTCTGTAATGAATCATTTATACAATAGCTCCTACCTAAGTTATCAACTTGCATGTTACAACCAAACTTTAGGATGACTGTCTGCTGGACAGGTTTCATCTGTGACAAGTTTGGAAGTTTGTAGTTGGGTGGTATAGATGTGGTGGGTGGGCCTTACCATTGATTTATTCCTTATCAGTCAGGCTGCATTGTTGAGCTTTAGAAAGTCATGAGGCAGCACACAAAACATTATAATATAACTCGCAGTGTAGTACACTTTGCATATCCACTTTACTAGCATATTGGTGCATTGTGCTGGATTGTACTCTAAGCCAGTGTTTGTGTGGTAATCAAGCCTATGAACTCCTTTGCACTTTGTGATGACATACTAAATTTATTTGAGGATGTATTAGACCACCTTGTTGTATACTATAACCTGTTCCTTGTGTGAACATTGACATTTGGTATCTTACTTTGAGTTTCTGTTCTTGCTTCCTTCCACGTTTATACAAACTTTCTTTCCTTATATGACCCGAGTTACAGACACGGATGCTAGCACTGTAAATGCTTTCAACTAGTTGAATGAGGCAGTTAGTACAGGACATATTGAAATGAGGTGTGAATTAATTGCTAACATCTGTAACTGACTTAGGACCTGTCCACTCCTTGCAATAATATCCTAACATTTGTATGGTCAACATTTAGCTACAAGATATTGGAATGTATTCTTTTGTATAGAAACCATTTGATGTATTGTATTGAGTTATAAGAGTATGCAGCCCTTCAGTTGTATAACTGCTATAAGAGTTCTTTGTTTATGTTTTTTCCTATCTCATTCTCGTCTAGTCCAACAACAATATGAAGCCGAAAGAAGGCGAGGTCACTTCAAGGCCTTGGCACTGGCCCATTAACTATCAGGTTTGTCATGTTAATGAACACATGTGTACGATAATGGTACAAAGATGTAATCGAGTTTGTTTTGGTTTACTCTGTCAATTTCATCCTTTTAGGGGCAGCACTTTTCAGGCGGTGGCTATCGTGTGTACCTGTTAGGAAATCCAGTGAGTTTTTGTTAAAATGTGATAAGTACCTGTGTGTTGAATGTGACATGTCTGGACTAAGTGTGTGTGGGACATGTGTACCATCTGTTACCAGTCATGTTCTCTTTGTAAACTTTGTTGTACTGTAAGGAAGAGCATTAATCATATTATGCAGAATAAGTAGTAACCTTGTTAGTAAAGAATAAACCATTTCTTGTACCATATGATTGTGTTTGTCATGCTCCCTCATTATACAAAATAAGTTGTTTTCTTGCTGTGTCATTCCTGTAAATTGTTGAATACAAACATGATCTCAAGCCATACCCCTTCATTGCAAGCCTGGGGATCTAGATATAAAACTTGTTGCCCTTAGGTATATAGAATGTAAGGCAAGTTTTGTGGTTGCTTATTAAATTTGATGACATCACACTCCAGGATGTAAATATTAACTATATGTGGTTGACTGGTTTCATTACATGTTTATATCCTCTTGTAACAGTATAATTACTTAATGTGTGGTTGCTGTGCACTGGTCTAGATTACAGTAAATTCTTAAGCATACTTTGGTCACACTATTTTCGTTCTTTGCTAGCATAACTCCAACAGTTCATGTAGTGATATAGTGGTCCAGTGGTGTTGTGTATGGAGAATAGTTCTCTTGTTTATGATGAATAATGGCCTCAAGTTCTGAGAGTACATAGTATTTTTTATGGTCTTGATAAAGCAATAATTCCACACTTGGTTATGATGAATAGTGTATCGCAATTCTGAGTATTAATTCATGTACTTAGTTATTTCATTGATGCTGAAAGAATCTGTCATATAATTGTAAGTCTGAAATTAGATAGCACAACATTACCGCTGTAGAAATGTGGTCATCTTCGTTACAGCCGATTAATGGTGTGTATCATTCTAATCTGGGAACATGCCTATTAACTTGACATTGTTATGCATTTTTCAAGTCTGCAACATAATGAGTGATGGGTTATCAACTAATAGAGTCATATACCACAGCCACCTGTAAGCTAATCTTGTATGTCAAACTTAGTATACCTGAAGGCAAGTTTTAACCGCTCTCTGCAAAACAAATTACCATATAGATTATACTGAAGTCTCTTTGTATAGGAATATTTCTTCAGGGCACCTACCCAATTCTGCTGTACAAACGTATACTTCAAAATCATCCTGACATCAATGGAGCAAGAATGTCGAGATGGTTAGGTTAGTTAAGGCATAAACAATTTGAGACCAAGTATTTGGATTACATAGGTGTCTCATTCTTGTAGTGTCCACAATACCACAGGTCCTAGTAGTGTGTTTGTGTGGCAATGATTATGATGCAGATGTGTTTATTGGCAGATGAGAAGTTAGACCAGGTGTTTGTACACAATGGATATCACAATATGGTGATGTGTTAACCAGCTTCCCCTTATAATAACCAACCTGTTAAACATGTCTTACCCGTAAACAACTACAAGATGTTGACACAGCTGTCTATCAGTCTCTAATACACTTACTATAAGGCTCTGTTATGTAACAATATTTCATTTATAGCTATTCCCCCTATAGACATTTAGTATTTAGTTAGTTAGTTAGTCTCCAATACATGTGTGGTATAATGAGGTCATTTGATATTGAGATATCTTATCATCTACATTGGCATGACTGGTAGCTTGATTATAGCGATAATTCTAGTATTTCTGTTTTGACTAATTGTTTTAAGGTTTAAGGCTTGCTGTGAGGGAGTGAATTATATTTTATTATCTCCACCTCTCAACAAAGCCTTAATAGGAAGCACTCAGAGTCATACACATTTATAGGATAGTAGCTTAGCTTTCTGGAATAACAAATAGACAGACTCATTAGTTGTTGCTTGGTGAGAATGATTCATTTTATGTTAAACTTTTTTTTTTTTGAAGCTTGGTTGTCACAGGTGGTTATTATCATGTGTATCCTAGCAACAGGTTGTTAGTAAGGCTTGGTGTAGTTACTAAAGTGGTCTCAACACAAGTGTGACCTACCATTCACAGTGGTATCTGTTTAATACAACAATGGGAAGAGACTGGGTAATACAATGTTTCTACTTGTAAGACACTTATAAGAGTTTGAGCACATGTTTATCATATTGTGAGCAGTTTTGTTCAATCATAACAACACAATATATGGACTTAATCAGCTTACATTTGGATGTAGTTCATTATTTTATAAATTCCATGTCTTCTTTAAGGCATAGGCTGCTAGCAACGTAACATTTTGGGTTACATTACTGCTTTTGGTATCTTACCCTGCTGTGCATATGCACGCGTGTGTGTGTGGTCACAAAACAACTTATTTTAAGTGGCAAAGGAAATGTAATTCCCAATTACAAAGTGTATAGTATAAAGAAGAAAGTACTAGTGGCCTTTAAATGTGGTCTCCTCAGTTATTAGTTTATTGTGGTGAGAGTTCTAATATTTTAATGCTTATTGACAATCATAAGTACTACCACAAGATAATTTCTAATTATCTATTGCCACAATCGTATATAAACCAGCTGTTAGGGAAGGACTGAAAAACAACAGAAGAAAAAATATTTTACATTCATCCAAGCCTAGTTGCTATGGTCTTTTGTTTGCTATACAATGTTGGTAAACAATAAACTACCTTGTTGTGTACCTTAGTAACTAATGTGTCTTCCTAAAAGTAAGTTGACCAGTGATGTACATATATGGTCAAGAAGGACACACTGGTTACCTAGGTAGTAACATGTTCATGTGCATACTGTTATGTACAGTGTGACATAACAAGGATGATGTAAAGGTGTGTGCGTGTGTGTGTGTGTGACCCCAATCCAATCATGACCACTCTTCAGAGAATCACATTGTATGTAAGTTGTGGTCAAACAGTGTATTATGATGCTGATCGATGTTAGTTGTAGTTATGATGTAATCTTGCATCAGTTACTGTATAAGGAGATATGTTTGATGTGGTCAAATAGTAGATTACCATGATGATGTTGAATGAGGACAATGTAGTTACAATATCTGTGCATGGCCTATCAGATTTTGCATGATAAAGCGAAGTTACATGTGTTATATAAGAAGTTCCTTGAAGTTGTTGAGTCAGTAAACGAATTGTAATAGCTTTTGGGATTATTAAATTACGACCACATGCATGGCATGGGTTTAAAAATCTTTTCCCTGTTGTGCGCTATACGTGATGAATATATTATATTGTCTTTACATCCTATCCTTTTTGCTAAGTTAATTCCTGTTATGTTCCATGCTCTCAGCTATATGTATCCTGTATTCCTGTACAATACTGTATGTATATCATTAGTACCTAAAGAGGAGTTAGACTTAATTCATGCTGTGGTAAATAAGTCATCCTGTTTGATGTGTGGCCCATGCTCTCTAGTCTATATAACAGCTAAAGGTGTTAATAGGGTTATGACCCTGCCATATATGATCTCTATAAGAGAGTGTGTGTTGTCTGTAACAGTGTTGTGTTATAAAATTATTCCCCAAACGTTGCTGGGTTTTAGAATCAGCTTTTTCATTATAAAGGGAAGTTACATGTGTTATATAAGAAGTTTTAAGTCAGTAAACGAGTTGTAATAGCTTTTGAGATTATTAAATTACGACCACATGCATGGCATGGGTTTAAAAATCTTTCCCCTGTTGTGTGCTATATGTGATGAATATATTATATTGTCTTTATGTCCTATCCTTTTTGCTAAGTTAATTCCTGTTATGTTCCATGCTCTCAGCTATATGTATCCTGCTTTCCTGTATAATACTGTATGTATATCATTAGTACCTGAGCTTTGCTTTCCTGTACTCTATACATCGTTAGTACCTAAGGAGGAGCTAGATTTGTTGTGTTGAAATTCATGTTAAATAAGTCATCCTGTTTTGCCAGCAGTGGATGTGTGGCCCATGCTCTCTAGTCTATATAACAGCTAAAGGTGTTAATAGGGTTATGACCCTGCCATATATGATCTCTATAAGAAAGTGTGTGTTGTCTGTAACAGTGTTGTGTTATAAAATTATTCCCCAAACGTTGCTGGGTTTTGTCATCATATCCTGTAAACACTTAGTCAGTCAAGTGTATATGGACTATTGTGTAGTGAACTGAATACAACTGACTTAGCAGACTAAAAAGGAACTTAATAATTATCCCTTTCACCGCTGAATTTTCCGGTAGTCTGCTACAAATTGCGCTATACAATAAAACCGCTAAGTAATTACAAGACAATGAAACTGAAAAATACGGTAAAAGCAGCTTAAATAAGTAGTTAGTTACAAATAAAGTTGCTACAGGTAAGTATTACAGTCCACACAACTATTCTAAACAGTTTCCTTACTGAGTGATTGTTTCTTCGACTGGTTTCTTCAAGATTTATCCCAAATCTTGTATCATGCATGCGTATACGCACACAAGTGAATCACGCCACACTTCTGAAAAACAGCTGACGGTGATCCTTGGCTATCTTAGCCTATCAATAACAATCCAGTGGACTTCAAAATGTGACTACCAACTCGAGGATGCATGACAGTCGTCTTTTCTAACAAGAAAAACTTTGCAGTATTATGTAACAAACTCGCAATAGTGTGCGAAGGATCCGGTTATCCCAGAAACGGGACCTCTGTGGGTGTGCACGTTTCAGCATTAAGCGCATCGTACTATAAAATGTATGATAGAAGTGGTAGCGTATTAGAATTATACTCGAAGCGCCTTTTATAGTGTCAAACTGGATAAATCCGGTTGAAGCGGTGAAAGGGTTAAGATGAAACATACAATCTGCTGTTTACTTCCTGTACACACCATTGCTGTAGGTCTGTAGCCTGTGTTAGTATAGGAATTTGTTGGCTAGACCAAAACTAAGAAAAGTAAAACTATTGTAGTGGATAAAATTTACAACTGGTTACAATGGTAATTGGGTCACAACAAGCCCTAAAGCACCTGCTTTAGTTGAGCACTAAGGTGCAGCCAGGGAGTGTTTATGTTACAAGTAACACCTGACTGAGGTGATCTGTTAACCAGTATCAGTTAGGCAGTAACATGAATTAGTCACCATATTTGCACAATCCACATAACCTTTAGGATCTAGTGATGATGTTGTATGTCATGTGTAGATCGTGTTCTGGGGGAACATAGTCTTCCTGGTTGTCTACCCAGTGATCTTAGTGCTGGATATACTTGTGAGACAAAGAGGGATACAGTATGATGCTGCGTTCAAAAGTAAGTAGCTCTTGTTGTTGAGTATATAGCACATCAGAATTTTCCTGTACCATTGCTTTATACAGGAAGTTGGTAGATTAATTATATTCTTAGCTTGTATGTTTTCCATAATACCCTTGCTAAATATAGTTAACAGTAGCTCTATTTTTATCTCTGCTTTTCTCTATTAGGTCAAATTGATAGATACCATTATGGTGCAGGCTGGATGTTCATAGGTTGGGCATTACACTATATCCCGTTCTACATGATGGGACGAGTGCTCTATTTCCACCACTATTTTCCAGCATTAATGTTCAGCTGTATGTTATCAGGTCAGCATTAATCTGTGTTGTGTGTGTCTCTCTTTGTCTCTTTGTATGTGTCTCTCCTATCTGATCCATATTAAAAGTTTATGATGATACCCCTGCTTTGTCTCGAGATATGCATCTTTTAATGGATCATAGTCACCTGAGGCAAATTCTTGTCAGACATACCAATTCACCTCACATAGTTTGTCTATGTCGACAGAAGTACTTGTTAATCACTAACCATTGTTTTCCACCAACAGGAGAATACTTTTACTTTAACATCATTGCCTTGTTGAATGTCCCACTCATTCATTTAGTAAATCATACCTTTGTATTTGGTATGGATTTATCCTGGCCCTTGTATGAAGTCAGCTACTGCATTCCTTACCTTTTGTCTAGTGAGAAAGCTTTCCATGAATATTGAGTGATAGTACATGAATAGCATATGATGGTAGGTAGGGCTTGGTTAGTAGCTAGGAATGTGATTTTTACTGTCAAATAAGATTGGTCACTATCCTATATTTCTCTCTCTCACGGATGAATATCATTTCTTGCTGCAGGTATCACCATCAATTTTGTCATTACCTTCTTTGCGTCTCTGCTCAATGGTATTGCAAAATCCGTTGTCTACCATTTTTCTCTGGGAATCATCATTTCAACTATCATTGGAAGGTACAATAAATTTTCGTTTTATTCCAGAATTATCATACTTGTGCTGTTTTAGTTTTTATCTTTTTATGCCACTGGCATATGGAATGCTTGGAGCAAAATCACACTCAGTGGACAGTGAAATGTATGGACTAAAATGGTTGGACACGTGGGACTTTTAGTATTGTACGTATTAATTGTACATTTTTACAAAAAGCTACTAGAGTTGTTTTATTTTGCCTTTATTCAAGTGGGTGACGCCTATGTGTAAGGACCATTTCGCTGGGACATTCTTGAGAGCGGCCGACCATTTAAAGACCATCGGAATTTGCCAGGTGTTGAGTTTCTCGTGAAGGCGCTGCGCCCACGAAACCTTATCAATACCTCAAAGTAATTTAGCGCATTCCGCCGTAAGCCACTTGCTATAAATGTACATGACTCGCAGTAAGGTTCACACATTTTCGATTGCGCTCAGTTTAGCTAAGTCTCATGCTCAAAGAATCAATGGGTAGGACCACTTCTCCAAGAACTAGCGAGACGTCCGTTAGCTTGAGAGTTGAAAGCAAGCGTAAAGGACAAGGCGTCATGATAGATTCCATCGTCTTCATTGATACTTCAGAAGAGGAGAAGCGATCATCTTCATGCTTACCGCTTTCGTTCGAGGACGTCTGCAGCACTCTAACTGGAAAGCTGAACAGCGAATGTCTCCCAGTCGTTGCAGCTAAGAAACACTCATCGGAACCTCCGCCACTACCAGAAAGAAACTCACGCAACAGCTTCGTTCGAAGACCTTCGTTTCCAATCACCAAATGTGCTAGCGACTCGATGATTGAGCAGAGCGTTCGCTGTGCTCTAGTTGGAGACAGTGCAGTGGGCAAGACTAGTTTAATGATGAGCTACACGTCTGATTCATTTCCTGAGACACACAACCCAACCATGTATGATAAATATGCAAGTAAGTTTACCAATACAATAATCATTTAGTTGTAACTAATGCATACCATTTAAGAATTGCCAATTTATCTTGCTACTTTATTTCTTGTTTAGCAACTGTTGTTGTAAACGGAAAGAGATTACCAATCACAATCTGCGATACTGCTGGACTAGATGACTTTGCTCACCTCAGACCACTGTGTTATCCTAAAGTAGACGTCATCCTAGTGTGCTTTTCTGTTGTGAACAAGAAATCCTTTGAAAACGTCAAAAGCAAATGGCTGCAAGAATTAAAGAGACAATGTCCAACCAAGCCATTTGTGCTAGTAGGAACTCAAGTAGATAAGAGAGAGAATCCAATAATTCTTACTGAACTAAGAAGAACGAAACAGAAGCCAGTGACAAAACAAGAAGGCCAAAAGCTGGCACACCATTGTAGAGCAGCCAGTTATGTTGAATGTTCAGCATTAACTCAATTGAACTTGAGAGAAACATTTGATGAAGGCATAATTGCAGCATTGGACTTAAACTCTGATATGATTGATGGACGTTCAGTACAGTGCAATGGAGCCGCCTGTAATATATTATAGCATCACTCTACAATATCCATTTAAAATTTTATTTCAAAATATGTAAAATATTCTGGTATATTGTATTCATACTACTGCCCCATATGTGTCATCACTTTGTCCTGTGTAGTTTATTTTCATTGTTAGTTTTGTAAATTGTTCCTGTACACATGTCAGATGTTGTATCATTGTAAACCTGTCAAGTGAAGAGAAAGTATTTGTGAAATGAAAAACCTCGTTATGAATATTGTAGTTGTGGTTAGGCTTCCTCATGTTGCTGGCTTAGCTCATCGCTTTCAACCAGGCAAAGGTTGACCTCAGTTTCATCATCTGCACTAAGTGCACTAGTCAAGTTTTGTCTTTTCTTGTGTGGCATTTTGAAACACGAGCAACAGTTTTGTTTCTCACTATCAATACTCCATGTGTCTTCATCACTATCATTGTCATCTGCTGTGTTGCTGGATGTGTCTTGTGCACCCCAAGCACTGCTGTGAGGGTTTGGGTTATTGGAGGACAAGAAATTGCTTAGATGATCCTGTCGGGCTTGACTAAGCTCCTTTACCATTCCTTGTGCTGTCGGTTTACCGCCATCTTTCCCCTTTAACCTGTTGTGCTTACTCTCTGTGTAGACGAAAAACAGGATGCATATCACACATTTACACCTATATGGATGTCCTGGTGTAGACAAATAATCCAATTAACACACACAAATAGAAACTGTTAAGACACATTGCCAAGCCTTTTCCTGTTCCATTCCTTATTTAACCATTTCAGCTATTCAGTGTGTGTTCTCTAATACAACAATCACCTAAGAATGTAGCATACACACATCACAAGCACATGCTCACTCATGGTATCATATTACTATGGGCTTGTGGGACAGACCATAGTGTGTACACACCTATCACCACCATACACCCACACACACCTCAATATTTATTACATATCATCATGTTGACATGACAATAGGTCAATGTTGTCCCTTGTGAATTGTGGTGAGCAGTTTCTCAGCAGAAAGTGAAAATCAGAAATGGAGAAAATGTGCTTATTAACCAAACACTATAAACAAACTTTGTATTTGTTGTTCAACTATCTTAGATACTGTATACATGATGTAAGGGGGACTATACAAGACAACACACCTGTAATGATCACAACACTTGTAAACAGGAAACAAAACTGACACTTTGTTTACCAAATAATTTCATTAAGTGTCATAAGCACATGATGGGAAGCCAACATTTCTACAAGAGGATGCTGTAGTACATTACAGGTCTTTAGAAATCCTATATCAATATGCAAGACAGTTGGTGATCATCAATTGAACTGTCTCAAACACTGTTATTTCAAATGCCAGAGCAATACTTGTAATGGCCTACTAGACTTTGTCACTACGGACATTAGATAACTCTTACTGTACACAGTTGTTGGGATATAATACAAACATCAATACCTCTCTACTCACTAAATCTTGCTTGTATTGCAGGCCTGTAGGCAGGGGAACCCCCTCTTGGAAATATTGTGACCAGGACACTTGCTCATGGTCCAATTTGCATTAGCAGACACACTCAGGACCTAATAAACTGCATAGAATGGCTCCATCACACACCACAGATTAATCTACCTGAGGGATCTACCATGAGCGTTGGCTGAAGAGAAGATATTTCAATAATACAAACACTTGAGATGTAATTATTGTGCTAGTGCACCTGTGAGTACTGGTGGCAATTTTGGCCACTGCCAAGTGCTGACTAGTGAGACTTTGAAATTCACCATGAATATTGGCTCCCTGATTTTTTGTCCTGACTGGTGTTACATAAATGGTGTACCGTATAGCCTAAATATTTTGAGGGACAATATTTTCAAGGTTGAGCAATGCAAAAATAAAATTTTCACAGATTTGCAAACAATCCCGCATGAAATATATGGAGGTCTATTTTTTCAAGGATAAAATTTTCATAACCTTGAAAAAGCAAATAAAATTCCCCTCGGCTATATGGTACCAACAACAACCTGTAGCTGACTCAGGGTTTTGTCCAGGAATTTGAATGTTGATGTGAAAAGACCCTACATAACTTGTATGTCACAGATTTCTGAGAAAATGTCTGCATTCAGCTGCTTATTACTGACCATGCAGTCACAAGTCACCATCAAACCCCACCCCCTGGAACAAAAAAATCTAATGTCTTAAGACTTACATTCATGAAATTGCAACAGGGATCCCTTCAGTGTTACTATTACAACTGCTAAAAGTGAGTCTTTGACTGAATCAACGATTTATGGCTATTCAATGTAGATTAACATAAAATAGCTTACCGAGTTTAGCTAGATATCTAGCACTCTCTTGTTCGCCTAAGGCATTCTGGTGATCAAATCTTGAAGGAGGAGGCAATTGCAATTCTTGACTGGTCATATGTAGAACAATTGCAAGCGCATCAAAAATATTTTCCGAGACAGTTTGTACCATAATTTCAGACTCAGAGTTTACGAGCTTGTTGCTGGAGTTTCTTTAAGTTACTTAAGGGCTCCGGAGAGTTACAAGTTACACATAAATTACCGAAGTTCAGTAGTACGAGATAATTTATTAAACGCTAGCGCTAAACGTAGTCTATTTTTAGTCGATCCATAGACTAGTCTCGTGCCCACACCCCACCCACTGCGTTGAATAGGACGCAGTGGGTGGGGTCTGGGCACGAGATCTATTCAACGCAGTGGGGTCTATTCAACGCAGTGGGTGGGGTCTGGGCACGAGACTATCCATAGACTGGTCGATCATGTGCCCGGTGTTGGAAATGCAATTAGCGCGGGCCCTTATCCTATCTGCAGATCAGTCAATGAGTCACTTGCTGACTTGATTGATTTGATTCGTTGGCAACAGAGATATTATTTATTACTAGGCAAGCAGCACAGCTGATTTGCTTAGGATGTACAATCACACAATATTACAGTACACTATTATATATATTACATAAATTACAGATACAGCTTGTTGGGTTGTTGCCCAGGGAGCTGAAACATCACAGCTATAGCTTCAGTAAAAACAACAACAACACCCTAACATCAATATTTTCCTCTGTAATTAAGCTTTGGATTAATTCTTTCCTACCTTAGATTAGTGTTAAGATCCGTGCATTATAACTATGATGATTTTTGCACAGTTAAACAAATAAACTACAGCTAGCTACAAAGTACTACAGCTAGCTACAAAGTACATAATAAAATAATAATAACTGATCAGGTCCAACCGTGGTTATAGTAAGTAATCAGAAGTGTATATCACATTCAATAATTTGGTGGGGTAACTCAGTTTCCAAGGTCTTAGGGGAGCAACTCATGAGGTGGTGGTATGTTGATGGATGAATTCAGCATATTTACAAAGTGCTAGCTACTGATTAAAGCAGCACTGTTCTAGAGAAGACCAAATATCATGTCTGAAACACTGCTTGTTAACCAATAGTTTCCCATGCTGCTCCGGCTCCATTAATATTACCAGTTATGCATAGATATTTCTGGTGGGGGGTCCCATAAAATTACAATTGCTACATATTTGAGTAGTGATCATACTTGCAGATTCTTGGACCTTTGTATAGTGTATGCTTGTTGGCCGCTGCCTTATTAACTTTCCATTAAATATGATAAGACCATGTCATAGTACTATGTGTAGTCATGTTGCTCAGAGATACAGTAAACTGTGGGGGTTGCGGAAGCAGGTTACCTAATTGTTACACATTCACTTATCTGCTAATGTCTTCACATCATAACAATACCTGAACAGTTTACATGGCCCGATCACTTGTTTATTCTAAGCAATTTACTTTTAACATATAACAACTTAATTAATAGGGTGAATTAACAATGACTGTTTTATTAGAGTATAAATTAATTGTGGTTCAGTTAACCATGAGAGCAAGATGTCTAAGTTCAATTGGTGCTGCACAGTGAGCACTCATTGCATGAAGGTGTCCTGATGTGTCAGAGAAAATGATGCCCAATAGTCAAAAGGGTGAATTACTAGGGATGTCCTAGGTGAATCCCTACTAGGGTGAATTACGCTGGAACTGGACATTATTAAGAAATTTATTTTTGTCCTTTGTAAAGTGGTGTTCTCAGTGAAGGGGTGAGTACAAGCTCCTAGTACCATTGATTTGTGACCAAAATAGATGTCCTTATAGGGTTGTCCAGAATTCAGGGTGTCATTAAGAGGAATTCCACTGTATTCTGTGTGGCATCATTTCAACTGCTAAAATCACAAGACCATCCATCATAATGTGCTGGCATCCACAGGCCATCATGACAAGGAATTGATAGTTACCCAAAGATCCCAGAATAGTTTTTTATATATTTATTATTAACACTTTACAGTGACCAGCACTGAAGGTCAGACAGCAACATGTGCTGCAGCCCTAACCTAATTTCAAGGACTTAGACTTAATGACTTGACCCAATGACTTATAGCTGATAAGGTGTAACAGAAAAGGGGCCAAAGTAAGGTTTTGCCTGCAGTCTTTAATTTGCATGGAGTAAGTAGTTATTTTCTATTTCTCTAGCCATCAAGTTGCTCAGATTAGTTTTATTAAACAAGGGAATGGTATGGAGAATGTGTATGCCACTTTCATGTAGCAGCTCTTTAATAGTCAGTGTTATGCATGATGGTTCTATACAAAGCACGTAGAGAGAAGCTGTAATTATGGCATGGTTCCAGTAAGACAGGACACATGTACATGAGCATTTCTCCACTTAACCAAGTATGAAATTACAATTCAGAAGGACTCCATAAACACTTGAAATACTCTAATAGAGCAGTCAACAAGTCAATCATTAATACTGCTTACACAAGTGCCACTGTTGTCCACCCTGTCGTGCATGTCTTGCATTGGATTGTGCATATGTGTGTAGAGATTCTGCCAAATGATGTGAAGGGATACACCGCAATTCATACAAATTTGTATGCACACGCACACACGCACATCTGATTTGGGATCAGCAATGGCTGAGGGTATGATAGAGCATGGGAAGGGAAGCAGTGGCAAGAATTGTATCTTCAATCTGTAGATCATGTGATAACAGAAATACCTACAAACACCTTACTGTACTCTGTCCAAAGTTATGTGATAAGGCTAAGTGTAATGCAGAAAGGCAACAACCTATTGAGGAGAACAGTCTGGTACAGAGATGCGTGAGTTGCTGGTTCAGTTGTACACAAATGTGTCAGTGATAAATGACTATTCTGACGAAGCCAGCAGTGGGACAATGGAGACTTGGGAATCACAATATGGACTAACAGAAGGATTAGAGCTATACAACAATGTCACTAACCATTAGGCTGGCCACAAACCCATAATGTTTCTTGTGGAGACTCTTCTTAACTGCAATAGTAACAAGCACCATCATGGCCACTATCATTATGATGGTAGCTGCCAGTGACCTGACTGTGAGCAGTGCCAGTGGTGATTAAGTAGCAGTGACGTTGGGATCCCCTGATCCAGAACCAAGCCTAGTGTCTGCTATTACTTCCTCAGCAGTGTTTTCTGCCTATGAGACTTACTCAACTGCCAAACAAAAATATTAAATTTTCACTTAGTCAGAATATGGCATATCTCTAATCCTCAACTAGTGTGACATCATACTATTCAACAATCATATTTACAATATGCTACTGTAGTGAGAACTTTTAAAAATATCATGCATATGTGCAAGCTGTGGTATATATGATAAAAATTCATTTCTCATAATTATATAACACTATACAGATATGGACTGTTCACTAGTTTGCTCATGATTACTGCTTCTGTTTATTGTAAGCTCATAATCAAAGAAGTGCCACCATCATTGTAATTGATGGATGAAGAGTGCTGAAAGCCCACCAGAAGAGATGCACTCCATCACTATGGCCACAAGTTCTTAAATCCTCTGCTGCAGTGGAGGACCACCACGTGACCCCAATGGGTAGTGTCAAAACTAATCTGTGAGTCCAGCTTGTCTATGAATATTGGCTTGATGCATCTTAAATGACACAAAGATATCAGATGCTCCTCAGGAATAATGATAGTTCACTTTTATGATAGTAACCCCCAAGGTGATATTGCTATATGCACTAGCTCTATGTGATCTCACAAAACACTATAAATATTTAGTGTTACTAAACATCTACTGCCCCATTAAAACTGTTACCAGCCATATCAAAGGAATAATATCTTCATTACTGTTGAATCAGTAGAGCTAAAGGAATCTGTACAGTCTCTTCCATCACTAATGAACTAAGGAACCACAAAGTATAAACCAAATGCCTTTTTTTGACAACAATTATGAAGACTAACCTCCTCTTGCCAGTAAGATCATAGTTGCAAGTAACACCAAAAACTAATGGAAAACAAGGTGATTTAATAATAATAATGATTTTGTGCAAATCACTCATGATAATAGTGAATGTATTGTTTAGTTGGCACAGGGTTTGCCATGAATGAGAGTGAAATCTCTACAACTACTAAAGTTTTGACGAGCTACAGAACTGTAATTTCAACATACAATCCAATATTGATTGTGCTTTTATTGGTAGAGATTCCAAATTGAAAAGTGCTTGAAAATGGCTCTGAAACTATGTTGTAACATTCTGTTCTGAGTTTTTAAAATATCTAGTAATGAATTTAAACACCATATTGCTACAGGGTCGTAGTCAGGGATGGACGGTTTCTAGATAGTCATAGATGCAGGGGTCTGGGGCCAGCTGCTGACAGATTTTGAGCATGAAAATGGTTAAAATATTCATGATATACCATGGATGACACAATAGTGAAATATACATCCAATGTGAATATACAAATTCTTTGACTAAAAATCAAAAACTAAAGAAAGATCTAGCTGAACATTCACAACTACTCTAATAGAACAGTCAAAAAAGGACGTACAATTGACTTTTCTATTAGAGCATCTTGATCTTAAATGACTTTCCTTCTTGTCATTACAGTTTATTTACATGCAATTTTCCTGTTTACTATACTGCACTGTTATTGTCTTCTTTTGTACCGTGTTGCCACTTTGATAGTATGGTGTCTCTGCTGCAAACCAAATTTCAATTCCAGAACTACAGAAAACATACCTCTGCACTATAGACATTATCTAACTCAATTCTAGATATTCAATGTTACAAGTGATTCTTAATTTCCTGTAAAAAATACTTGACAGTTATAAAAAAAAAATCATAGTATTGAGGCATGGTATTGTATAAAAATATTTACAAATTAACTTTAGGATTTACTAAGAGATTACAGAAGGTAATTCATTCAAAGATGATTGTCAATAGCCATCTGAAGGAATGACATTAGTTGACTCAATGGTAGTGTGAATAATCTCTGTAGAGGTTTAACTGATATTGATGGTCCATTTATTACTGTAAAGAGACAATAAACCCAATAAGTCTGTGTGCATAATGAGTGTGTGCAGTGTGTATGCATACATACACTGCACATATGCTTTGTGTCATACGCTCGTGTGTATGTGTGTGTGTGTGTGCGTGCGTGCGTGTGTGCAGAGATTTTTACAAATGTGACCCAGTCTGAGAAAACCGGTCTTATCGCCCATGTCAGCAGATTCGATTTTTCACCCAGGACACACAGCTACATGAATAAAACTATCTAAATTCACATTTAAAATCAGTTAGACTTGAGTGGTCTGGTTTTGCTGGCTGCTTTTCCCAAGCCCAGTGGCGATCCGTACATGTGGTGTGGGGCCTTAATGGAGCTCTGGTCAGCCTGGGAATGACTGTGTGTGACTGTACAGCTCTGTGGTGTTGAATAAGTACCTCTGCTGTGAGTTTCCTTTCATTTTAGCCAGTTTTGAGACCTCATTGGCTCAAAACTTGGCCTAATTCATCCCTTGGCCTTCCTATTCAATTTTTGAACACCATCTTGCCCGCCTTCCACCCAATGTGCAGCTCGCCTGATACAGTCAACCTCAGTTTTAAAACTATCTAAAATGGCGGGAAACTTAGTTGTTGGCTACTTGCACAGTGGATGCCCTGGAAGGTAAAGAATTGGTGTAAAACGTGTGAAAATTTGGTACACATACCTTCAACCATTGGCGAGCTACAGGACACTAAATACTTAAAACCGGCATTTCTCGATACTTTTAAATAGGCGATAAGCCCGGTTTTGTCAGACTGGGTCACAAATATGCTTACAATGAGGTTCCTTGCTAACTGGACTGTCATTAAGCTTAAGTGGAGCAAGTTCAGGTATTGGCTGTGCAGTAATATCAACAGGATGAGTACTGATCACACTGTCCTGATCATTAGTGTCATTTGTGGAAGGTGGAACATAAAATATTGATGGAAGTGATTTTGACTTGCTACGTCTCTGAGGAATGTGTTCAACCAAATCACAGGGGGGCTGAACACAAGAAGTCTTAGAACACAGTCTCATTGATGACAAAGTAGAAGGTATAGGATTGCTTTGCTTATTTTCAGGTACTAGTCTCTTTAATGAAGTGTAAAGCAAAGTTTTTGAAATATCTGCTTTTGCATTCTCAGCAGAATCGACGCTTTCTTCACTGGCTATAATTTCTTCTCTTCCCTTTGCTCCAGGAGTAAAGTGTATCTCAACCTTGTAACGTTCTTCACTGTCCTCTGGTTCTTGTTTGTCTTCAAACAACATAAACACAATCTGAGCCATGTAATTCAACTCTGGTGTAGCTCCTAAAGTCCTTAATGCTTCTTTCCACTCTGGATGGCTTGGCTATATGTACACATACAGGGGTGTATTGTATAGGATGAGAGACTCTTACCTGACATAGTCCACTATAACGCAATAAGTTGAACATGGAGTGAACGTGTGACTCAGTAGTGAAGTAAAGTCGTGTCCTTACATGTCTCATAGGAGAGGTAACCCCAGATGATAACCTGGTAATAGTGAGACCTCATAGCATACAGTAACAGCCTATCAATAGTGAAGACGTACAACACTAAGCTGCAGCACATGTTGCTGTCAGACCTTCAGTGCTGGTCACTGTAAAGTACTAATAATAATAAATACTTAGGTGTAAAGGAAGAAAATCCATCCCTCCTGGAGGAGACTGAGTGTGACGCCTGACTAGACATTGGGTGGCCTGCAGTTCGAATCCTGGGGTAGGAGGGATTTTTTTCCTTTCTTTGGCCCTTTTCTGTTTCACCTTATTGTTAGCTAGGTTAAATAATCATTTAAAGTCTCCAGTTCTTGTTAGGTTAGATAATCCAAAGGCTGCAGCACATGTTGCTGTCAGACCTTCAGTGCTGGTCACTGTAAAGTACTAATAATAATAATAATAACCCTCCTGTATAAAAATGAAATTCAATACCCATTATTGCATCATCTATTCCTATGTCTTCTGATTTAATATTACTACATTTTCTCATCATTTTTCATACTCTGTCTAATGACCAAAAGGCAATGTTTACGAAATGGTTGTTTTTTTTTGCCAATAAACTGGTGAACATCTTACACCATCACATGTGTTCAAATGTAAACAGTAAGAATTCATAATATTAGGCAGTTACAGCATTAACTTCCTAATATAATGAACTCTTAACAGTTCCCTCTCTGTGACTGTTGCACTGATTGATAAACAAGTACTACACACTCATAAATTGGCAAAACATGTGAATAATTATTTCATACTTTGAGCTAGTACTCACACACTTAGTATAAGTGTATGATTGTGTATTTGATGTGCAAAGGCTAAAAAGTGGTGCCAATATAGAACGATAGAGCTATTGAAAGAAGTTGATTCTTTACCATACACCACTGGGACTGATAGTGGGGGTGACTGAAAATAGACACAGGGTTTGACATTTCTATAATCCATTGCTATAGTAGTGCAACTGTATAAGGGTTGACTATTTTGTTGTAAGATTTAGCAGGTGTATGTGCTGTTTTTATATTAAAATTTCCATATTTGGCTATTTAGCCATTCGCAGTTGATATGATGTTATGAACTAATATTGCTCAGTAACAGAGCCACTCTGTCTAGATGTATGGTAGTTATCACCGAACGCCTTTAACCCTTCCACCCACTAGTATTTAAAAGTCTAAACAGATGTACTGTAGATTGTTATATCAAGAGTTCACTATATTTGAGTACAAATATTAATCATAGTAAGTTATACAATTGTGATTTGTAGAGAAAACTACTTTGACAGCTTTCAATCAGTGAAGAAATAGGAAGTGATCTGTACCACTTAGAAGTATACAAGCTAGTCTAGTCTCGATAACATGGCGACCATGACATTCTTATATGTATGCACAGTAAGTGATAATAGAAAAGGAGTTGGATTATCACCAAGTATATAACATTAGTTAGCATTCACAGCTGATTAATGTACTTTTAAATCTTGGGGTTAATCTAGTTTTATAGAAATTATTTTAATTGTATACTATAGTTATATGTATCCATATCAGTCCTCCTATTTTCAGTTTGTAATATGTACCATTGGAAAATGTGACAAATAGGCACATGGGTTAAGACATAAAACTGAATATAATTTCTTTTATCAAATATTTGTTTCAGTTTTAATACAGATGACTTTATATACAAAACACATAATATACACATCACTGTAACAAAATAGCCACCAATAAGCTACACATTACCAATACAATAACTGATTTACACAACAAATCCCAAATGGTTCACTTGAAATTTGATATTATATAAACAACATACTTTGGATCTAGTCTGTTCATCACATCACTACCACTATCAGATAGAGTGTTACAAATATCCGTCTGAATCTTACTCAATAGAGGACAACAAATGGTAAAGGCAACCTCTGTTTTCTCTTCACTAGTGATGCCATACTCCTGGGGCATCACCAGATCTGCTAGGTGCATTGACTGTATGTACAAGTCATACGCTACCTTGAGACCAAGATGACTATATATGGGATAGTAGAAAATGTTAGGATTGTACATGACCTACTAGTCTAGTTAGTATACCTGTTGTGTAGCATGTCATATTTGATACAGTCATAAATGTCTGGAATTTTACTGATATCATATTTACCATCGTCTTGCTTGAAATCCTTCAAGTAATTCACAAAATATACTGATAATACATGAAACACGAAATTATATAAATTAATAATAGAATTTCACTGCACTATTAAAAATCAATGATTAATCACCTTCTCAAGCTTTTGCCATCTTTTAGTCAGGAGCTGTATACTCTCAGAGTTATACAGTAGCACTATTACAAATATCCAATATAAAATACTTTGTTATGCTACAAGCAACCACACAACTATTAACGGCTTGGTTATTTTAATACATACACAGTTTACCATTCAAAAGCTGGACACCTGCATAATTATTTTACTGGCTGTCAGGGATCCCACATACAATATACTGTACAATGTAGGTGATGTGTTGTGCATATTTTTCAACATATACAGTATGAAAACTACATATTTACCATCTTGTCCTAGTAGTCCTACCAACTGAGATGTCAGTCCTTGTATACACTCATATAATTTGTCACAAGCTTTAACAGGATCTACAGTAGCATCAATTGCCTTTAACAAAGACTCAGCATTTGTAGGAGCCACCTACAGTATCAATCCATCATGTAGCTAAGACATCACATAGGAATTGTACCTTTTTCTTATTGTAGTTTCCTGGAGTATGCATATACCCATGTAGTCTTTTCTTTACTCTGTAAAAAAACAATAGCGTAGATCATTAAAAAAAAAATTTTAAACCTACAAGTACTTACTTGGCTAAAAGGTCTTTAGCAGCAGGAGCATTATCCAATAAAGTACATGTGTTCTGTGTCTTTACAAGGTGAGACAATAAGGGTACCAAACTACCATCAAGGTCTAGTAATCCCTGTTAGAACACGTAAATGTATTATCATAACAGATATAACACTATAGTACCTTAACAAAAGCAGCTGCAGTTATTTGCACTCTTCCTTCATCAGATGCATACACTTTTAAGTCATGTCGGTAGGTGCTGTGAAGACGTAGAAATCCTGACCCAGGTAGGGAGCCATATTCCCCAGCTCCATCAGGATAAATACAACGAAATGCTGTACCAAATTCTTCAGCTTGTTTCTCACCAGCTGGAGTGACCTCACCACCCCACTTGAGGATCATCAGTAATGCCTTACCAGCTACAACACCATAATCATAAATATAATAAGGTTACGTTATTTTACCTTTGCTATGGCCATTATATGGCCTGATGTATTTAAACTGAACTTTACGATTGATACCAGTAAAATCATACCTATACAAAAAGATGAAATATGTACAACAACTTAGGAAGCAAAGATTCGTATTACAATGATGCTTCCTAAGCTTCACTACATTTTCCAAGAATTCCAACTTGACCACTGAAGCTGAAGCATGAAACTTTTCAGCAGAATGCAAGCAAACATACCAGATAAATAATTATTCAATGTGCAAACAAATTATGTACTTATTAATATATTGTCCTACCAACCCCCCTTGGGTGTAGGGGGGGGCTTTATAGGGGGGGGGATTGACATAGAACTGTTGCCCCATCATGAATTGCCCATAGTTACAATCTATACAACATCAAATCCCTGTGTTGCATGGTGGGGATTTGACATGCTAATATGGAACATTAGACATTTGGCTATGTCAAATCCCCACCATAGCCCCAAATATGCCTGAGGGGGAGTAGTGGGGCAATACATTGATAGTTGCATTACTAGCTTACATTTCTAACACTGCTTTTGTCTGCTTCAACTTTCTCACAAGTTCTGTGGTGTCTCCAAAGCCTGATGGATTAGTCTCTATTTCCTTTAACAAGTCACTAGCAATGTCCAGTACTTCCTACGAGATAACAGACCACTGTTACCATCATATTTCCCTACAAAAACATTGGGGAACTTATTGTATAGAGGGAAGTTTTCGAAAGGTTAAATTTTCAAAAATTATAAAATTGACAAGCACCAATATTAAATCTTAGAAGTGATAATCAAGTTGAAAGTATAAACAAAGTTCTGGCATTTGTTTTCTACTTTATAGCTAGCTTGCAACATAGCTAGGCACTAGGTTGCTGGAAGGTGGACACAATTCACACGTAGCTCTTGGGAGCTACATGAGAAAAATTTTTCTACGTGAGAAAAATAATTTTAAAAATTTTCTACAAGAGAAAATCATTTAGTAAAGTATCCTAGCCTGAAATGATAGCAAATAGCTAGACTACCTATAGAAGGGCTAAAAAAGGTCAAATAGTCACAGCTCAATCCACAGGTATTCAGATTCCGGCCAAACAGCACAAAGTGGTCAGGTTCAAGCTACAAAGGAGTAAGAGTTAGATGCAATTCTACCAAAGTCAGGTGCATTATCAATGTCTCACAAAACAATGATCTACTGTATGTGATCAACACTGAAAATGAACTTTATCCACGATGTTATCACGAGCACAAGATGGCCGCGTTATTTGGGGTAGCTATTAATGTACAGGCACCTATGGAGAAATTGCTTTGATCGATCGTATTTCAGCCAGGGAAGGAGATATCGAGCTCTAAGGAACAGGTATGGGTACAGGACAACACAATAAACGATTTGTATCGCATGGCGGAAAATTTTCAAGAGAACGCTTGTTTGCAATGGTTTTTGTTACGTTATACCCATACCTGTTGGCTACTGGTCAGTATCCTTCTTCACGAGTGAAATATGATTGATCAAAACAATTTCTCCATAGGAGCCTGTACATTAGTACCCCAAATAACACGGCCATCTTGTGCTTGTGACGTCATTGTGGATAAAGTCCATTCGTGAATCCTTCCAGATAATTATCAAAAAAAATATTTTTTTTTTTGACTTGTCTTTTAGGTTATAAACATCTGTAATGGAGGTTTCTTAATACTTGGAAATGTGGGGAGTATGTGTGTAGTCAAATCAACAAGCACTGTTTTAATTAGCTCAATAAGGTTTGGTCTAGAGATGGTGCTATCAACAAAAAGCTGTCCTTTTCTTTGTTCTCAATTGTAGTCTACATTATAACATAAATTTCATAGCACAGACACATAAACATTTGGACTGTGGGACATGGAATAAATAAAGATTGAAGGGATAATTTTTATACTAGAAATACTGTGAATTTCATACTTGCAAATGGCTTGGAGCCTTCAGTATAATTTCTCTTTTCTTTGATAAATCATGTTTTTCAACAAATTGAAAGAACCTGAAAAATGTTAACAATTTGTATTGCTCTTAATTGTTATATGACCACTAACCTCTCATGGGTGACCACCATTTTCATCTTTTGTTTGGGAGTACGGTCTCCATGACGAATGATAGCCATCACACAACGTAGCTCCAGTCTGAGTGACATTAAACTGATCGACACTATCTCCTTATTACACTGTTACTTACCCAGAATCTGATGTTGGTATTGGTACAGGAACATCCTCAGCCAAATACTCTACTGATGGTAATATACTGGGGAACAACTCTGGTGCCAGTTTAGAGAATATCATCTCCCTATATCCACACAAAATACTGCACAACAGGTTTATTTCATGGAGGAAAATTTTTCATGATTTTGGCAAACGACAACCATTCATAATTTCTCCAGCATTAATCAAAACGGTGTTGTTTACATGTGTGCAAGTCTAAGTGGGTTGATGGCTAGAGCAGTACCATCATCTTGAATAAACTGTTGCTGTTTATAGCAATGATGTATAGGTTTTCAAGCTTTGTTTCAATGCACATAAAACATATGTAAATTTTTTATGTAGCATGTGTATTTTTACCCAGTTTATTTCAATACATTTTTATAGCAAAATAGTGAAATGAGACCAGTTGTTGCTCAGCAGGTCACATATGATTGTTACCATATAGGATTAGAAAGAGGCAGCAGACTAGAATGTTAAAATGTGTACATGGCATAATGTGACAGGTAACAGATAATGCCTTTACAATTATTAAAGAAAAAATGATCAAAACATGTGATTACTATACTAATAATTTTTAAAAGTGATAATGACACGCTTGTATGTCAGTACATCAGTAGTAATATAGCATATACGTACTACAATAATCACTACATAGATGTTTTCAAGCACTTTACTACAGTGGACTATGAAGCATTAAAACATTCACTACCTGACCACAACAAGGATATCAAGTAACACATGATAACTTACAAAAGTATTTGAGCACAGTCTTCATTGTATTTACGTGAGTTTGTAACAAGACTGAATCCATTAACATCACAAACATATGACTTTCCATTAGTTCTGAGTAGGTCAAAACCACACACTGTCTGTTTGAATGTTTCAGAGACTTTACGAGCTATCAACTTCTCTGTAGCATTAAGCACTACAGGATACCTAACCTCCTTGCCAGAACTGTTACGTTCAACTTTACCATCCAATCCCTAGAAAATGGATAATTGCATCACCACATAGATGAAGCACAATGGAATGTGAGGAAAAAAATTTAGCAGTAATAAATACCCACTATACACTGTAGACCACCATTAAGGTGGTGAACACATTTTATCAACACTTACTGGTGACTTTCTAGCTTCAGCATGAGCATAGTCAGGACCCACAGTATACACCTTCACATCAGTACCATCAGTGGCAAGAAAGTCTTCATAAATATAAGAACCAGTTTTTCTGATGGTACTCTCTCTTGAATACCTACTAGACCGATCTTTAACCTGTAACAGCAGAACAAAAGAAATGTAGTTACCACAATTGGCAACAATGTTAAACCACAAGTCAGCCTCTTATTATACCCACACATCTACCTTTCTAAATAGTTGCTGACTGCCACCACCTAGAGCAGTTGGGAAGTAGATACGAACATTGTGATCTTCAGCTGACACTGGCTTTTCTACAAACGGCTTGTGAAACATTTTATCAGCAACTTGTAAAGTATCTTCATCTTCTTTCCAAAATGTGTTACTATCTATGAAAATCAATGTGCATATAAAACTAACTGGGATATGTGATGTAGTAACTTGTAAATCACTCAGCCATACCTTGTGGTCTACTTTCATATCTATTTAGAACAGCATACCTTGGTGTAGGTACACCAGCTCTCACTAGAGTTTCATGTACAACAATTCTGTACAGCAAAAATAATACTCAACAATCTAAATAATGACAAAAGTTAAAACTAACCTGTCAAGCAGATCATATTGAGACTCCAAATCATTAATAAGCATGGGTTTTCTCAGATGCCAGTATGCAATAGCTTTGTCCAGAGGAAATCCAAGAGAAAAGAAAGCAAGCAGACAATTACAGATAGGCCATTCCTCAATTGGTTGATGTAAAATAGTTTCTTCTTCAAACACAACAGTTTCAAGACAAGGATGCTGGGATAACCGACTTAACATCATCTTCATTGCAGCAGAATTAGTCTGTAAAATATGGTATGAGTGTTTTGTGGTTAGCTATTATGCAGCAAGTGTCAGCAACAAATCAACCCCCCCTTTATTACGTTACATCTTATGATATTGCCGCACTGTTCTTCCAAGAAAAGCTGGTGTAAAAAGCATTGACGAGTATCTTTACGACCATAGGTATTCGAACAAATGCGGTTGAACATCGGCTCGCCGAACATCGGTCATTTACCGTCATTATCATATGCATATAACTAGCACGCACACCCCCGAAATGCCCAGTTTTCGTAAAATTGAAAAATACTAACCAAACAGACGCAACCAAATATAAAAAAAATAAAACAGGACTCAAGCTTGAACTATGTAGCTAGTCTATACTCACAGCTCACTTTTTTGTGCATTGCGCATACTCCCAGTATGACAACTTTTCTGTCCAACACGGTATGATCGTCCTGAAGAGAGTCCGTTGCTGTAAGAGCAGTGGCTTTGTCTTCGCTTTGCCACATAACTTGTTTCGCCTTACGCGAATTACCGCTGTCTTCCATGGCGGCCAAAAATTACAACTCGAGTATAACAAGTAGACCAGTCTAGCGTATAATTCTGTTACTAGGCTGTCACTAGTGCTACTCAGTAGAGACACGATGGACCACTATCTGAGCCATTATCAATAATCAGCGCATAACTCAGCTATGAACTCAGTACTCAGTACTGAAGTTTTAATTTCTATGGTACATTTGTGACATCACGTGAGTATAAACCGCAGAACAATCTCATAGATCCTAAACGGGTCTTTATGCGCCGTAGGAATTTTTGTGCTGGTTAATTATATATCTAATTACTAGCTTTCGAGGGTCCAAACTTGTATGGACTGTGCCTGTGGAGAGTGCATATAGCTTATGCATTGCTGTTGCTTATTGTCTTTATATTAATGGCATATAGCTATACAGAACAGTACTCAACTGCATGGATTGACATATTAAATAATATAGCTTGCATTGGTAAGGTAGAGACTGCATGTGATGTAGTCTCTTATAAATTCCTGAAAAGTCATAGTTTTGTATGAGTTTTGTATGATTTAGGTATTTCAGTGGCAGCATAAGGATGCATGCATGGGTTCGACAGAAACCCGGCATGCTGTCTAACTAGCTTCATTATTGTTCTTTGACAATTTGTCATAGCGGCAAACAACTGTATACCACTGTAGTTTAGTGGCATGCACGAAAATGCACTTAACTCAGTAAGCTATTAAACCCTAATTTTCACCTCCATGCACTGCATTTTTTAAAAAAACGATCGAGACACTCTAATAGAGCAGTCAGGTAACTATACTCTAATAGAGCAATCAAAGCTACAGCATATAGTCACAACTTTTGCCTATAGTATTTAGAGTTTAAAGCATTTGATTTATTGCAATTTTTAACTAAAAAATAGCCTAAAATTCAATCGAAGAGCTTCTAAAATCTCAGAAATTGCTGGTGAACTGTCCTTATTTCAGTTTCAGCTATGCCAACTTTCAGAAACCCCTTTTAATAATCCTAAATCTGCCACTGTATTTAGCTATAAAGCTCTTTCCAGCCAGCATAATATTCTTCCCTGCAGTGGCTACTGTATACATCCATACACAATACTCAATAGTTATTATTATACACACAGCCGGTTTACACTATACATAGGCTTTAGCCTAATTCTTGCAGGTCCCAAGTGGGATAGCATTTTTTACAAAACAAACAGACAAAATACCAATCACAACAGAGTTCTAACATTCTCTTTAAAATCATCACAAACCATGCATGTATATCAGTAGCTATATTTAACTTCTAATCCCTATACCCTGTTACCTAGGTTTGTAGTCATTCCTAACTAAGCATATACACATGTAGTCACGATGTGCTAAAAATAGTGGAGCTTACATGAGGAAATGATGCCATACAAATATACCCAGATAGCCTTTTCCCTACAAGTACTGCATGTGGCAAATGAGTGCATAAAATTTGATTGTATAATCAAATGTTTTGATGCTTTCACTGCAGCATGAATGTTACTGGTGCAGTAGCTATAGTTATATATGCATAGCATGTCTATAATTGTATCTGCAATTGTGGCTAGAAGTTACAGAACTTCATTACCAATCAGGTGACACAGAATATATAACATGACTATAGTTTGAGTGTGCCAGCCAGATTTTTAAAAATGCACGTTAATAGCTTATAGTGCAGTTGTCATCCAGTTGATGTAACTGATGTATAACAGTTGACACAACCGGACGACATCTTGGTATAATGTCCATTCTGCATTATCAAGGTGACCACCATTATAGAATTGCCAAATATATAATTTTTGTGTAGTCATCAGTGATAGTTACATGAATGTATTTTTTCAAAATAAATTTATTTCCATATTATGGTGACTATAGTGAAATACAAAACTGAAAAGTAGCGTGTCATACATGCATGCACCTCAGGTGCCAGTTTATACATGCAGTTACATATTTTGTTAATGGTCAAGTACTATACAGGTATATTTATTGAGCCAGTACTAGAACGCGGTGAACCAACACTTGAATGATGTGATGCATTGCTGGAGCGGTGTTCTTTCAAAAGTCCATCATTACTCAAAAATTCTTCCATCTCTGACAATGATATTGTGCAGAGACGTTTTAGTGGTTTCACTGATGTGGCAAGGTCTACACTAACTAAAATTATACACACAATATATAGTAAAGCAAATATTATAAGTATTACTTACCTAGTTCTTCAGTGATGGTAGTAATATCACTACTACTACTAGGCAAAGAAGGTCTAAACGCAACTGATTGTGGTACAACATCATTTATGGGCTTTTGGTCTTTACTTGGTTCCTCAATGTCAGCATCGAGGAAATTGTTCTTTGATGCTACCTGTCTTACAATAGTATCTAACTGTTCTTGGCTCATCAATGTAGGTAATGATTTTGCTGATCTTTTAACTTTGATTGGATCAGTTGTGGGCACATCTAAATGAGAAACTTTTCGATGTTTTACATTATTAGGCAGCATTCTTCTCAGTGGTACACTATGTTTCTTATGAGCCAATCCAAGACTGCTGGCACTTAATCCACCAGCAGTAATCTCTTCCCTTCCCTTAGCTCCAGGACTGAAGTGAATTTCAACTCTATAACGATCCTTGCTATCTGTTGGTGCTCTGCTATTTTCAAACAGTAAAAACACAATTTGTGTCATGTAGTTCAACTCTGGTGCACTGTCAAGTAGTTTCTTTGTATCTGGCCACTCAGGAAGATCCAGCTATTAACAGAATATTTAACAATTAAGTTACAACTATAGTTTACAACATACATCTGCCAAGTTCCCATATCTCAGTTTATTAACCATAGCATGAATGTTGGATTCACTGGTAAAGTAGAGTCTTGTTCTAACATGTTTCTTGGGGGTGACTGCTCCTAACAAATACCTACAGCAACATTCCAACAAAAGTAATTGCTTATAGGCAATCCATTATGGAGTTATATGCATTTTCTATTCCACTCAGTTGTAATATGCTGTTTATACTTACAGTTTGAACACTTTCCTACGATGGAAAGTGGAAAGGGGGGAGACAACAGGACATAGAAGGTAAATGTGCAGTGCCATGCACTGGCTGCACTTGGCCGCATGACACAATACTGTATGTTTTGATATAGGCTATTTCTAATAGTACTCTAAAAGAGCACACATTTTTTTCAGAGCACTTCTAATACAATGCAATAGAAAGTTCTAAAACAATCTAAAACTACCACTGATAGGTTATAAAACTTTATCATTCTAGCATACTAAACCAAAACTTTCATTTATAAGGTGAAAATTAAGCAAGGTGAGCAACTGATAGCAGTTAGGCATATAGGTGTGGAGCTCCCTGGTTCAAACCCTAGAGAAATTTTTTCCGACATTTTTTCCACACGTTTTTTACTTCTCAGTGACTGTTCTATAGGGGTATCTCAATTGCATTTTTTTCACATCTGCTTTATATATCCTCAGCATTTTCAAACTACAAAAGGATTGCACTACAATAGTGCACTACAATAGTTACTTCATGTACAGACCTATTTTCAAGTTATTCCATCACAAGGATCACCCTGTAGGCATGAAAACTAATTGCTCTTGCAATTTTTAAAAGCATGTAAAATTTCTTTGTTCTTAATTCAATCTGTATGAAAACTGGACTGTAAATGTACTGCATACTACCCTCCAAATTTGTCATAAAGCTATACTATCTTTTGTAAGTGCCTGGCTCCTCTAAGTGGGGAAATGAGTATTCAGTGGTCTTTAGGTTGGCTTCGCTGTTGTCTGGGCTTTCATTGCATTGATTTGTCATTCAATGTATTCGTGCTTTCTTATGCTGGGGGTGGTTGACAAAGGCAGTGCATTTAGCTTGGGAAATAAAGTAAAATGCACGCTTGCCTGTCATACATCTGCACCAGTTGTACTTGGCCACATGACATACTATCGTGTGTCTTGATTTTTCATTGGTAGATCTATGAAATTTACTATTGAGTAGATTTAGCTAGAATTTTCATTTATAAAGTAGGTGAACAGATGTAATAGCAGCAGCTCAGTGGTTAAGGATTTGTGTGTTCAGTATGGAGATCCCTGTTTTGAATGCTGGAAGTTTTTTTCGACGTTTCATGCTTTTTTATCCTGTGGTGACTATTCTATTAGAGTATCTTGACCCCATGATTGGATAGATACTTGGTACGGAAGATGTCCTGAAAAATATAGGATAGTTCTGTTAGCTATTACTGAGACATGAATGTGTGAAAATGCATTTTCTTGGCTCCTCACACTTGCATGCCCCTGGACGGGCTTGCAGCCTAACACACTATTGTGTGTTCTGATCAGCAATTCAGCATCTGTTTGTGATGGAGTCATTTTATAACTTACTAAAAGTGTACCATAAGGCATTTGCAACTTCCAAGAGAAATTATTATTGGAATAATTTTTAAACATTTGTAATTTTTGTAAAATATATTAATATTTAAAGGAGGAGTAATTTGTCCCTTTAAGAATCAAATTTTATTCATCTTACAGAGTGAACATTGTGTTATGAAGGAAATTGTGCACCAATTATCAATCTCCCAAAACAGACCATAGAGTTAGTCTCGTGCCCAGCCAGGCTCACACTATGCGCAAACACCTTCTGGTGATAATGCTCGAGTTTGGGCCTGGAAGTGCAATCCAGCCAAAATATTGGTTGGCCAATCAGAATCGACGAGTTGCACAATCGCGTGAATGTATTGGAAGGAAACAAAGCATACAATTTAAAGCCATTATTAGAAGCTATTCACCAAGGTTGTTTAAGACGCTTGTTGTCAAGTTGTGTTTTCTGATCTGACCTTATAAGATCGAAGAATCATGACTCAACGTTTCACCAGAAATGAAACACTATCCTCTGGTAATACAATAAATGAAGAGATTGCATCTAGCCAATGCCCTATTCTGAGTTTTACTTTATTTCTAGCCATTCTTGAATGGTTTTAAAATGACTATGCAACTCCTCTATTCTGATTGGCCAGCCAATAGTTTGGCTGAATCACACTTCTGGGCCCAAGAAATTCAAGCATTGTTGCCAGACGGTGTTTGTGTATTAGTGCGAGCCTGGCTGGGCATGAGACTAAACCATAGTGTGCTTGATACGTGAGTTGTTCTATGTGGTTAATTCATTATTGGTGTCAACAGCCATTGAGTTAGCTATCAATAGCAGTTGATCTATGTATGGCTTATACCCATGTAGCTAAACATTACAGAAGTATCTTACTTTGGATCCAGTTGATGCATGATGTCTGCACCAGTGTTACACACAGCATTAGTGATGTCCATGTGAATCTTCTGTAATAATGGTTCACAAACTTCTACGGCAATCTCAATTTTCTCATTACTAGTGATGCCATACTCTTGGGGCATCACCAGATCTGCCAGGTATACTGATTGCATATACAAGTCATAGGCTACCTTGAGACCAAGATGACTATGAGATAGTAGAACATGTTAGTATTGTACATGACCTACTAGTCTAGTTAGTATACCTGTTGTGTAGCATGTCATATTTGATACAGTCATAAATGTCTGGAATTTTACTGATATCAAATTTGCCATCTTTACGTTTAAAATCCTATTATAATGTTTTCAACAGCTGGAAACTACAATTAATATTCAAAGTACCTTCTCCAGTTTCTCCCACCGTGCAAGCATCAACTTTAAACTTTCAGATAAGTACAAGTGCACTACAAATATTACACAAAAATGAAATAAACATATACTACAATGAACATAGCTACTTATCACACCCAAGTACAACTGCTTTTTGCAAAGTAGAACCCAACGCATTATCTGATACATTTCAGTACTGACTAGCATAAGAGCTACTTCCAAGTTGTAGTTTATGGATCATTGGTACTTACTTTACCATGCAAACAATCTCTACAGACAAACTGAATCCAACAAACATTTAATAGCCCACTTATCCATGCCTGTATCCACATTGCATAGAAGGACAGTATGGCCACCAAACTTTATCCAGAATTAACTTGACACACAGGAGTCCACTTTGTTGTGCCCACAAGAAAATATATGCACCTCCAGCTGAACAGGATTTAAACCAGTAACTTATGTGTTCAACCAGTTCGACAACACTTTTCCATGTGGTTTGTAGTGCTATACAATGTACTGCAGGAGATATGCAATGGAGGGAGTTTGTAAAAGACGGAATAAGGAATAGCGGAATAACGGAATAACTCGCATCACAACGAACAGGCATTTATATGGCTTATGCAATGTTAGGGTGATTGTACTGTTACAGCTGTGAACTCATCCTTCGTAGATATCCTTACAATGTTAGGGCGATTGCGTGTACTGTTACAGTTGTGAACTACACTGCTTCGTCGCTCATAGCCGTCCTAACGAAGTGATTACTATATGCTCTTACTACTACTGTATGTAGCTAAGTATCATTGCGCTAGCACAGCTAGAATATACAGTAGTTAGCTATTAGTTTCGTTTTAAGTCTTCATCCTTCCAGTGGAGGGATGAAACGAAACGGCTGTCACACCCCCTTTTGCTTGCAACATTGGTACCATACTTTACATACAGTAGTGGCTAGTAAAAGCTATAATCAAATGTAATTTTGCACTTCGTAAGTGTGTACTGTATTGTTAGGTATGGTACCAACGTCATGAGCAAAGGGGGCGTGGCAGTCGTTTCGTTTCATCCCTCCACTGGAAGGATGAAGACTCGAAAACGAAACTAATAGCTAACTATTGTATATTCTAGCTTAGTTACATACAGTAGTAGTAAGAGCGTATAGTAATCATTTCGCTAGGACATCTATGAGTGACGAAGCAGTGTAGTTCACAGCTGTAACAGTACACGCAATCACCCTACATTGTAAGGTAGGATATCTACAAAGGATGAGTTCACAGCTGTAACAGTACAATCACCCTAACATTGCATAAGCCATATAAATGCCCGTTCGTTGTGATGCGAGTTATTCCGTTATTCCGCTATTCCTTATTCCGTCTTTTACAAACTCCCTGCAATGGATGTTAGAATCTTTATTTAAAAGTGTCAGAAGATGAAGAGTGTTGAAAAAGCCACATTGGCACTTGCAGTGATTGCTAAGCAAGATAAAGCTGAGGATCTCGTCATCAACAGTTCTATATTTAAAAGATGGAGTTGTCAAGCTGAGGAATTTTTCACTAAGTTTTGTTCTACACCCTGCAATGAACATGTTGTAGACAACAAATGACATGCAGCAATACTTCTAGCACTCCAATACTTCTTCTAGGTGATGAGCATTTCTAGCAGCATTGAACTATGCTGGTGCTCTATAATCATTTGGCTATGGTGCCTCACATATAAGCATACACATATGGATAATATGTACACATGCATTCATTGATATATACCTTCTTTTTTCTCAACTTCTAAATCAGAAATTTGCTTAGTGAGAAGTGCAATGTTTTCAAACAACATTTGGCAGGCAACCACAGGATTCTTGATGGCATCTATTGCAGTATTGTAAGATGGTGCCTCAGTAGGACTTAGCTATAATCGTATAACATTACAAGATGGCATTATGCACATCTATGCATGCTCAACAAATTTTGTTAACAATACCTGTCTTTTTAGTTCATCCACATCATAAGTACTTGTTCTCATAGTGTCATGCAATCTCTTTTTTACTCTGCAAAACTTCATAATCATATGGCATGTCTTAAATGCAAGGATGTTCAGACCTGGTCATGGCCTCTTCAGCCATAAAAGCATTGTCCAGCAGTTTGTCCACGTTTCGCTTTACCATGTGGAACAGGATTGGAGCAAGGGTACCCTCCAAATCCACTAGACCCTATTACACACGCAGATTAAATCATACTCCAATATATTATGTATGCCACAAATGTCTACATGTACGTATAATTAAAGTCTCATTGGTGTAGAGTGTCTAGCATTGTATACCTTAACAAAAGCAGCTGCAGTCATTTGTACTCTTCCTTCATCAGATGCGTACACTTTCAAGTCATGTCGGTAGGTGCTGTGAAGGCGTAGAAATCCTGATCCAGGTAGGGAACCATATTCCCCAGCTCCTCCTGGGTAGATACAACGAAACACTTTTCCTAGTTCCTCAGCTTGTTGTCTACCAGCTGGAGTGAGTTCTCCACCCCATTTTAGGATCATCAGTAATGCTCTTCCTAAATAGCAAAATTAACAAGTTGATGTTGTGCCACTTCTAAAAAACAGGCACCATGCAGCTAGCTAACTCATCTGGAATTAACCAACTATGTATTACAATTTTTTATTATGTTGTGCAATAATGCATAATTTATTGTAATTCTCGGATTTCATAATTCACGAAATTTCTGTAATTCTTCAATTACGTTGCTATGCACTGCTAAGGAAGCGCTTGTTAAACAAACCGCTTTTAACAACATATTACTCACAGAAGTATCTTCTAAACTGTTTTATAGTTTGACTACAGTGTTTTCCCACAAATTCTCCTGACAAAGCCTCAAAGCTGCTCTTCATTTTCGTTCGCATATGTCAGGGATACGCCCCCTTTCCAACTCAAAGGGGGCGTATCCCTGACATTAAGGTAAGTTAATACAGACTTCATTTTGCTTTTATTTCTTACGTAAAGGCTGCTTTTACCACTAATGATTTTGCTCATGTGGGTGCGTACAGACAAACATAGGTAGATAGATAGGCACACACACGAAAACATTTTCACTAAACCAGGTGCGTGCCCACAGCTGGCCTTTGGCTGGCTGTGGGCACACACCTGGTTTACAAAATATTATTACTTTAAAATTAAGGTAGGAATTCAAGTAATAAAAGAAATGAAACAAGACACCTAATGGTATCCATATGTTGGGTTGATTTGTGCAATGTTATTTTTCCACATAACTATGTTGTAATATCACCATGTCACTTACTTCACTTACTACTTTTATTGCAAGGATATTTACTTTATTAAAAAAAACAAAAAAAAAATAGTTTACTGCATAGCTGTGATATGCATGTGCAACTTTTCTACTATAATATTGTACATGCATGGCTGTCGTATTAGGGTAGCTGCTTTATTAGATTACCTTGATCACACTATTAATCTCTGGTATAGGTAATGATAGATGTTAATATTTTTGTAAGTTGTTCAGTAACACCACTGTTACAACAAATCATTGATGCTGCAAGGAAAACAGCAATGTGGGTAAGGATGATAAGCTAATTAAGTTTATGTGGCTAAATGCTTCAAATAAATCCTTGGTGATTATCGTGGATTGCAAATGAACGCTCTATTTGGGGAACTCCAATTAAAACATTTTTGTTTTTTGCATGAAGAAGACGAAGAGAAGACAGCTTGAAACTATTCTGACAGGAATTTTCAAAATTTTAAGATGAAATTCAAGATGGTGCTTCTGTAGAGTTTCCTTAATCATACAGTATGATAGTAGTGTATAGTAGGGACTACAAAGGAGTAGTGGTGGCCCACGAAATAATATCTCTTAAAAACAGCCTCAACTTCCCCTAACAACGATCAGGCAGTATTGGTTAGGTGGAACTAAGCCCAAACAGGCTTTCAGATCAACCCGAAACGCTTTCAACAAGTTGCTACGGAACTTTTAAATGATTTATTTAACAGAATTTTCTACTGACTGAGTAAGTAACTGACTGATGCCTTCAGACAAGTGTAACTCGATAACGGCTAAGGCTACGAGCTTGATTTTTTCACTGTTTGATGTCACTTTGGCCCGACAGGTGCTTTTTGGCATACCGCAGTATGTACAATGCATTCTTCATGGGCTTACCAGTGTCCTCCTCTGTGTTCCATTCATCTTTGCTGACAGTGAAAAGTGCCAATTGTCAATAGCACGTGATGGCTTCCCTTAGTAATCAAAATCGTCTGTATTTGTCATAGTGGCTATTTTGACATCAGAGGTGCTTTTCAAACAGTTCTTGATTCATACTGCTGTGTAGCAGGTTGAACATAGCCGACAACGAAGTGTAATGGATACTTCACTTTTCAGATGATAATTGATATAACTGGGATGTATGGCACCATTTCTTTCTTTTGTTATGCATGGATTGCAGAGGTGCTTTTCAAACAGTTCTTGATTCGAAATGCTGTGTAACGGGTCGAACATAGCTGACAACGAAGCATAATGGACACTTCACTTTTCAGACGATAATTGGGGCGCGCGGTGCCATTTCAGATACGATGTGCGTGGGTTCACCAGTCATAAACATTATTTACAAAAAAAGTTAACAAACAAGTATACAGAAAAATTTGGAATTTTCAACTAGAGTAGGGACCATAATGCATCGATAAAAAGTACTAAAACAAGCTGGAGTAGTCCATGATATTAATTCACAAAACTATAAGAAGTGTTATATCCCTACTGTGCTCAAGATACCATAATGGAAATGCACAGTAGGGAGATAACACTTCTTCTTATAGTTTTACTGTGAATTAATATCATGCACTACTACAGCTTGTTTCAGTACTTTTATTGATGTGCTATGGTCCCTACTCTAGTTGAAAATTCCAAATTTTTTGTGTACTTGTTTTATAATACTAGAGATTTGATTTAAGATACATACGATTCTGATTTTCAATGCATAAAATGATGATTTATAATAGCAAGGTAATTGTATATGGTGGAGGGAGGAGGAGGTTCTGTTACTATACTGTACTGTAATGTCTATGTATGTGTGGTGTAGTTTATTGGTATAAGGTTGTGTGTAGTGTGTAAGCAATGCCATAACTGTAGTATACCATGAATTTGACAGTAATTTTGTTGTGTGCATGTTTGTGTGAACACAGATGTGTGCACATATGTAAACTGACCAGAATAGGCACTCACCATAACCAGGTTCAGGTTTGACAGCTTTAAACTGCACTTTAATTCCTGAAAATTGGCCACACCTGGTATACGTACCAAGAAGTACTATGTAAAAGCACAACCACACACTTACATTTCTAACACTGATTGTGTTTGTTTTAAATTTTTGACAAATTCCGCTCTGAATATTGATGGCTTAGCATGGACCTCTTCCAGTATGTCATTGGTTACATTCAGTACATCCTATAGTAATAATACAGGTCAGTAACTGGTGACAATAGTATCTTGTATACCTGTAGTTCACCAGGACTCTTTAGCTTTATTTTAAGCTTCTTCTTCACATCATATTTATCAAACATTTTGATGAATCTAAATAAACACAATATTATAATATTAACGTAATTATGTACACAATTACACAAATCTCTCCATTATACACTTTAAAAATCACCGAATGCATTACAACAGCCATTACCACTTTTCAACACTAGAACTAACATAATGTTGTACAGTGCTACGCAGGTATACTTTAATTCTCAGAGACAGTGCTATTTAACAAACTAAAAATATTTTATGTTCTTTATAATACCAACCGAGTTTGAGTGACCACCATCTTCATCTTCTGTTTGGGAGTACGATCTCCATGACGAATGATTGCTACCACACACCGCAACTCCAGTCTAAACAAAATTACAGTTATGGACAGGCTAAATTACATTGTGCTTTAGAAACTTACAAATACATGTACATATTATTATATCCTAATTGAACTACTACTTAATCACAATGACTACAGTGAATCAGAACACTTTAAATAGTCAATAACTGTATTTAACAAGCAACCATACTAAAACCTTAAGTACGGGAGCATCTGAGGAACCTCAATCACCCTCTTGGGTTTGGCTGATGTAGTAACTTTTATGCCAACATTATCATTAATCAAGCCTTAGATCCAGATGCTTATAGTATTCTATGCTATAGCCAGCAGATATGTACACACACACATGTACATGTGCGCACATATACACACCACCACCCACCCACCCACACACACACACGCACGCACGCATGTGCACACACAGATAGCATACTCAGAGTCACTACTTGGTATTGGTACAGGAACATCCTCAGCCAAATATTCAACTGATGGTAGTATAGTGGGGAACAACTCTGGTGCTAGTTTAGAGAATATCATCTCCCTAGAATACTTTATGATTTATACACAAAATACAATGAATGGCATACTTTAGTATCTGGGCACAATCATCATAATATTTAGAAGAATTCTTCACAAAACTAAATCCATTCACATCACAGACATATGATCTACCACCATCTCTCAGTAAGTCAAATCCACACACGGTCTGGTTGAAGACATTGCACACTTGCCGAGCTATCAGTTTCTCATTAGCATTAAGAATGACAGGAAATCTTTTCTCTTTTCCATACTGGTCCCTATGAACTTTACCATCAAGTCCCTAACAGACAAAAAAGCAGGATCAGGAATGGAAACAATTTAACACTTTAAATACGTGTACGTATGGAATAGATCTCTGTTAGCAATTTACATTTTAACTATAACTGACTTGGTACAATACAGGTGTATCATTTTGCCAAACTGACACTACTGTCAGAAAACAGGGCATACAGATATCTAATCAACACTTGCAAGTGCTCTCAATACTCCAATTAAGCAGTCCTAATTTTCTTTCCAGTTTCACAAATTAAGTAGGTGGAACATAGCTGAAACAAAGTGAAATAGCCATTGTTTGTAATGTATATAACAGGAAGCATTGAAGTGATCATCTGCAGCTGAAGCTATACTAGTGCACGTAGCCTGTCAATAGTATAGCCATGACTTACTTAGGTCCACCAGAATAGCTGCAGGTGTAGATGATCCCCATTGATTTGTAGCTTTTTTATTTTTTGTATCCATACTTAAATGTAAAATTCTAGCTTACACTTTCTGTTTACTTTTTTGGTAACAACATAACTCACAACTAGTGCATATCACAACAAAAATGGTGACAGGTACAAATTAACTGTAAGGGCGTAGCCAGGGGGGGGTTTGGATGGTTTGGATGGAATCTCCTTTTAGAGGGCAGATTTAAAAAAAATTAAAAGTCACATCAAATCTTGCAGCCCTGGAACTCTCCGGTAGCTACTTGCACACTGGCATAGGTCTGTACTACTTTTGAGGGTCACATCGCATTAATGCTGAATCCCTGATGAATCAAGCATTGCATCATGTGTTTAATTGCGTATGTAATACATGTACAAGGTAGAAATGGCGAAGGACTGTTGTTACAAGACAGCAGCTGTGATAAACTTGGCCATGTTATATATACGTGTCAGGTTAGCACAAACTGTGAACGGTTGATGTATATTTACATGATGAATGTTTTGTTTATTGGTCACAAGTTGCAGTCACATGATATCTCAAATATATTGGATAAGTCTGAAGTTACCGACTATCAACAGGAGAATTATTACAGAAAAGCAACAAAGAACAGTAAGAGAAGTGTCTCTGCAATTGACAATTCTTGTGATAGCCAGTAATCACTAACATACAATTTGCATGGAGAAAGAAATGAGACACAAAGAAGGACATAGGTAATTCTGCACTATCATACACTACGGTAGTAGTGTATTACCGTAGTGTATAGTAGGGACCACAAAAGAGTAGGTGTGGCCCACGAATTAATATCACCCAAAAAATAGCCTCAATTTCCCCTAACGACGATCAGGCAGTATTGGTTAGGTGAAACTAAGCCCAAACAAACTTTCAAATCGACCCGAAATGTTTTCAACAAGTTGCTACGGAATTTTTAAAATAATTATTTAATGGAATTTTCTACTGACTGAGTAAGTAACTGACTGACTGATGCCTTCAGACAAGCATAACTCGATAACGACTAAGGCTACGGGCTTGATTTTTTCACTGTTCGACGTCGCTCCGTCCCAACAGGTGCGTTTTGGCATACCACAGTACGTACAATGCATTCTTCATGGACTTACCAGTGTCCTCCTTTGTGTCCCATTCATCTTTGCTGACAGTGAAAAGTGTCAATTTGGCGATAGCACGTGATGGCTTCCCTTCATGTAACAGAAATCGTTCGTATTTTTCATAGCGGCTATTTTGATAGCAGAGGTGCTTGTCAAACAGTTCTTGATTCGTACTGTTGTGTAATGGGTTGAACACAGCCAACAACGAAGCGTAATGGAAACTTCACTTTTCATACGATAATTGATATAACTGGGGCACGCGGAATTATTTCTTTCGGAATGCGTCTTGGTGTGCAGAGGTACTTTTCGATCAGTTCTTGATTCGAAAATGCTGCGTAACGGGTTGAATATAACTGACAACGAAGCGTAATGGATACTTCACTCTTCAGATGATAATTGGGGCGCGCGGCGCCATTTCAGATGCAGTATGCGTGGGTTCACCAGTCATAATAATTACTTACAAAAAAAAGTTAACAAACAAGTACAAAGAAAAATTTGGAATTTTCAACTAGAGTAGGGACCATAGCACATCGATAAAAAGTACTGAAACAAGCTGGAGTAGTGCATGATATTAAATCACAGTTGAACAATAAGAAGTGTTATATCCCTACTGTGCATTTCCATTATATATGGTATCTTGAGCACAGTAGAGATATAACACTTCTTTTTATTCAACTGTGATTTAATACCGTGCAGTACTTTTTATCGATGTGCTATGGTCCCTACTCTAGTTAAAAATTCCAAATTTTTCTTTGTACTTGTATAATTCATTCGTAAGGTAGAAATTAAGCAAGGTGAACAGCCATGATAGCAATTCCTGGTTCAAACCCTAGGAACGTTTTTTTTTAACTTTTCACTTCACAGTTAGAGTATCTTGACTATGATTTTACACTGGTTTTTGCTTTGTACTGGATTTTGCTTTGTAACGCTGTAGTCACTTCTCCTTTATTTCCAAACCATCAAAAGGCACTGCTATAATGGTTAGCATATGTACAGGCCAACTGTCAATTAAACCCTGTATATAGCCATGACAAAAATTCAATCTTTTTTATACAAATGAATGTACACATAACAACGTGAATATCATATTCATTAGGAAGTGTATCATTGATAAACCCCAAGCCAAATAAATAAATATGTGACCCGCTGAGCAAAAACTGATTGTTTTCGCACATTCCTCAAATTCCATGTTATTGCTTCTCTGTCATCTATGTATATATAGTACCAAAGGAGTGGACAGCCGAAGTTTCATAGTGTTAGACAGTTGGAACAGGAATAAATATGATTTGTATAGCAACAATACAACAAATAAAATTACAGGCACTTAGTTAATCAATCATAACTCACAACTGAAACAAGTTATGAAGATACATATGGATTTGGCTCAGTCTGTTCACCATAAACTGGCAAATTGATCAAGGTATAGTGTTTTCCCTGTATGTCTTCATGCAGGCAAAGAAGAAGGCCATTCCAGCAATGAAATGATGATGATGGCAAAGTGAAGTAAACTTTATATCTACTGCATCATGAACGAAAACCCATAACTCGTGGGCTTTAAGCTGTACGAACATGAAACAAAGATTCACTTACTCTCCATGAAAAGTTTTTATTGATTAGAGCTTAGTTTCAGATACGATTAAAATGTGTAATTTTTAGTATTTAGCATGCGTATTTTACATTTTTATTGCAAAATAGAATTTTGCAAAAACAGCCAGTTTTCACTCAGTGGGTCATATATGCTCTTCTGTACAAAATTTCATAGAGTATGCAGGAAATTACACATATGCTATATGGGAGACTAAAGGGCTAGGATAACACCGTGTACATTCGAATGCCACCTTCTGTTGAACCTTTCCCATGCAACTTATAACACACACACTTGTAGAATAATAGCATTGGAAGTCAATGAACACTCACTGGTGACTTTCTCGCTTCAGCATGAGCATAGTCAGGACCCACAGTATACACCTTCACATCAGTACCATCAGTAGATAGAAAATCTTCATAAATATATGAACCAGTTTTTCTAATGGAACTTTCAGGAGAATATTTGCTGGACCGATCCTTAACCTAACAATTATAAAACAAGCACATAACACAGCAAACAAAATTTGAAAAAAAAAATTAACCTTATACCAACATTCACCCTCCAGGTCAGGTCCTAGCTAGTAAAGTTGGTAAAACCTTTATTGCCCATCTCTGAATGCCTAGCTACATTTATCCCACGTAGTCTTTGCACGACACCTCCAACAGAGTTGAAGTAAGTGCATTGATTTTCTGGACAAGTTTCATGCCTCATATCAACTATACTAGTAAGCACAAAGTAGCTGGCACATAGTATTCGGCTATGTTCTGCCTGTACACAGTCCTACATATACATGAGTTTTGCAGTACGTTTCTAGTCTACTATATCAGACGTGGACCACTTTGATGTGGTGCCGGTACAGAAGTTCACCAATGATAAATTACAAAACAGCTTGGTTGTATTGGTTAAGCATAACCAAGCCCCAAAATGCCTTTAGAGCAGCCCCAAACCCTTTCAACAAGTTTATATGGAATTTTAAACTTTCTGTTCAACTGATTCCTTCAGCCAAGTATAACTCGACAATACATAAGGCTACAGGCTTGATTTTTGTGTTTGACATCTCTTCACCCTGAGACATGCCTTTTGCTAACTGCAATATGTACAACACACACATCATGGATTTACCTTTGTCATCCTCTGCGTCCCAGTTCTTTTCGCTGATAATGCAAAGTGTCAATTCACTGTTGCAATGCAACTGTGGCTGTGGTAGTAGCTATAAAGCTTATTGCTGGTACTTTCTGTAGTGATCACAGAGACCTTCTTGTACTGTTCTTCATTTGTATCACTGTGTAATGGGTTGAAAATTGAGCATAATAGCCACTGCAGTCTTCAGTAATTGATTGTTGAGGTAAGCACTGAGATGCAAAATAAATTGTACGGAATGACTAGAACTATTCTTTCTTTTGATGCTGTATGCACAAAACTTTGCTATAAAAAAGTAAACGAGTGGAAGAAATTTTTTAAGTTGGATTAGGATCAAAGAATAAAAAAATCCAGTGAAACAAGGGAATTTTACCCTCAGATATACTGATAGACATTTAATTCCTATACCATACTTCAGTCTCTACTGCTTGTTTCATATTCTTTGATACCTAATCCGACCTAAATTTTCTTCTACTTGCAAAAGTATGAAGGTGATTAAATTTGAACATAAGAAGATGATTTCTATTGTTTAAACTTTATTGTCTATAGTTTATATAAATTTTCTATTTACTTGAAAACTGTGTCAGTATTAAAGCCATTCAATTTCACAGCATGTGAAATATTACAAAACTGTAACTTTTTTTTACAGCAACTAAGCAAGTGCACCACAAAAAGGCAGAATCCATCATTGATTGATAGTTAGTCCAACACATTTTTCTAGCAGCACAACAGTGTGGTAGACGATCAATACAGGTGCTTCATAACCATCACTGAGGAGCATTGACAATATTAAGGCTCTGCTGACTGTCCACCTGTTGATGTTGTGTGACACATGGGTACAAGTTGCTAGTATATTTGAGTTGAGATCACAGAAACAAAAAGCCACAAAACAAGGGAGGTTGCCTATATACTTGCAGCTATACTATAGTGGAGAATTTACTTATTAATTCTGTGATATACAGCCTGTCAATAAACCCATGACTGAAATAGGGATTAAATGTCCACTATAGTATGTATACATACACTCATCTATTTTGGCTCGAAGGTGAGCACCTTAGACAGGTTCCACTGGATATTTATGTATTAATACCTTTCTGAACAGCTGTTGACTGCCGCCACCCACAGCACTAGGGAAGTAGATGTGAATGTCATGATCTTCAGCTGATACTGGCTTCTCCACAAATGGCTTGTGGAACACTTTAGAGTCAATTGTTAGAATATCATCTTGTTCACTCCATACACTACCTATTGCAAAACATAATCTACATCATTATATTAATATAATGAATACACAAGAATTCAAACGGTACGGTCGTACCGTTTAAGTAGGGATTGCGGTGAAACTTTCACGCGCCACCCAAAATTCCACCTTTAAAAGTCATCCTAGGGACATTTTACACCACAATAATTTAATATATACACACAATGTAGTTATATTTTTACAAAAACATATGTTTGTATGCAAACACCCCTATACACACACATGCACGCATACACGTACACACGAACACACACTGTACACACACAGTACATATAACACACACACAACACAGTACACACTATACATATACAGAAATCCACACACACACCCCTATACACACACATGCACGCATACACGTACACACGAACACACACTACACGCACATACACATGTACGTACACACACTGTACACACACAGTACATATAACACACACACAACACAGTACACACTATACATATACAGAAATCCACACACACACGCACGCACGCACGCACGCACGCACGCACGCACGCACGCACGCACGCACGCACGCACGCACGCACACACACACACTACAAACATACCAGTGGTTCCATCTTCTTTTCTATTCAACACAGCATACTCCGGTACAGGTACTCCAGCTTCCTTTAGTTTGTTGTGTATAATTCGTCTACAAAAAGTAAAGAACATACATGACAGATCAAAGCCATCAACAAACTACTTACTACCTGCATATAATTTATTACACAGTACATTTACAATTATTACCCTTGGGGAATATCATGGGCATGTCAAATATTTCTCACATAACAGAGTTTTATTTTATTTTACTTAAGGCTGTACTGCACAAGTGCTGAGAACACCTGGTCCTATAGCCTGTTTAAAGATGTTATATTAAGTGCATACATGTGTTTGAAATGGTTGATTAGTTGGTTACAAATCACTATGGAATTTGGTAATACACTACAGTTTAAAATTAATGCACCATTACATTAGGAAATTCCCTAGAATCAACGGACCCACTAAGTTCAAGCACTGTATTTTGTGCAAAGTAATAATTGGCTGAAAGGTTGGCAAGTCGTCAAGTAGCTTATAGGCAAGTTCTGCCTCAAATCAATTAATTATTTCATTAACCAATGAACAGTGAGTAAGGAAAGTTGCTTTAGTCAGGCTGGTATTCAAGTTGCATGTTACGTTTGCCAACCAGTGACATAACTTCTTACATATATACTGTATAGCTGGTTATTTTCAAAAGGTTTTTATTTTCGGATATTTCGAAGAGGCCCTTCTCTTCGAAAATAAATTCCACATCCAGTTGTTTTTCGAAAATAAATTCCCACAAGTGAAAGCAACCGTCCAACTTTCGGCGATTCGTTCGTGTATTCCTCGAGTTTTAGATCAGTATTGCTGATGATAATGGGTAAACTGTATCATTACTATACCAATAAAACAGGTGATTCAGAATGGGAATTGATGCCGTCAGCTCTAGAATCTATGGTGATTAGGATACTATGAGCTAGCTATATGACCGAGCGTGATCGTGCCAGTGAGTACACTCCACCCGAAACTCCCTCAGTCTTCTCTCCAGTGCACAGGAATGGGGATTATTCCATCAGTAAGTCAGTTTTCGGCAAACATTCACGCATCTTCATAATTTGTGACACAAATTTCTGTTTATTTGAAATCCATCCGGACTTCGAAATATGCACTCTTCGAAATTAAAATCTTTCGAAATTCAGATTTTGCTTCTTGTACGAAAATTTCTGTTTCGAAAATAACCCGCTATACGGTACTACATAACTATGTCATGATTAACCCTCGGGCCGTCGAGGGTTACTGTAGTTGTCTTGTGTGGCTGTGTGGATTTATTGTTACCATTTTAACTGCTATGTACTTCATTCATATGTTAAAAACAAGCTTCTCTTGATGAGTTTAACAAATGAAATGTGTGGATTGCTCCATATTCAAAAGTTATGGTGATATTTGGTGTTCGTCTTGGCCTTCCTCACTCCTTGACGAACTCTTGATGCACAAAAGTGACAGCAATAAATTCTTTTCAACCACAGTAGCAGACAAGGGATCAACAAACTCGACAAAACCAGGGATGAGATTTTGAAATCTTAAATAAGATTTCAAATGAGATTTCATGATTTCCATAAGATCTTATCTATTGTTAACTAGTCCAGATTTTACCAGCAATCTACAACATTTCAGGCCAGGTTCCTTGGATTTAGACTAGAAGCTTCTTGGCTCTTTAAATTAACGAGCCTTCACAGATCATGTGATTAGTAACCCTATATAGTAAAAATAGAGTGCGCTATAAAAGGCTAGTGTCTAATGAGACTATGGTCCATGTGCTGTCTGAACAAAGACTAAGCTACTACGCTATTCACTGCTGCTTAAAGCTAGCATAATGTTGTTCATTAGATACAAATTGCATTTTTATACCTGGTTTGTGTGCTAATTGAGGTGACAGTTGTGGCCCTGCTATAGAAAATGGGACAAAGCAGCAAAGTCAATCCACGTGTTGGCACCTGGCACTATGGATCTGGAGATAGTACATCCATGTTTATATTCAATTTCCCTTACACAATAGTGCTTCATTGTTAATGTAGAGAAAACTATGAATTTTATTTATTTGGGAAAACGCTTTGAGTAAATACTGTCATAGTGATCAGTTTTTAATTTGATTAAACAAGACAAATTTAATATAGATGTTTAGGAAATTTAGCTACATGTTAGAAAGTCAAAAAGTGCTAACCTTTGCAAACTTTGTACTGTGGCGTAAGTACACTTATCTATGAACACAGTAGCTACCTCTACAACTCATTTGTGGTTAGGAATTGATTACCAACACCAGCACATGTGGCTAAGTGACTGCTGTGATCAGTCATTGGGTCAGACCAATTAGAAGTCAACCACAATTAAAATAAAATTGTACTGAAGCAGTTATGTAATAAACACTTTGTTTGGTCTCTGTCAATCATGCGTGTCAGTGATGTCATCAAAACACTAGGTTATCATCAATTAAGCTATTGATCTCAGTTTAAATCCTTATTACAGTGCATTCTGAGTTAAGACATCACTACCATCTGCAAAGGCCATAATGACAAAAATCAATCTACTAAGGAGTGGTCATTGCTAGCAGAATCTGCTCTCCCCATTCACCATCATCTTAGCCTGTTTGTGCCCCTCCCCTTTCCAGCTCCTGGATCCGCCCCTGTATTATACAATAAGTAACTACCAGCTGACTAACTCCATGCCAACATTTAATAACCATTGTCAAGGTACTTACATTCACAATAAGCCATATGTAGAGAGTGTTTACTAAATACTATATATGGTACCGCTTAAATGCAATGTCGTCTCATGAGTGTGAGCGATTAAAAAACTTGCTAATTAATTAAAGAGTATGGCACCTGTTTCACTCCATTCATCCCAAACGAGATGAATACTCAAAACAGGTGCCACACTCTTTAACCAGCAATTTTTTTTAATCACTCCCACTCTAGTAAGACAACATTGCATTAGAGCAGTACCAGGTGTTGACTGAAACTTATACCTAATCTGTATTGCTTCTGTTTATACTGCACTAACTGATGATCAGACAATAGTGGTTACTATAGCACTAATAGTAGTAGTACTCTTGATAGCTTCCTTTTCTGTGAATGATGCAACTACCTTTATAGTAGGGCTACAACAAATGTTCGATTCATCCAGATATTCATTTATTAAGGTTCTGTCCAGATACCAAATTTATCCAGATATCAAATTTACTATTCGAATATTCATTTGCTAGTAAATTACAATTCTAACACCTCTGCAATAATCACAATGTTACCAAATAGTTCAGTATTCGTTCGTTAAGACGTCCAAATATCCATCTGACATTCATTGCAGTCCTATTTTATAGGCACTTTATAACTTTTATTTCATTTCTTACTTGTGTTATAATTACATACATGACTTTGGATCATAACAATAGCAATGTACTAAATGTACTAAATATCATCTTAATTTTGTAGTCCCATATGTCTATATTTCTTTGTTTACTTTCCAAACCAGTCATGACACATGCACATTGTACACGTACACACAAGAACACGCACGCACGCATGCACACACACTCACACCTATCCAATAGGTCATACTGAGACTCCAAGTCATTGATCAACAGTGGCTTCCTTAGTTTGGTATACTTTACAGCTTTGTCAAGGGGGAATCCCACAGAAAAGAAAGCAATCAAACAATCACATATTGGCCAATCTTTGATTGGATCATTCAGTATCATAGACTCAGAGAACACAATTATCTCTATATTGGGATGTTGTAACCTCTCCAGTATGGACTTCATTGGCTGAGAATCAACCTGTAAAATAGTTTCATGACAAGTATACGTTTACTGAGTTGTATATGATCACTGGACTGGACTAGTGGGCTGGACTCGTATGCTTCATATTTTCTATAGAAAAAATATTTGGGCAACTGATTGTTACATTAAATGAAGAATATCCAGTTGGAGCAGTCAACTTTGCCACGTGTGTTCATTTTCAAGGGATGCACACAATTACCAGCATAGTTATTTTGTAGATATTGCTATGCCAATCAGTCTTTAAATATGTGTATAGTTGCTAGCTAAACGACTGGCACTGAGTTTGAATTAAACCAATCCTCAAATTTCTTGACTGAATCTCCAGTGTGTGATAGCAAGTGCTGAAGGCCTTGTAGCACTTATGAGCTCTTGTTGATATACCATTAAAAATATTGTGTAGCAAATATACTGGGAAGTGCCATGCATCCCAACACAAGTTATGAACATCTGATCATGAGTCTGCAAAAGTAGCTGAAGTTTAACTGTTTCACTAGTCCAGTCCAGTACAACCTATGAGTATACTACACGACCAAACTCTCAGTTAAGATGAGGATAACAGTAAATAGAAATAAGTGGAACCAAGAGTTAATAATAAGAGCCTCTCTTATTATTAACTCTTGGTGGAACACATAGCTGTAGTACGTAGCTACACGTTAATTAGCAACTATATGCATTGAGTTTGTATACGTAGCTATTTAGCTCTATCCAGCTGTCCAGCCAGTGCTGGGGGTGGTAGTAAGGGGATTCCATCTAGCCCGGGGGAAAAATTATTCTATAGCATTTATGGCACCATAGTCTCGCGGCGCCCGACCCTAAAAAGAGGGTCTGGTGAAACTGTGTACAAAAAGTTTGAGCTCTGGAATGTTTATTGGATGACGTTTTACGTGTTACGTAAGTGCACTGTTTACGTCACAACATCCGTTCAACCAGATCCGCTTACAGCATCACCAAACCAATAGCGCTACTTTATTTATTCAACATTAAAACGAACCCAACAGAATTGTATGGCTGTTTTCTCAATGAGTTTAAGCAGCAGAGTCACCGGATGTAATTAACCGTAAGCCGCGAATCTTTTGAAATGTACACATTACATAATCAATTTGAAATGGAGCGATCTGATTGGAGCTTCCAACATTCCGGCAGCGCCAAACTTTTTGTACACAGTTTCACCAGACCCTCTTTTTAGGGTCGGGCGCCGCGAGACTAATGGCACCACTGATGGCGGTCTTAAAATATACGTGACGGAGGTGTTGTAATCGCTTTGTTTTTATCACTACATCACTACTGATATTGGGTTGCAGTATTAGCTACGAATCAGTGCTGGCGATATTAAATTTTGCCACCGCAAGCCGGACTATATTCTTAAGGCCCCTGTCCGGGGGGTTTTGCTGTGTGTGTGCTGGCGGTCCATGCGGTGTTTTTGTAGGTCTGTGTAGGCTCTGTAGGTTTAGCTGCTTTTTTCTACTTTTTGCGGTCTTATAAATTAAATTAGGTTTAGCTTTAAAAAAAAACACTATATGCTGTCCAGCACCGTCTGGCGCTTGGTCTGGCGACACCCCGGCGACCCTTTGCATAAAGTAAGGGTCTGGGTGAACCAGTTGTCGCGTATAGCGCTTACTCTCGCGCTTAATTACCTTCTTTTCCATACCACATACTCCCAGGACAACTAGTTTTCCTGCCCCTTCTTCTTCGACTCCACTCGACATCTTTTAAGGCAAATAGTCCTTCAAATTTGGATCGAACTGTAGGTATACTCAGTGACGCAGTGCCAGTTGCAATGGCTTCAAATGAACTGAATCCCTTCTGAAAATAGCGCGCGCCCCTAATTTATTTTATGATTAGCGTGGGTGATAAAAGGAACAGAGAGTAGACGTGCTGCTATAAGATCACGGCTGAGTCAGTCAGTAATACAAGAGAGCCTCAGCAGAAGAAGTGAGTCGTCTAGATTAAGAAGACTGACTAGCTGAGACTGGTCTCGCGTGGCCAGACCCTTTCCGCGCAGCCGCTTATCGATTGGAAATTATAAGCGCCGCGCTATAATTTCCAATCGATAAGCGGCTGCGCGGAAAGGGTCTGGCCACGCGAGACTAAGCTGAGACCGAGGCTGAGACTCCTGATGAAAGCGAGGATGAAAGACAAGCAAGGTATTAAAAATATCCAGACTACTATTTCAGCACTAGGGCTTGCATTGATATTCTAACAGCAGCTAGAATTTCCTATACGTACCTATTGCTGAATATCTAAAAGCTCTGACTTCAATTTTTTCTACCTTTGGTGCATACTATTATAAATGATTTTACTTCATGCAGATTTCTTGATCAAATAATGTTTGATGATGGAGTCATTTCTTGATCAGATAATATTGGTGGTGATGGAGTCATTTCTTGATTAGATAATGTCAGTGGCAGGGGCGGATACAAGGGGGGTCAAAGGGGGTTCTTGAACCCCCCTCCAAAAATTTTTAGTATACCATGCAAGATTGAGATACTCTAATAGAGCATTCACTCTAATAAAGCAGTCACAGTAGTAGAACAGTGTGTAGTGAGCTATTTAAGGATTTTTATGTACTTTATCAGCTATAAATGTGTGGTTGGTGAGGTGGGCAGCTATTGTCAGCTGGCTGTGACCTTTTTTTTTTTTGGTCTCACCTTATCAAACCAGAGACAATGTAGTGCTTCAGTTCATTTTTGACCCCCCCTTTCTATAAGTCTGGATCTGCCCCTGGTCAGTGGTGATGGAGTCATTTCTTGTTCAAATAATGCTGGTGGTGATGGAGTCATTTCTTGTTCAAATAATGCTGGTGGTGATGGAGTTATTTTTGAATGGACAATGTTGGAGGTGATGGAGTCATTTCTTGATGAGACAATATTAGTGGTGATGGAGTGATACCTTGTGCTTGCTCATGGATTGAGTGGGTAGTACTGGTGGTGGTGAAGTCATGTGTTGAGTTGATAAAGTCATGGGCGATGGAGTAGCAAAGTCTTGTGTTGAAAAATGTTTGCTGGGAAAATTATCATTGACAAGGGATGGAGTAGAGTGTCAGTAGAACAAATAGGTACTTATCAACGTATAGTGATGTGTGCATTGTTGGCCCAATAGCTGATGTCAGGAAGAACTTGAAATGAAGTCTTGTGATGTAGAAAAGGATGCTGTAGGAGAAAAGACTCCAGCTGCATGTTGTAGAGATTCCAAATGGCGGTCCTCATTTAGTTTTTCTTGTAAGTGTGTGCTGTTAGAGATATTTGAAAAAACAATTGAAAACATAGCTCAGGCTCACCCCCACATGCTTTAGTATCTGTCTAGTTAACCATACACTTGACTCTAGGTATTTCAGTCTCTGACTGCTCTATTACAGTATCTCAATCTCGAAGGCTGCCAGGACTGTACCACCCATCCACCTTGTTGAACAAGAATGAAGAGACTTCCACCCTTCTGCTATGTTTATATGCATAGCTAATGCATTTACTTTAAAACTTGATCACTCTGTGCCTCCTTCTATCATGAAATAATGCATTCATGTGATTGATAATCAAATAATTAAAATTTGGTGTGGGCACCTAAAAATTGATGTGGGTGGTGACAGGAAACAAGGAATTTAATAATGATGGCCTTAAGGCTATTGCTGCATGGCACATAGTCACTACGTATTAAACTACTTACATACATGCAATTACATTAACTAAACCTAACCAACAGCTGTGGAAACCGAAGTGATAATCGTCCTGATTCAAAATTTTCTAAACCATGTAACATTCGCTCAGAAATTCTATCTATAAACCTTTTTTGTTTTAACGCTACAGATGCCTATGATCAGTGTCATCACCAACAGACAAGTAGCTACTGAGGGCACGGTACTGTTGACTGGTTCTCGCTGCTCCAAACTATCTCACTAAGTTATGCTGACTAATCGAAGTGTTAAAAGAGCCGTACTACTGATCTGGATGTCAACAACTTACCTATACAGCTTAATACAACTATTAGTACAGCTACATAATACTCAATTCTGAGTTATAAATAAATAAATAATATGCCTATATGGGTTCATCATAGCTATACGCCTGCAGCAACAGCATGGATGACTAAGGCCACTCCAAGAAAAAGCATTATTTCCCAACCGCATATATATGCAGATTAATTCTCTTCCACATGGTTTTATTCATTGTTGCTGTCAACTGTACATTTATTCATTATTTATCCTGCATGTGATAGTATGCATAGCAGTATACTCAGAAGGCTCATTTAGCTAGCTTTTCACTGTTTCAGGTTCTTAGTTTAATATGTGATTGGATTTTGGAAAAACGATCCAAATCGCACATTAGAAGTTTCAAGATAAACGGTTTTAAAGAATTGAAGCCAGCATAACTCTCCGAGGATAGCAAACACGCGTATGAAATTTACACAAAAGATGCATCAATCTGTTACCTTTCAGGCCACTTCCAGTACTTGTAGCTGCTTGTAGAGTTTCCCACCAAATAAGATAGAAAATCTGAGCAGTTGGATGAGCGAAGTAGTATCACGAGTGCTCACAAAGGGGTGGAGGCTGGGGGGTGGTGGGGAGGGCAAGAGATAGACCTCAAAATGGAGGCAGACCACGATTGGAGTCCAGACACGAGATTACAGGGCTGTGCTGGCTCCTTAGTGGCTGATATGTAGCAAAATCAACAGAGAACACGTCTGGCCAACATTATAAGGCTGTCCACCAGTAAACCACTGATTCTTGCCAAGCCAGGTCCTTCAAAAGGCCTGAAACCGCCATTTGAGCACTCCACACCACCCAGAAAAGACGTCTGTTGAAACCAGCCTCGTGTAGTTTGAGTAGTGCTGAGGGTCAAAACTTGTAGTACGATAGTGTAGCTATCCACTGGTGGTGTTAGTTTGATTTTGCCTGATGTGCGATTTGGATCGGTTTTGTAAAATCTGGTCACATATTTCTACTGTATTCTTAAGTTGGTTATGAATTTCAAAATTATAGTGGAAATATCTATAATGAATATAATGGATAATGAACCATGCACCCACCCGCATGTATTTTTGAGGTCAATTGGGAACATTGTTTCTTGGAGTGGTCTAATCATCAGCTACTATGTTTCGATTAGGGCTCTAATATGAGTGTAGCTAACAGTGCTGGGCAATATAATGAATATATTTTGTATTGTGACATATTTATTTATGTCGTGATATGATAGCTAGAAATTATTATCGTGATAGAACTCACATGACCTACCCAGTACTATGTAAGCTTGTAAAATGATGTCTTAAGTTTTGCCAAGCCATGCACTGCACCATCATTGAGAGTGTAGTTATACCATTACATATTCTGGTAACATGTACATCCAAATCTAGTGTCCTTTCTGCCGTTTTGAAAGGTGCTAGGTAAATACACAGATATGTTTACAATGGTCAGTGCAATGCAGTGGGCAGTAATAACAGTAGTTCAAAGAGCCAATGCAATTACACTTGTAATAGATAATGATGACAAAGGTATCGCAGATTCAACCTTAAGACTAAGTATTGTAACTTATAAGCTATCAACTGTTATGGATATACTGTATACCGTGGTATCATGAATAACTATTGCCATGACATATGACATAAGAAAAATCTACATCGCCCAGCACTAATGTATGGTGTATACGGTCCCTTTTAACCTTAAGCCATGCATGCTTCACAATGATCAAAAAATTGTTATGCTGCGATTTCATAGTACTGCTATAAACTACACAGAATATTTGAGATTTGTTGTATAAAACACTTATTGTTATAGGAAAAATGTGACTGACAATAAAGCCATGACAAATTAATCTTATGTTTCACGGATGCAGTGGGTAAATGTTTTGGCAAACCCTAAAATAAATGTAAATCACGTGATCTCTTAAAGTGCTAATATGGCTGTATATACCCTTGAATACTGTGCAAGTACTAACAGGTGTAGTAGCAAAGGGGAAGGAGCTCCATCACTATTTCAGAGGACTTTAGCTTTTGTACCTGTCAAGATCAACATACTCTAATAGAGCAGTCATATAAACTCTAACAAAACAGTTAGAAATGATTTGCATTTTAATTTATTTAGGTCATTACATTACTAGAGGGAAAATAATCTGTGAAACATATGATTAATTTGGTATGGCCTCATAGTAAAGAGAGTAGAAATTGCATAGCGGAAATTACTAGTCTTGAGCATCAGTGGCATGAACGTAGAAGATAACTAAATGAACATGTCAGTTAAATCAGAGTTTAAAGTAAATAGCAAAGTATTCATACATGTGTTGTACATAAGTTAGTAAGGATAAGTTTATGACATGCAGGTAGCTCCTGCAGTATAGATGGATAACCATGCATGTATTCATGTAAGTAACAAGATGTGTGTGGCTAGTTAGCTATGAAATATCTACAATGAATAATATAGAGTACTTATTCTGATTCCTTGTGCATCTTTCGCTGACTCTGCCATATACTCAGAATCTATACAATAGTATTAGCAAATAGATAAACTGAAGCCTATACAAATGCCATGCAAAATTCCCATGTTATAGCTGACATCCTGTATTACACAGTAACAGATCACCACCTTAGTCATGGATGCATGTGATGTTTAAATGAACTAATGATTTGTTATGATAAATTGCTTTACTGCATGCATGGAATGAAATGTATATAGGTGTATAGCTACGTATATACACAGTGTATGGCTGTTCATGGACATGCATAGGTATATGGTAGCAATGTGTTAGTGGTGTAGCATCTATGAAGTTAGTATACACTTAATAACATAATAGTGCACAATTTACATTGCAACTATATATAACTATAGTTTATCTATTTATATAGTCCTACCTAATGCAAAAGCCACGGTCAATAAAATTGATAACAATAACCAAAGTTCACGCTTGTTCAAATTTCATAGACTGTTTCTACATCCTGATCAATTAGGAAATAGCTAGCTATTGCAGTTAACATGCACTGACTTATTCGGTGTTCTGCTACACTTGATCATTCAACACTGAAACTACCTAACAGTTGAGAAATACCATACAACAGTGACAGTGACACATGATACAACAGTTACAGTGTTTTATACCAGCCACACAAAGCTATATGTCTTCCAATATGCAAAACAGCCTATACATTTTTTGATACTTCCTGATTGAGTGTTCAGTCAAGTGAGTAAACAATTCAGTGACAGCACATGGTGATTTTATGAGTGGGGCAGAGTGGCTTACAAAATACTAGCTACCTATTTTGTTCATGCTACAGATGCTGTCTATGATCAGTGTCAACATGGGTTCATCTTGCTTGTGACAACACAATTTATACTGCAAGCTCTGTCCCTATTGTGGGATATAAGTATTAGTAGTAGCTAGCATACATCTGAGGTCTTGATAAGAAGTTATGTGATCATACCATACATAATGCTAGATATACCTATAGCTACAAGAGAAAGCATAAACTGATCTTGTGGTAATAAAGTAGCTACATTGCCATACAGTGATCTTTTCAAGGTGTATATAGTAAGTACTTCATTGTTTGGCTTTTTAGCAGAAACATGCAGACCAAATGAAATTATTATTATAGTTGTCAAAAAAAGCAGTTCCACATACAAGTCAGGTATATACCAATGGAAGCCAATGGAAACATCAAGGCATGCAGTTCTCCCAGTAGTTTGTGTTTTATTTTACATTTTTCACATAGTACTTTAATGGTCTCTCAACTCATTACTGTGAGTCTCTAATGATGATGTACAACTATAGCTTTGAGCATTGTAAAAATGACACATGTATTTTCATATTCTGTATTACTCTGGAATGCATCTCTTATGGCAATCAATCTATTATACTGGTAGCTTATTTATACACATAGTGATCAACTTGGACAGTACAAAACAAAACAGAAGACAAGAGCAGTGCAGTGGAGTATCCAGCCTAATAATAAACTTACATTGATTACTTAAAGGGAGAATAAGGACATATATGTAACCACAAAGAAGGAAATTTTTATGAAGAAAATGAGATACTCTTATAGAGTGGTCAAAACTACTCTATCCCATGGACATAAATATTTCAGTTGAGGTTTTAAAATTAAGAATCTGAGTGCATATCCAAATTCTTCATGTAATTGAAACAATAACCTCAAGATTTAGCTACCTAAACTTGAGGGGATCTGAAGCATTCTAAAGAAGTGTTCAGTTCTATATTACACATGAGAAACACCTCTGTAATCAATTACTTACTACAGAAAATACAGATGATTCCTATTATAAACATGATAGTTGGCTACAAGAAACCATTTCACACTACTGCAAATTGACACCTTGTGCTGGCAATGAAGAGATAGGACACAAAGGAGGACAGATAAGTCCTTGATGCATGCATAAAGGCACCTGTTGGACTGGAGTGATGTCTAACAGTAATTACCAACCTATAGCCTTTTCTATCGTTGAGTTGCACTGGTCTGCAGACATCAGCCAATCAGAACTTCCACCGAATTAGAGTTTTAAAATTTTGTAGCTGCCTATTGGATGCTTTTTTGGCTGCATATAAACATTGTTCATCATAAATGTAATGACAGTATATAAAAATGCTGTAGTAGGCTAAAGGACTAAATGTGTTTAGCTGAGTACCGCAATTCGCTTTATTTTTGTGCCAAAATATTTTTGTATGATTTACGTGAATGACTGCTCTATTAGAGTAGTTTGATCTTATGTAAAAATTTTCGTGTAAGAAATTTTCGTACAAGTTTTTGCATAAGAAAACTATTTTACAACAAAACAAAGCAAATTATGGTATCATATGTAAAGAGATATCACCATGCATATTAGACTAGCCTGGTAGTGCATGGGGCTGTTTACGATACCATGACTTAAGTAGTCAATGAGCACCACATGTAACACATTACAAAATAACACATTGCAAAATTACTGATCCCTGGGGATTACTTGAGGCAGTCATATAGTAAATCCAGGTGAACTGAACATACGGGAACCAATTGTAGGGGCCTGGATTCAGTGGAATGGAATGATGGAATGGAATGGAACAGTAATTTGATAATCTCACCCAGTGGTCACCTCTTTATAAAGACTATTTTACTTTAATCTTTAAATTGTTGCTATCTTGTTCTTTTAGAGTGTATCCCCATAGGGTGGTCTTATTGATCAGTTGCATCCCACATGCATAGAAAATTCAGAGTGATATCTGATTTGCAATACCCCCATGCAAAAAAGCTTGGCTGTACAAAAGTGACATGTCCATGAAACTAAAAGTAACTGACGACTAAAGGAGCTAATATCTGGTGAGGCCAAGAAAAGAATGTTAACACTGACAACTATAATTTCTAAAATTTGCATTTGATCCTTTATAATTGACTCATGCAGTCTTGCTGCATTCCTAATTAATTCCCTGTAACTCTAATTGGCTAGTAATTTCACTGCCTTTTTTTCCTCCTCTACAATGACTATTGGAAAAGGTACCAATTTACTAGCCAATTAGATTTACATTGAATTAATCAGGAATGCAGTCAGACTGCACGAGTCAATGATAAAGGACCAATGTTATAGTTAGTTGCAAGTATTAACATTCATTTCTTGGCCTCACCAAATATTAGATCCTAGTTTAATTAGTTGCCAGTTACTTTAGTGTTGTGGATACACCTCTTTTGTACAGCTAAGCTGTTTTGTATGGGCATATTATTGTATAATAAATCAGATATAAATATGGCTTTTCTGGCCACAATTCATCGATAAGACTGTCATATAGGGATACATGCTAAAACAACAATTTAGACATTAAAGTTAAATGGTCTTTATAAAGAGGTGGTCTTTGTTAGAAGGTGGTCTTTATAAAGACGTGAGTACTAAGTGAAATTACCTAATTACCATTCCATTCCACCAGTCCATTCCATTCCACTGAATCCAAACGCCACAATTGTAGTATACCTGTCCCTACCTTAAAAGCTACCACTTTGACGTTTGATTTGCTAGACAATGTTGAGTGTACAGAAATTTACTACAAATTTATAGCAACACACAAAATGATACCAAATGGCACTTACATCAACTATTGTGGGTATACATGCAATTAGGTCTTCAAGTAGCATTCAAACTCATCAGGTGATTTGATAGTGATCATTGCTGCTGGTACCATCATCATGAAGAGTGTTAACATTAAGCTGCTGTTTCTGGGTTTGTTGACTGTTTTGTTGAAATTCAGCCTGATCATAATTAATGGTTGCACAAGGTTTGTTTTCAATGGTGGTTGAATCAGAGGGGAAAGTTTTCATGGATTCAGTAAAACCAGCATCTCTAATTGTTTCCTTGAGGTTAAAATAATCCAGGTATGAGGTACCCTCACGGAGGTAATGCACCTGTCGCATGTACTTTGTTGGAAGTACCTCCCATAAAATAGTAATATTTGCTGTGTCAACAGGTTTACTATTTTCATTTTTATTAGCAAAGATCTTGAAGCTGTCATCAGGTTGGTACATTTTTCCACCACTTAACATCATACACTCCTCCTTCCCACAAGGACCAGGGTACTTGGCAGCAGACAGAAAACGTACATAATCTTGGTAAGGTCTGAAATATGTCAGTACTTCACCTGGAGGGTTCATACCAAACACAATGATGTGTCCACTGGCTAGACCAATCCATACAGTATCAAGACCAGTACACATGGCAGTGATTATTTGATCTATAGGATCACCAACCTGACACTTCTCCTTAGCTATAACACCCACATCAACATCACACAAGTGTACACGTTGGTGAGCATTCCATGATGACATTATCACACCTCCAAGGTGAGAACTCCACACCTGATCCTCATTGTCTGATAACTGCATCAGTCCAACAAAAGCTTGGGTATTTCTTGTTCTCTTTTCCACACCGTCTGAGTCAAGACTGTCAGGGTGTAGAAAATGAATTTGATTACAAGTGGATACCCACAAGCAGGTCTTGGTAAACACCACTCCATCAACACAGTGCTCTGAAATGTATTTACGTTTTGGCATAATGTTACTCTGAATAGATTGCGCATCCATGGGAAAAACAAAGCAGAAACCTTCCATTGTACCCATGTACACTAGCTGCTCAGAATTGGTGATACAAGATACAGCATTTTCTTCTATTTTAATGTTGTGTACCAAGTCCTTAGTGTTTTTGTTGAAGATGTCCACCACTCCATTTTCCAAACCAGCTCTAGAAGCCACCCAAATGTGGTCACCACATTGCTTCATACAGCGCACTTGATTTTGGTTCACAAAGTGTTTGCCAATGTTTACTAATGTGTGTGTGTTGAAGACGTTCAATTCAATCCCTTCAACTCCATCACAACAAATCCACAGTTCACTAGGAATAGATTCTGGTTGAATTTCTCTGCTATGAATTGAGGTAACAATACAACCTTCACGAATTGAATATTTACTGCTAACAGGTATGACACTCATAGCAAGCTGCACTGCAGGGGCACTAAGACACTTAATAATCTCCTCAGTTCCAGGACGTTCATTAGGACTACCTGCCCAACACAGTTTCATGATACGTGTCATATAGAACAGACCACTCTCAGCTACTGGAATGTCTTCTAATTGTGGTCTCTTTCCTTCTTCTACATATTTATAAACTTCATTTGCATCCACCTTCTCAAAAGGAAGACGACGAGCTATCAACTGATAAAAAAACATGCTTAAAGAAAATATGTCTGCTCTGTGATCATAAACAGAACGCTCCTTTAAATGATTAACATGAGCAACTTCAGGAGCAATAAAACCTTTGGTACCACGAAGACCTCGTGATCCTCCAGGGTCAGCATGTGTAGCTATGTTGAAGTCTGTCACTTTACAATTTATCAAATGATCTGGTGACAGCGACCACAACAATACATTCTCTGCTTTTAAGTCACGGTAAATGATGTTGATGCTGTGAAGAAAATGTAGTGCAGATGACACTTGAATAGCAATACGATACATAACAATTCTTGGAAATGCTCTTTTTTCTTTTAATGAAACCTGTAGTGACCCTTGAGGAGCTTCCTCTAGTACTAGTGACATTGTAGGGTGTAGTGTTACTCCAACCATACAAACCAGACATGGGTGGTGCAATTGCTGTAATAATTTACTTTCTGATCGAAGCTCTTTAAACCTTTTTTCAACACTGATCCTCTCCATTGCAGTGTACAGTTTTACAGCAACTGACTGACCTTTGTACTTTCCACGATAAACCTTTCCAAATCCCCCTTCACCCAGAAAACTCTCTTTCTCTTCCTTGTAAATAACTTCATTGGCATCAAGGAGAAATTCTGCATTAAGATCAGTTAACAACAAATCTGGGACAAGGTCTATTAGTTGTTGCGTGCTATGGCATACACCACACTCTGTGGACAACTTGTGATCAGCAATCAAATGCAACAGTTCATCTACTTTAAATTCATATGGCTCAGCAGCTCCAGATTTAATACACTCATGACAGGGAACTATGTGGTCAAGTTCCCCTTCAAGTCCAGGGTACCACTCTGAAATCAACTGCTCTACATAATCAATCAACTGACCAAACACTCTACGACCTTCTGGTGTAGGTGAACACACTATTAAAATGCCATCTTTGTCCTGGCATTTGACGGTATCCACCAAAGATTCAATAATGAAACACAATTTATTGACATTGCAGAACAGTCCTGTACGCCAGTATACCAAGTTTCTATGACCTTCATTAGGAACTACATCAACTGACTTATTATGGTGCTCTAGTTGCCAATTTCCATTAGTCACCACTTGTTTATGTGCTTTTGATGGCATATAACATTCTACAGATCCTACTTCTAATTTTACAGATTGATTAGAGGACACATTTGAAGTAGAATCAGAATAGACATAATCTACTGATTCTAGTTCTACTGAAGGATCTTCAGAAACACTGCTGAGAGCAGTGGTGTTACTTTTCAAAACAATATTTGTTGAAATGACAACATTATTTTCTTTAACTGGCACATACTCACTTAGTATATTTTTAACTTCTTTGATATTGCTCATTATACGTGACAGCAGACGGCTCCATAGACCAGAAGAAGTTGGACAACGATAGGACTTGCCTTTACTAACTGAAGGACGAAAAATTATGAAGCGCTTAAAGCAATGCTTGAAATCTGGCAGCTGTTCGCTTACGATTTCAGGGCGATTCTCAGGTAACAATGAAGGGATTAGAATTCTTTTGTCCAGTGGTAAAGCAATTTCAAATCTGGTTAGCAAGGTTAAGTACTGTTGAAAGTATTTAGTTTGAAAACGCTCATCTTTAAATAAGAGAGGAATATATTTGTTGTGCAAAATTCCTTCCTGTACATAAGGGTTTCTTTGGCTGACAGTAATAACAGTAGACATCAGATCACATAGCCATCTCGAATCAACAAAATACAAATCGTCAAGGTTGTGCTTGCGATCCTCATAGTGTAGTAGCACACCATCTTCATGTAAAAAGCGTGTAACTGTACGAAGCTCCTCGTCATCTTGAAGGTCGACAAGATTCAGATCCCTCACCATTTTTTCAAAGTCTGCAGCATGCATGATTGGTTCATGTGCTCCATCTTTCACATTGCGGTGGATAGTAGTCATAAGAACATGATAGCTGGATGGAATTTCAAAACCCATTACATGCTGATTTTCTATCTTGTACTCTTCGGCTGCATTGTAGATATCATCCTTCAACTTTGCCACATTCTCCAACTGACCCTGTAAACCAACTGCAGTGATTTTGGTGATACTCAGACGTCGATACTGTGCAGCAAGTTTCTGAACTTTTCTCAGAAGATCACTAACCTTTCCTCGATTTTCTTCAGACACCTTGTCAAGAAAAGTGCCTACAATAATCATACAAGAATTGGGAGCCCGTACAGAAATGTTGTTGAGCCATGGTATTAGATCAGCAATTCCAGCATCTCCTTCAGTGACATTCCATACTAGCAAGTATAGGGATCGCTTAGACAAAAAGCATTGATGAGTAGCATAATACTCTTCTTGGCCTGCAAAATCCCAAATACTGAAGTAAAAGGTCCTTTTGTTATATGCTGGAGTATATTTCCATTCACTAATATCTACACCAACTGTGGATTCATTGCCAATTTCTTGGCCTTGCAATCGAGCGACAATTGTAGACTTCCCCATTTCTTGTTTGCCAACAAGCATTAACTTCATGTGGTAATAGCCACGAGCACTGAGTAACCGGCTTCTCAAGTAGTTGATACAATCAAGAGTAGTACCACGGATACTTCTGGGTGGATCATTTAGATCAACAAGTCCGTCCAAGTTAAGATTTAGCAGATTCTTTAGTCGACCTAGCTCATTTGGAAGGGCCAGTATTTCAGAGTTGTATGCAATGTTGAGTGTAATAAGACCAGTTAACGAACACACACAATGAGGAACTGTGTGAAACTGATTGTTACTGATGTTCAGATTCTTTAAGTTAGGAGCCACTATAGACTTAGGCAAGCTGCGTAGATGATTATAAGACAAGTCAAGTATAGATAAAGAAGAAGACCATTCTGGTACTTTAGGAATCTTTTCAATATCATTGTGTGACAAATTTAATTCATTAATGCTAGGCAGCTCTAACAAACAGCAAGGAACTTCACGTAGCTTGTTCCACTGCAATTCAAGATTAGTGCACCGATTTAGATAACCACCCATTTCAGATGGGAGTGAAGTAAACTCATTACGGGCTATCTTTAGCTCCTTTACCCAGTAGATATTCTGCAACCATGAAATTTCCAATTGGGTCAGACGGAGGCCATACCACAGCACAGTGCCACTCGTTTCGTTGACACCTCTTCTTAACAGAAGCTCTTCTCTCACTGCCGATGCACTGTTTCGTCGTGCTATTTCTATGGGCATCACTGTTTCAATGGTGTGGCTACGTACAAACTGCTGAAGTTCAGCAAGATCATCCTCTTCAGTCAATGGTACCTTAGTGTCTAATCCTTGCACATTCTCATCATACAGTTTCAGAACAAGGATCTTGTCATTCTCAATAGCTGCTTTGATAATGAGAAGAGTTGCAGTTACTTTGTGTTTCCTCAGTCCACGACTCTCTTCAAGAGCTTCATCAATATTTGATGCTCCACGAAGAATCAATTTTCCAATATTACTATGTTTACCACTCTCTACAGCAGCCATCAGAGCACGGTCAATACAACTTTTCTCCAATTGGTTGAGAGGTGTCTTTAGTAACTCATTGAGTCTAGGGCCATCATTTCTTACCTCTTTAATAATTTCTGTAAAAAAAGAAGCATCACTAAATACATACAACACAACAATAAATGATTCACAAATCAATATACATGGTAGTGTTGTGCGGCCAAGAAAGCCGGTACGCCACCAAGTGGGATAAAACACTCATGCCTACTTATTGGGATTACTGTTTGCATAAAGCCATGCCAGTATAGTGCATTGCAGTCTGCAGGTGTGCACATATCAATGTCTGTTGCTGCCTGCAGGCTTATGTAGAGCCACACCCACTAATCAATTGTTTATTGCACAAATCATAGTCTAGTCTTGTAACAGGCCAGCTATTTTCATGAGCCATGTCTACTTTAATATCGGCAATGTGTTATATTGCAGGCATACATGGAACCATGTCAATGTTATCAGTACGGTAAGTTTGTAGGCATGCACAGAGCCACATCCACTTATAGGAAACATGCTTTGCTCTTTGTAAACTTACGCGGAAGCACTCCGACTGAGTGAGTGACAGGTATAACTATAAAACTTACATGTTTAGTTATATCATATAGCTACCGCGCCCAAACATAGCTCTTGGTGATTTAATTACTCCAAGTCACATCCTGGTCAAATCCAGGGTCAACAGCATGCATTGACCGGGTTTCAACGCAGGTACGTAGGTCTATGCTATGGAATGATTTTTATGCTGCAAACATCCTCCACATTCAGCATCCCACATACCAAGATCATTCTATGTATTTGTAAAATACAAGCCCTTAAAGTTTGGCTTACTTTTTTCTTTGTTTTAGGGGCTTAGATATATCTTCTGCACAATTTACAAAACCATTATAATGTGCAAATGCATAGCTTCATCGTCTTGAACTTTGGTTCACTGAATACTACCATATGAGTCTTATATATAACTAGCATTGGTACCTGCCCTATGTGCAGGACCATCTCCACATTAAACATTTTAATGCCACGAAGAGGGACTAAGCATTAAACACCAGCACTGCTAATGTAGCTATGTAGGGTACATGATGATGTCACATTTTTTAAAGAGCATGAGGTTTTCTTATGTCATTAATGATGCAAAACACTAAAGTTTATTGTTTGTGGTTTTGACAGGAATGTAGTTTAATTATTCAGTGCATCTTCCCTACCAGTGACTTCAACGTGCTGTATAGAACAAACGAAACCTTTGCTGCTTTACATGAGAACTAATGCAACAATAATTAATATATTGGGAACCAAGCATAAATATTAGTGTCCTATATTTGCTGTGTAGCATGTATGTCGATAGTGCTTTAAAGTACATGATCCTTATGCAGTACATAATAATTTATAGTGAAGCATGCATGCAAGGCTAGCTAATTAGTTAAACTGCATGCGAGCTAAGGCAATTGTATACAGTATACCCTACATTACATACAGGTTGTGTACACATGGTACAGTTTCAGTTTCTACATTTTGATGTTTACCTTACCGACTGTCACAAAGAGAAATGAACTTGAGCATAATTTAAAGTCAACACAATTTGCAGTTATAGTTACTGCATGGCAAGCAAAAGTTCAGAACTTGTCCTATGCACTTTCAGTTCTGATGTTGCAGTGACACATATACCTCTTGCCATACAAAAACCCAGTTTTGAAACACCTGCAGTGTAATTGACCAATAAGGTAATGTATGAATCTTTAGAGTGAAAGCATGTAAGCAGGATAGTGAAACAGTTGTGCCAGGTCAGATGCAGTTCCTCGGTGTAAACTATGGATCTGCATGGTTCCAGTATTATCATTTTTCAGATGCACAGTAGTATTTGTTCAATCATGCAAGCTGCCTATTACTACAGCAGTATTGAGGTAAGTCTGAACAAACAGTTTTTCATGTCAGTGCACACCTATGTGCTTAAAACAAAGATGTAGATATTCTGGATACTGGTGAAAGAAGCTTTTACCTGCTCTAATACAACACACTGGACCAACACACAGATGGACAAATATGTTGGCAATTTTTCTGCCCTGTCCCAAAAGTGCTATAAGAGTCCCTATTATGTGAGGTAATTCAGTGCCAGTGCTGAAAAACTGATCATAAGAGTTTGTAGATGAAGACTTGCATGGAACAGATAGAGCAAAAAGGTGCATCAAAAAGGTCCCAAAAGTGAAAAAAAAAAGTTATGACCTAGGCGGGGATTGAATCCTGGCTGGTTATAATAACTTGGGGTTAAGGGAGGTGCACAAATCGCCACAGTTGTTTATCAGTGGTTTTGACAGGAATGTAGCTCAACTTTTCAGTGATCCTTCCCTACACCAGTGCCTTCATCGCCCTATAAAGAGCGAACAAAAGCACGTATTGATTTGCTACAACAACACTCGAGTTGCCAGATGATGGGCGTTTAATTTCGCTAAAGTCCCGCCTCGATACGTGCTTTGCATGATGAGCTAAAAGTCGTGTTTTAAAAAGGTGTTCACAAAAAGGTACTGAGTAGAAAGAAAAAAATCTGTCAACACGTGGATTTGAACCCACGACCTCTTACACGCTAGTCAGGCGTTCTACCACTTGAACAGTATGTGCTGTGGTTTTCAAAGGAATGTTGCTCAAATTTTCTCTACACCTTGGCCTTCTACGCGCTGTAGAGACCGAACGGAAGCACGCGTGAACTGGTGATAACAATCTTAGAGTAGGCGGATGATGAGCGCTTCATTATCAGCACAGACTATGTCGATTCGCGCCAAGTCTGGTGAGTAAGCAGCGTGACCGTCAGACAGACAGACAGACAGACAGCTTTTCAGCTTTATATATATAGAAGAAGATAAGCCATGCAAGCAAGTGGTTGAAGTAACTCTTTAAAATTTATGGATTATTGCCAACTACATTGCTGACAACTGCTGTAAGGTGAAATGTTTGTAGTTCCTTTTCCATGTACAAGTACACAGAAAAATTTGGAATTTTCAACTAGAGTAGGGACCATAGCACATCAATAAAAAGTACTGAAACAGGCTAGAGTAGTGCAAGATATTAAATCACAGTAAAACAATAAGAAGTGTTATATCCCTACTGTGCATTTCCATTATGGTATCTTGAGCACAGTAGGAATACGTGACCGGATCTGCGAAAACCCGACATAATGGCGCAAGCCTAAATTTTCAGTATAAGCCATTGATTTGCAATGGGTAAAATATTTGCGTAATTCGTAAATTTTTAATGCTTTGTTCTTTGTGAAGAAAGGGTCCTATGATAAAAACCTGGATATCATCTTATTCACCTACTCAAGAGGAGTTCAAAAATCTTTGTTTTGTTGCAGTAGACTAAAGGATACGTAAGTTATGGGCATTTGTTTACGTCACGTCGAAACAGTCGTACGCGATCGGTTTTTCTTCACTGATTTCATCTTTGTATGCAGTGAAGAATGGTAATAGAAGAAGAAACTTACCCAGTAATGGACTCCCCTATTCATGGCGAACACAATGGTGCAAGTTGCAACTCTGTACTACATTGTATTTGTAAGTTACAGCCGTTGTTGTAAGCACACGTAGTTTATTTTCCCAATACTTGCTGTACAAATCGATCTTTCTGTTGTTGCTACTTAGGGCTGTAACTCCAAAAGTTGTTGCCATATGAGGCTGAAACTTGGCCAGAGCATACACTTGGCTAAGTAGATTATAGATATTCAATAATAAAAAAATGAAAAAATGCGCCATTATGTTGGGTTTTCACAGATCTGGTCACATATAACACTTCTTATTGTTTTACTGTGATTTAATATCGTGCACTACTCCACCTTGTTACAGTACTTTTTGATGATGTGCTATGGTCCCTACTCTAGTTGAAAATTCCAATTTTTTCTGGGAACTTGTTTGTTATTTTTTTTATTATTATGACAGGTGAACCCACGCGCACTGCATCTGAAATGGCGCCACGTGCCCCAATTATCATCTGAAAAGTGAAGTATCCATTATGCTTCGTTGTCAGCTATGTTCAACCCGTTATGCAGCATTTCGAATCAACAACTGTTTGAAAAGCACCTCTGCAATCCACACATACGAAAGAAATGGTGCCGCGCATCCCAGTTGTATTAATTATCATCTGAAAAGTGAAGTATCCATTACGCTTCATTTTTGGCTACGTTTAAACCGTTACACAGCAGTATGAATCAAGAACTGTTTGAAAAGCACCTCTGATATCAAAATAGCCACTATGACAAATACAGATGATTTCCATTACAAAGGAAAGCCATCACATGCTATCGCCAAATCGACACTTTTCGCTGTCAGCAAAGATGAATGGGACACAAAGGAGGACACTGGTAAGTCCATGAAGAATGCATTGTATGTACTGCGGTACGCCAAAAAGCACCTGTTGGGCTGAAGTGACATCGAACACTGAGAAAATCAAGCCCGTAGCCTTAGCCATTATCGAGTTACACTTGTCTGAAGACATCAGTCAGTCAGTCACTAGAAAATTCCATAAAATGAATCATTTTTTAAAATTCCATAGCAACTTGTTGAAAGCATTTCAGGTTGATCTGAAAGCTTGTTTGGGCTTAGTTTTACCCAACCAATACTGCCTCATCGTCGTCAGGGGAAATTGAGGCTGCTTTTTGGGTGATACTGTTTTGTGGGCCACACCTACTCATTTGTGGCCCCTACTATATGATAGTACTGTATGATAATGTTGTGCACTGAAACCACCTACAGATATGTGATGTGATTCAGGGATAAATTTTATTGGCTGATCAGCGTTTTATTGACAAAATGACTATCCACTCTCCTGAATCCACTGTGAGATAGCTGCAATACACTGATAGTCAATCATTACCGACTCACAAAATTTGAAACACTACACAGTATTCAATGTCACCACAACATGATAGCACGTACACCCCACTACACAATACTGCGATTGTCAATGGCAATCAATTCACTCCAAACAATGAAATTTGCATTCACATTTATTTGTTATAAATTCCCTAAAGAATTGTAAATGTGAATAACAAAATGTGAATGGTGACCAAATGAGACTATGTGATCTAATATCTATAGTAAAGGTTACACTGTGAGTTTCAATATTAATACGCTTTAACTCTTGGAAACCTGTCTAGTATGAATATACATTTGCTAGGATATAGAATTCATATCATAGTTTTAGTGTCTAATTTTCTACCTTAGCATGTTTTGCACTGAAACACGATAATTTTCTTGTATTTGGATATCTTACTAGGCTAGTAAAAGAGAGAAATTCACCAAGTTGTCTCATATTTCATGCCATATCAAGCAAGATGCATGGTAGTGTATTGTGCGGCCAAGAAATCCAGCACACCACACCGTGATATATTGGCAGGAAGAAAGAAAACAGCTTTTTTCACGCATGTATAGCTCCATGGTCCCTTCTCTGAAGTATACATTTTTACATTACAGGCAGGTTAGGCCACACAGCAAATTTGCAACAGCCATTTGCGAGATATGGGCATTCAAAGTTTCAATTTAATTTCTTTGTTTTTTCTTCTTATGCCATATGGGGTATTATTGCACGCTTTGCAAAAATTGCTATAAAATGTAAACATGTAATTTGATTACCTTGATCTTTGGCACAATTAAAGAGCATATAAAGGTGAATTTACATACCAACTTTGGTGTGAATCTCATGAATATCCAAGTAGTTATGAGTGTTTATTCACGTAAAAAAACTGTCACGGCTACAAGGTAAACTGAGTAAGGGAATACCTTGAAAATTGGTATGTACATAGGCTGATCATCGTAGCAGTTCCTTTTGATGGTTTGAAAAGTAATAGAGTTATAGCTACAAAGTTATAAATGTAAAATCACATGATCAAGATACTCTAATAGAGCAGTCACCGTGGGGTAAAAAAGTACACAAAGTTGGAAAAAAGTTACCAAAGTTTGAACCAGGGACCTCCATACCTAAGACCGACATCCCTAACCACTGAATCACTGTAATCTTAGCTGATCACCTAGATGAAAATTCAAATCTGCTTATATATAAACATTTGCAGTTTCATCAAGAGTTCATGATATATACATACTAGCATTGGTACCTGCCCTACGTGCAGGACCATCTCAACATTAAACATTTTAATGCCAGGAAGAGAGACCACCAGCACTGCTCATGTAGCTATGTAGAGTACATGGTGATGTCACATTTTTAAAGAGTATGAGGTTTCCTTATGCCATCCTGCTGAAATTAATGATGCAAAACACTAAAGTTTATTGTTTGTGGTTTTGACAGGAATGTAGTTCAATCATTCAATGCATCTTCCCTACCAGTGACTTAAATGTACTGTAAAGAACAAACAAAACCTTTGCTGCAGGACAATTAATGCGACAACAATTAATATATTGGGAACCAAGCATAAATATTAGTGTCCTATATTTGCTGTGTAGTATGCATGTCGATAGTGCTTTAAAGTACATGATCCTTATGCAGTAAATATTGTGAAATAATGAGCATGCAAGGCTAATTAGTTAAACTGCATGCAAGCTAAAGGCAATTGTATATACAATATACCTACATTACATACAGGTGGTGTACACATAGTACAGATTCATTTTCTACATGATGTTTACCTTACCGACTGTCACAAAGAGAAATGAACTTAAAGCCAAAAATTTAAAGCCAATACAATTTGCAATTATATTTACTGCATGGCAAGCAAAGGTTTAGAACTTATGCACTTTCAGTTCTGATGTTGCAGTGACACATATACCTCTTACCATACAACAACCCAGTTTTAAAACACCTGCAGTGTAATTAACCATTAAGGTAATGTACGATCCTTTAGAGTAAAAGCATGTAAGTAGGATTATAGTGAAACAGTTGTGCCAGGTCAGACACAGTTCCTCAGTGTATACTACAGTATCTGCATAGTTCCAGTATTATCATTTTTGAGATGTACACTGCACAGTAGTATCTGTCCAATCATGCAAGCAGTCTATTACTACAGCAGTAATGAGGTAAATCTGAACAAACAGTTTTGCATGTTAGTGCATACCTATGTGCTTAAAACAAAGACGTAGATATTCTGGATACTGGTGAAAGAAGCTTTTACCTATCCTAATACAACACACTGGACCAATACACAGATGGACAAATATGTTGGCAATTTGCCTGCCCTATCCCAAAAGTGCTATAAGAGTCCCTATGATGTGAGGCAGTTAAGTGCCAGTGCCGAAAAACTGAGCATAAGAGTTTGTAGATGAAGACTTGCATGGAACAGATAGAACAAAATAGTGCATCAAAAAGGTCCCAAAAATGAAAAGAAAAAAAAAGTTATGACTTAGGCGGGGATTGAACCCAGGTTGGTTATAATAACTTGGAGTTAAGGGAGGTGCACAAATCGCCACAGTTGAGAAATGTAGCTCAACTTTTCAGTGATTCTTCCCTACACCAGTGCCTTGATCACCCTATAAAGAGTGAACAAAAGTACATATTGATTTGCTACAACTACACTCAAGTTTCCTGATGATGGGCATTTAATTTCGCTTAAGTCCAGTGTCGATATGTGCTTTGCTTGCAAAGATATGATGACCTAAAAGTCATGCTTAAAAAGGTGCATGTGCACAAAGAGGTACTGAGCAGAAAGAAAAAATATGCCAACAGATAGAAGTGCTATATCGTTCTAGAACATTATGCCCGCCAAATATAGTAATATCAAAGAGGTGAACATGTGTTCACTCCCAATGGTTTTGTACTGGAACAAGCTTCACAGTACTACTAAATGTTTGAGCAGCTGGCCCTTGTAACAAGAGTTGAACACGAACAGACTATAGAGTAGTACAATAATATTACCAAAATTAATATTGAAGTAAATCATGCAATACAATACATTTATAAGCCTCTCTTCAATAATCATCATAGAAAAGAAGAAATGTGAGTAAAAACAAACATTAAAGTCATCCCATAGGCTGGTTTTCGGGCCTTATAAAATACAAAAAGAAGTGAAATCCACACAAAAACAGCTAAGCTGTGAAAAAATGGTGTGGCCTTAAAAAGCGCAGGGAGAGCAAAACAATTGATTTTTAACTATGACTATACGGAAAATAAAATACAAATGATCATTTTCACAAGTCACGAGTACAACAGGCTATGTGTCTCACAGAGTTCACCATGAAGAATTCATCAAGATACAGTTTTTATATCCATTCATGCTTATAAACAAGACGACTGTTCAAGCTAAGAAAAGGTGACGATAAAGTAGAACTTTACTGCTACGTAAACAAACACACGTACTTCACTTTTGCTTTAAGGTACAGAAACAAAACAAAGATACTCTTACTCTCAATGAAGGGGCAAATCTGATGGTATAGAAGTCATATCAATTCAAGTACTGTTTACTACTGAAGCAATTAAAACATACATAAAATTCTTTGTAGTATAAATTTTTAGCCGATGTATTCTAATGCAATTCACAGTGGAAATTGTCTTAGTTTCCACCTGTATAGAGAAAGACCACCTCTCTAAAAAGGCCAGCTTTAAAGTATGATAGTGAAACAGTTATACACTAATCCAACAGTATAAAGCATACTGAGGCCAAGAAATTATCGCCCGAAGGTGACTGGTTTCACTGTATCTCAAAAACAAACAAAAAAAAACAGCTACAAACTATCATATAGCCTATTTCAATTTTAAGAATCCAGTAATTCCAAAATTGGCGATTCACTTTTTAATTTCTGTTACACATTATGATATTGTCAACTGTCATCTTTGCAAAAATTTCAGGACATCTCATTACACCAAAGATATATAAACCCCAAGAATGGGATAGGAAGTAGAGCGAATTCCTAACATTCCACACCTCACTCCTTGTCTGATTAGTTTTCAAAATATTTCTAAGTGACATTTCACAGTTGAAGACCAGCGTGACAGTAGGCAGTGCGAAACAGCAGGTGCATGCCTTGTAAGCGGGGAGATAAGATGACATAAATCACATAAATATGACACACACATTATATTATGATGACACAAAGGCAGGAACTAACCGGCACTTTTCAGTACTTTCACTACAGCAGCTTTTGAACTCTGCTCCGCTGTCTGTAAGGGCGTTTTGCCATACTCATCAATCAGGGATATATCTGCATTGTAGTTTAACAGTACTCGTACACAATCTACGTAACCACTAGACGCTGCTAGATGCAGTGGAGTGTAGCCACTGTTGGCACTACAGTTGACATCACCACCACGATCAAGTAACAGTTGTAACACTTTCGAGTGGCCGTTGCTCACTGCTTCATGTAGTGGTGTGTACCCAAACACTCCACGACGGTACGCCAACCTCAACGGAAGATCCTCGCACGTGGCAATAAATCCTTCGATTGTTTTGTACTTTCCATCCTTGCACCACTTATGAAGGCGTGCATCTTCGTTAATCAATCCGTGCGCCATAAATTTCCCTTTCTCAAGTCTTCAATCAAGTATGACATCACGTGGTCCATATCACGTGATCTGTGCCGGGTGGTGGTTATATAGTACTCAGCCTGAGTACTATTGTTGTTTTTCTAATTGTTATAAAGGGACCAATTAAGAGAGAGAGCGAAAAATGTGCAAAACAAGACAAAAAAACAGCAACACAAAAACAAAACAAAAGGCATACCGATGAGCTCAGACAGCATGCAAACACAGAGTGACCCTTGTAGATAACCCGAGAGATAACCACACTGTGGGCATGGCTGCAGGCAAGGTAAAAGCAGACACCTCAATTCTCACGTATTACGCGTGAGACAAGCACATTGGATTGTTGTCTCACGCATGGTTTTCCATCTCACGCATTGCAATTCCTGGAAAATTAAGCTCTAATGTAAGTTAATTTCACTTCAAAGCTCTTGGAAAAGCACTAAACAGTGCTCTAATGGCTAAAAGTGGAGAAGTATAACTGAAAATAGCCAAAGTAAGTTGGAATTTTGCAATTTTTACAGGAATTTTTCTACTAAGACAAGACCTCACGCACAAGTAAGCAAATGTCACTCATTTTAACCTCAGGTCTCACTCCTAGTGCACTTTACAGGTTGAGGTCTCTGTAAAACTAAGATACAAAATGAAAAAAAAAAAAAACTAACTACTATAATGCAAAAATAAAATACTACTACGTATCTAGTTGGTGCACCACTCTACAGTTTCTTGCCAGAAATATTCTGTAAGAGATAGAAATATTGGCAGAGGCAGTGGCATCTAACCATTCCTTAATAACGGACTTTAGTGTCTTCAAGTTAGGGGGAAAAAAAAGCTTTAAAAATTCAACAAATTCTTGATATAATTATAGCAGAAACTTGAAAGTGACCTAGCACTGTGGTTATTTCAATTGTATTGTAGTAATTGGCAACATTAAGATGGTCAAATTCAGCCAACAGCTGTAGGTATTCAATTTTGTTCTGTTTCCTTGTTCAGGCAGACTGGATATGATGAGTGGAGTCCAGAGGGCAAGTCAGTTCCATGGATGGAGTCTGGAATATATCATAATGTCTGGACAGTAGGGGGGTGATTAGTAAACTAGTTGGAATTGTTGACTGTGGAGAATTATCAGCATGGAAATTAGGTATATCAGCAAACACTTTAACAAATAGAATATCAGCAAATTCCTCAACAAATTTAGTGGTCAGACAGAAAGAATTTGATCATGATGATAACTGTAACGTTATTGATTCAATACAGTTGGACAGCTGTTTAAAACATGAGCAGTTATGGGAAGCTGTGAGTCACAAAGCAGACACTTTGCTTCACAATGGATTGACTATCTCTGTAAATTAACAGCTATCGGATACTACATGGAGGAGGAATGGTACGTAATTAACCAGTCTCTTCAATAGCCAATTCCAAAGAATTTTCTAACTCAGCTGAACCCTCAAACTTTGACTGAACATTCAGTGTCTGTAGATGATCTTCACATTGAGTTTTGGTACAATCTTGCAACTGATTTTTTAGCCTTGATGTATAGGGACTGAGCTGATGGGAGAGTAGATGATTGTTTCGGAGCAATCAACAAGATGGAATAATCATTATCTTGAATTTGAAAAGCAACATTTCCTAAACATAGCTGGAGGTTAAGTTCCTGAAGCCATAAATCAGAGGAAGCACTGCATGACACAAGCTAACAAATTTAGTTTTGTTTCTCTGGAGACATGAGAGATACTTGGGCAACAAACACAAGTAGCTACCACTCTAGGGCAAATTAAGCTATTTTTTTCAGAAACCGAGTGGCAATAGATTTTAATGTTGAGATGGACCCGCTAAAGACAGCATCAACGTGTAGACGAAACCAAAGCAATGAAATTATATAGTTTCTGTAAATCCACAGTTTATACTCATCACAGATGGGGAGTGAGTCAGTTACAGTAATCAAGTCCATTAAGATGGCACAGCTTTCTTTGTAAAGCTTAAAGAGACATCAATTAACTTTCCCAAGAATTTTGTTTGACTTTCTGTGATGGGTCTGGTTGTACCTTTAGATAAAGGCAACCCTTGTGGCAAGATTAAATTAGTCCATTAAATGAGACTCCATCCAAACCAGATCCATCAGAGGTGGAGCTCTGTCAAAATGACTAGATAATGACCAAGCACCATGAATGCAGGCTACAGCAGATTGTAGCAAAGAGAAAGAGAGAGACAGCAACACAGCCAACCCAGGGTAACAGAGTAATTAAATACTGTTTAGTAGGGTTCTCTCCTAAAAGACAGGCACTGCCCAAATACAGTGGTTATGGTCTTAGTGCAATATCTTGCTTCCGGCCTGCCTGCCCGCCTACCCGCCTGCCTGTCTACCCACCTACCCACCTGCCTGCCTGCCCGCCTGCCTGCCTGCCTGCCTGCCTGCCTGGAATGCAATGTCAACAAGCAAGTAGCTATATATTAAGGCTGTGCAGTTTGTGTCACAAATCACAATTGCTTGCCTGCCTGGAATGCATTGTCAACAAACAAGTAGTTATATATTAAGACTGTGCCACTTGTGTCACAAGTCACAATTTTCCAAGTTCTCAGCATCTGAATGATTCAAAGTCACCTGATAAGGGCAACGCCAGGAATTTTGGTGATAGGTTCCAAATTCTCTGTTGCATGCAAACTTATTTCTGAGGGCATGCTCCCCAAGGAAATTTATGTATTCTGAGATTGAATCTGGTAACAATTTTCACCAAAAAATCTATATGCTGTCATTTTATGATTGATATAAACTGCTTATGCTTGCTTCTATTGACGTACATAATGAGTAGGCCAAATAGTTAAGAGGTGGAGCTATGTGAAGTTTGAAGCATACAGCAGACATGGATACCATTCTGGTGGTTCTTCAGGTATGGGGATTCTTCAGGTCTTAAACATTCTGACATACAACTAGTTTTACAGTGTTGGTACAGGTAAACTATGTAACTTTTAAAAACTTGTGACTGTTCTATTAGGATAGTTGACCTCTTGATTGATATTATGTTACTAGACTTTAATGAATGGACACAAGTGCATTACATAGCCATAGCCAGCTATGTCAAGTTGGAAGCTAATTTGTCCATGAACTGAATCATTAGAATAATGAGATTGCCCTTACACTATACATGTGTGCAGTCAGTATATCTAGCAGTTGAGATTTTTCTTGAAGAGCCAGTGTTCTTTAAATTGCTGTCCAGCTGCACAACTCACTGGTTATCTATAGACTATGAATGATATAGCTATTCAATACAGCAAGCTTATGTATACCTACAATGACTCCTTGTAGGCGGTAATTCCTATTAACAGAGATTCATCCTAGCTAACTCCTAGTTATAAGTCAATATGGTTACTCTTGTTGCACTCACTTATAGAAGACTGTAATCTACAAGTTGACATTGACTTTATTAGACTTTCCAAGACATTCAATACTGTACCACATTGTTGCCTATAAAAACTAGAGTTTTATAGTCAAGTCATCCACTGGATTGAAAAGTGGCTCACAGACACTGAACAGGTCTTTGGGAATCATCTGATTATTATGTCCCTGTAACATCTGGAGTACCTCTGGGTACTGTATTGGATCCACTGATGTTTTTGTACATGGTCTATACATTGTTGAAAATGTTTTATCTCATTACTTGAAAACCTTTTGCAGATGATTAGCTGCCTACTCTGTCTCACTCCAAAGGGATTTAGACACTCTATATAGCCCATTAGGTACTAGTTTGGCAGATTAGGTTCAACCTTGGCAAATGCACCATTTACAATGTGTTCAAAAGGTTCCTTATAATTGCAAACAGCTCCCTTTATGGGTCCTGTAACACATCAGCTATATATAGCTTGGAGTGATGCTGGATAATCCTCTATATACCAGTGCTATGTCAGAATGGCTCAGTTGCATGGCCATCATTATTAGCAAAGGAGAAGAAAGCAACTAAGATTTAATGTCTTTACTGATAAAATTAATGTATGGAGCATTTGGCACATCTCTTCCTGAGCACTGTCACTTCACTACCACTGTGACATTGTGTATTCCTCTGACTCCCAAAAAGTCATCACTTGAAATTTGACATGTAGCTATGTAAGTGCTAGTATATAAGTTTACTTATATATTATAAAAGGAGTGCCCGTACGCAATTATACTGAAATTACCATCGGTTATCCATTCACAATGCTATACATGTAGCTGTTTGCTCAGTACTCCTCTGCTCAATAAAAAACTGTTATAAACTTTTGTCATACTTCAGTGGCATGCAATTACGTTGGATAAAAGTTACTTTACTGTAGGTCATGTGTCACTTCTAGCCAATATTGCTACTGAACTGATATCCAAAGTTGTAGTTGTGATCTTTGCTTTGGTAGCTAGTGTTTCTTAGGCTACGGATTAAGAAAGCTCTGTAATACACCGCACATACCAAGTAGCTAACTCTACTAATATGCAAGGAAAATTATACGTAGGCAAATTTGATAAGGAACTGAAACAAGGGAGATCACTTATACACCTGCAGATATATTAGTGGACATTTAATCCCTAATTCAGTTTATAATCATGACTGAATTAGGGATTAAAAGTCCACTAGTGTATCTTCAGATGTAGGTGATCTCGCTTGTTTCATTACTTTTTATTTCTACGATCCCTAAAACAAATTTTAAAATTCCCAATTTTTCTTAGTACTAGTTTGTTCACTTTTATTTGTAACATATCATGCATACTGCATTGAAAGACATGCATCATTTTGCATCTGAACACGTGCCTCAACTATTAATTACTGAATAGTGTAGTGGCCATTATGCTTCATTTCCATTGTATTCAACCCATTACACAGCATTACAGACAAAGAACAATACTGGAAGTGTCTTCACAATCAATCCAGTCACCATGGAAAACATGGACAATTACTGTTATAAACATAATAGTAAGCAGAAACAAACCAAAGTGTGCTACATCAAATCGACACCTTGGCATTGTCAGCAAAAAGAAAAGGGACACAAAGGAGGACAAAAGTAGATCCACAATGCATGCATTGTATGTAATCTACTGTGGTATGCAAAAGGAGCTGAACCAACATCTAGCAGTGAAAATAATCAAGCCCGTAGCCTTAGCTGTTATCAAGTTACACTTGTCTGAAGGTATTAGTAAGTAACTTAAGTCAATTAGCAGAAAATAAATTTTAAAAAAAACAAAACATTTAGCTAGCAACTGATTGGAAGCATTTTGAGTTGCACTGAATGCACTTTGGGATTGACCAATACTGCCAAGGTGTCATGAAGGTAGCATGAGACCTGTTTCTGGTCAATATATTTTTTTTGTGAGAATGTGCAAATTCCCAATATACAGTACTATCATATAACTGTATGATAGGTCAGTAGAAGTGGACTTTGTAAAAAAGAGATACAGTGTATAGATAAACAAACACCCTACAAACTAAGTAGTTGGGGGCTCAATCTCAGTATCAAAAGATTTTCTTTGACCTTATCTTAAGGCTGAGACCATATATATATTATAGTAGCACAATATGTACATTTCTCCTATTAGAGATTCACAACATGATAGACTTGCTGCATTATAGCTATGCCATGTAGCTACTGCTTCCACCTAGCTAGAGTCATTGGTTGACAGGCTGACAGATGGGAAAAAGAGAGGGACTATAGGGCACTGAAAACCACTCTCAGTTGGGTAATCTAACCACTGCACGAAAACCTGTAAAAACATTTATATAAAAATGTATAGACCACTTTAAGAGAACATTTACAAAGTTTTGATTTTTTTTCTTTGCTTTGTTTATTTTTCTTCTTAAATGGCTTAGATTATTTTTCATGTACTTTTCAAAAATTGTTCTAAAACACAAATGCGTACTTCGGTTACCTCAAAATTTGGTACAGATAAAGAATGTATAAAGGTGAATTCATGTACTAAGTTTGAAGTGAATTTGATAGTTATCCACGATGCTTTAAACAAAAAAAGATTGAACATCTGTCATGGCTACAGGGTAAACCACTTATGGGGTAAAACTTGAATCTTAGTGTGTACATAGGCTAGCCATTGTAGCAGTGCCTTTTGATGGTTAGAAAACAAATAAGTAACAGTTACAGAACCCGAACAGTTGTAATTTGTGGGGTCAAGATACTCTAATAGAACAGTCACTGCAAGATTTAAAAGTGCATGAAAAATGTCTTTAAAAAAAAAACAATTTACTGGAGTTATCAAACCTGAGATCACCATATTGAACATCCAAATCCAGCTTAATCACTGAGCCACTGCTGTTGCAGTTGTTCACCTCACTAACTTTCTACTATAAATGAAAATTTATAATCCAAAACAGCCAAGCTGTGAAAAGGGGTGCAGCCTTCCAAAAATAGGCTAGTGTGAAAAAGATGGTGGCAGCCAAGAAATGATTGCAATTAGTAGAGCGGCATAGTGCAATATATAGTTGTGCAATTTTTGATACAATTGTGAAACTTTCCATAGAAGTTGTACTCCTTATGACATAACTTTTTGGATATAGAGCCATCGCATATTTGACCTTTGGTGACCTTTACAGCCATGTTTGTATTGAAAATTCATTGTTTTAGTCATTATCTCCCTGAAGCATCATTTTGCACAATTTCAAATTAAAGGTACTGCTAAAATGAACTACTTGGTTTTTATTTGAAGTAAATATGTGATTGCATTCCAAAGTTATGATCACTTATACTAACTATGAAATTCTATGAATTACTTGCCCATTAGTAATTTATACCCCAAGGGCAAAGAATTTCATGACTTACAAAAATGATCATAACTTTGTAGTGGAATGAGATACAAACTTCAAACAAAAGTCAATATAGTTCTTAGTTCAAGACCTTTAATTTGATACCAGGTTTTAACAATTTAAAGTAATGCCTCAGGGAGATAAAGACAAAAACGATTGATTTTCAGTGAAAACATGGCTCTAAAGGTCACCAAAGGTAAAATCTGTGATGGCTCTATATTAAAAAACACATTGCGAGGAGCACAATTTGTGTGGAGAGTTTCATAATTGTATCACAAAGTGCACAAAATGCCCAGTTTTTGGTGCTATGCGGCTCTACTAAAGCCAAGAAATGGTTGCAGTGATTACCTATGATATCACATCTTTTTTATGCTAGCCTATTTAGGAAGACCACACCTTTTTCATAGCTTGTTTTGGATTAGATACCATTTCTTCTTGTATTTGTATATGCTGGCTTTTGTCTATCTGTTTATTTTTCTAGATTTTAAATGATACTTTTAGGAACTTCATTTTAGTTATTGAATGTTGCATGTAAAGGATCTCAAATTGTGCTTGTTACATACATGTATGGTTGGTTTTCACATTATAACTTTTATTTATAGTGAGATGAGAAACTGACAGCAGAGTCAGAGTGGTAGGCATATATAAACATGAAGGCCCTCGGTTCAAATTCCAAAAAAAATTTGACATTTTTTGTGCACATACTTCTCGATGACTGTTTTATTAGAGTATCTCAATCACACATGTTTCACATGTTTGCTTTTTGCTTATATCTCCCAGCTAATAGCTACTCTTCAATTCACAGAAGGTCTGGTCAGCCTATCTGCATATCAGTGTTTTATAAAGTTGTTTTCTGTCAGTAGTTAACCCTGCAAGTGCATGTGACAAATAATACACTTATGATTTTTGTAAATCACTTATAACTTTGAACACTTCTATTAATCTGCACACAAATTGGAAGATAAATGTGCTATAATATGCTCTTTAAAATGTTTTGAAAAAAAATCCAATGCTGTATAACAGAAAGTTTTGAAAAAAGAAAAAAATCGACAAATTTGACAAATTAGATTCTTCAATATCCAAAAGTGCCCCTAAAAGTACAGTACATGTTTAGAATACAATAAAAATGAACTTTGAAAAATCTCAAGATGGTTGGACCAATTAAGCTCAAATTTGATATGACGATGTCCCACCTTGAGTGATATTTTGCAGACAAAAATGGGCTATTTCTGTCAAGCCATTACTGAGGTACAAATATGTGAAAACTGTGTTTTCTGTCTGTCGCATGCTTGGATGCATTTTGGCTTTCCTTGGCTGTATGACCCACTATCATGTGTCCTGAGATCTCCCAATGGAATTTCTAAGTGTGTTCTACTAGAATTCCTAAAAAAACGTGCACTGTATTATATTAATGTAATTATAACTTCTGTCTTCAATAGCTAATCATCAGCGTGGCTCTGTAGATAAGAAGAAATGTGTAAAAACTAACCCCAAAGCCAGCCTGTAGCTGGTTTTGGGGCCACATAGAAAAAAAGAAATGAAATCCACACAAAAACAGCCAAGCTGTGAAAATAGGGTATATAACTACAGCCTTCAAAAGCCTGGGTGATAGAAATGGCCAATGCTAATAAATGTTAATGATGGCTACATATTTTCTCACTTTTTCACCCAGGCATTTGAAGGCTGCACCCTTTTCACAGCTTGGCTGAATAAGGACATATTGTACACTCCCACTGTATTAAGTGCCTCTAAAATAATTACCCATACTTCTCTTTGGGAACATTACAGTTTCTCTCTTTTATTAATGAAAGAGTTACTGGTAAACAGTATTATGATGCTGCATTTTGGCCAGTGTTCAGGCAGCCAGCGTAGGGGGTCAGGGGGCCACATGCATATGTGACCGGGCTTGCGAAAACAGAGCATGTGGGTACAAACTACACCCATTACACTACAGGTAATATCTCAGTACTGGAACAGAATATTTTCCTTCTGTAACTTGCCATAGAAAGCCAATTAAATGCTTCCTATGAGCTGAAAAGTGCATTGCCATAGAATAATGGTGTAAAACGTTATGAGTGATGTAAGTTTGAAAAAGTAGGCAAAAATCATGTGCCCACATGCCCTATTTTCGCAGGCACAGTCACATATAGATTGATTGATTGATTGATTATAACTTTATAGTACTGCATACAAGTATAGAATAAGAGATGTGCAATTAATAAAATCTTTAGGGTACAGTACTGATGGTCCGCTAGCTCAAGGCTACCGGCCATTAAAAATCAAAACTTTATACTTACCGTATTACATTACTTATGAAAATTACATTACTTATACTTAAAGAGTTACATTAAAGGGGGACGGGGTGTGTTGGAACATCTACTACATGGGCATAAAAAATGAAATGTACAAGGGTTGTCATGTCTAAAGTTTGATGACCATAGAAACTTACATATCCTTGTCTTGTTTGTTTTAATAGACAAAATAAGTCAATAGGGAGTAGGGCATTCCTCAATCGAGGGATTCTATTGAAGAAAAAATGTCTATCTGCATTATTATTGTTTCTAACATGGATCATTTTACCACTTGAGGAGGACCTGGTATTTCCATCAGCTAAAGTATATTTGAGTGATTTTAGCGTAAACACTAGTTCGTTAAGCTCAAAGAGAGATAACCATCATTAACAATTGTGATGAAAAGATGTACAACAAAACAAATAGGCATGTGAAACCTCGGACAGCATGCGAACACAAAAAGTAGAGGACTACACTGTGGGCATGGCAAGGCAAAAACAACAACAACAAAAAAGACTAATTACTGTAATTACAAAAAATAAAACTGTCTAATTTGTGCACCACTCTGTACAGTTTCGTGCTAGAAAAATTCTCTGAGAGGCAGAGATACTGGCAGAGGCAGCAGCATCTAACCATTCCTTAATAATGTGCTTCGAAATCCTTATATCAGCTTGAACAAAGTTTAACAAACTAGATAAATTCTTGATGGAAGACACTTGAAAATGACCAAGTACCGTGATTTCAATGGTGTCATAATAGTTAGCAATATTTAGGCGATCAAATTCAGCCAACAGCTGCAGATACTCAGTTTTGCTCTGCTTCCTATTGCGAGCAGACTGGATGTGATGGATGGAGTCCAGAGGGCATGTTAGTTCCAACAGAGTGATGGAAGAACTCTGGGAATTATATATTACAATGTCTGGACGGTAGGATGTAATAAGGAGACTCATCGGAATTGTAGACTGTGGAGAATTATCAGCATGGAAATTAGGTATATCAGCAAACACTTTAACAAATGGGATGTCAGCAAATGCTTCAGAAAGTTTAGTGGCCAAAACACGAAGAACCTGATCATGACGGTAGGTATACCGCTGTTGATTTAATGTTGCAGGGCAGCTACTTAAAACATGAGCAGTTGTTGGGCGCCGTGAATCGCAAAGCAAACACTTCGCTTCACATAGGATGGACCATCTCTGTAAATTCACAGCGGTGGGTAGAGTGTCAGATGCTGCACGAAGGAGGAATGACAATTGACCGGGGTGGAATCCCTTCAGTAGCCTGTTCCAAGTTTTACAGGAGCTCTCTAGTTCAGCGGAACTCTCAAACTTTGACTGAACAGTTAGTGACTGTAAATGATCTTTGCATTGAGCTTTGATGGAATCTGACAACTGGTGCTTAGCCTTAATATATAACGACCGAGCTGACATTAAAGGTAGTAGGTTAAGTTGTTTGAGTCTATCAAAGTAATCAGAACTGTAGTCATTTAAAATAAACTTTGTTGCTCTCCTCTGGATCTGTTCAATAAGTGTGATGTCCTTGATAAAGTTAGGCCTCCAAATCACTGAACAGTATGTAACTTGCGATCTCACTAAAGAAATATACAAAGTTCTCTTGGCTGTCACTATTTGATGCCTGCTGAAGCTGCGACGGATATATGTTCCCCAAGGAATATTTTGAGAATTTCACATTTTGAGAATTTCACATTTTGAGATGGTAATTTGGGGCCATAGTAATACAGCGTGCAAGGTGCTAGCTAACTATCTTAGATAAACAGCATTAGAACTAAACCTTACCACTTTCACTCTGATTTCCCAGCTGCATGGTGAGGGGATAGCTTGTATATTTCGTCAAAAAAATCATAGTGGCCGACAATACCTTGACCATATGCCTTGACCCATGCAAGCTGTGCTCTATTTGGTTTTGGGGTCGGGCGCCGCAATACTAATTAATCTTCATGAGTGGGCTCGCGCTAATTGGCCGGCATTCAGTGGGATGGGCTGCAAGCAGCAATGATTGTAGCACGTGAGACAACACAATTCCGTCCGCGAAGAAAATGAAACGTCTCAGAGCTGTGTGTTGGAGTTTCTTGGTCACTTTTTGTCTACCTGTGATAGTGTCGGGATGTTCGTGTGTAGAAGAATCTTTTACTCAATCTAGTTTAGAGTCGCTGTGTCAGGATTACGACTTTTCTTCTAACGTGTTTGTGGCACGAGTTCTCAACGCATCCTGTAACTGCGTTCCATCAATTGGTGACGCAGATTTCTTTCAAAATGTCACGGACATCTCTTGTGTAACCGGGGCTCTCACTTCAGGCCAGTTTACTAGCGAAGTTGTGATTAGAGGGAGCTGTGATGTTACCAGTAACTTGTACGGAGTATTATCCTGTGACAGCATCATGAGCTCCTTACAACCTAATGGTAAGACCTCAAATACAAGAGGGTGGCACACAGGTACTTGCTGTAGGTTGATGTGTGACCACAACTGAACAGCGGCTGTGGTCATTGTCAGTGTTGAAGGCCACCGTAGTTGAAGGAATGTCCTTGGGGCGGAAATTCTAAGGCTAATAATCTGAAACCCACTATAAAATAAACTGGTCAAACACTGGGAAAAGTCCAAGTCACAGGTACAACCGATCAAGGTGGTCTCAAATCTATACCTACAATGTGTGCCTGCATGACACCACCTTGAATATCTTAAACTTTAATACATTTTGTTTTTAGAGTGTCCATATGAGGGACAGGTGTTCATGGATTGTGCTCCATTGTGTCACACAACTTGTTCCAATTTTGGCCAAAACTCTCCATGTCCAGAGGTGTGTGTAAGGGGATGTGGCTGTCCACAGGGTATGGTGATTGATGAAGATCAGAGGAGATGTGTCATGCCATCACTATGTCCTAATAGAAGTATGTTATGCGAATATTACATGTGACTTGGTTTAACAGTTGTAGGCAACTTTTTTCATACCTGACTGCATTTGTTCCCGTACTGTATCCTTAGATTTCATTAATGCTATATGTTCATAGCATACATTTCCAAGGTTGAAAATTATTTATAGCAAAGGAATTAAAAAAAAAAAAGTGCATGTCTCTTCTTGCTTTAAGACTAGTATGTAAGTATTAATATTTTTGAAGGTCTTTGCCAACCGTCGAGGACAAATTGCTGTGCTATCCCAAAACAATATCAGTAGCCTTAAACAATCGTCTGAACTGAATACAATCTTGAAGCATGCGTGAGTCAGTATCAATTAAGCCTTGCACTAGTCTTGATTTTAAAAAGCACTCTTTGTGGTACTGCTACAAGATCAAGACTGTTGGATTGTTTAGTTTCATACCTGTTCTTCAGTATTAGTAATGGGCAGGCTTCAAGGACAGTGTAGTTATTCAGCTGCTGAGGCTTGCTGCTACTTTAGTTTTGTTTACTATATGGGTACATATATATAGCTATTTATGATTTTTGATAGGTATCCTCCCTACATAGTAACAGTGTAGAATCATGTACATATTTTGATGAATTTGGTTCTGATTGTGTGCATAGAAATGAATATAAGACTAATGAATAAATGCTGACACTGCTACAATACATCATTCAGGGTTACATAAACTTCCTGTGTATGTAGGACCTGAACTAACTCTACCAAACTGTTGATGTGAACCAACGTACACATAACTGTTACATGTACTATCAGTTAGTATGAAATATATACAAAGATTTTCCTTGCTTGATGAATAATATTCTGTTGTTTTTTTCCAGCTTGTCCAATTGATGGTCAGATAATCAAATCATGTGCTAGTGCGTGTCCTCAAGGTTGCTTCTCACCTGCTGACATTGTTTGTCCACAAGTGTGCATAGTAGATGCTTGTGAGTGTGAGGGAGTTAGTGAAGTTGTGGATGATATTACTGGAAGATGTGTACAACAGGAACAGTGTACTGGTAAGTGACTTTGTTTACCAGTAACTATTGTTGTAACACTGGCCACATGAATGTTTTGTAATATAAAATTTGAAGTGTAAAGCCTCACGGAGCTATACTCACAAATGTGTTTATACTCATCCCCAAGGAGCTGATTATATATACTATCACAAATACATACTGTATAGTAGTTGCTTTGTTATGTAGTTGTACTGTGAACTTATTATGCTTTCAATCATGCTTTTTTAACCTATACTACAGTTTGATTGAAATTCTATAGAAAACCTGATCCCTAGGATCATATGTATATTGAAATTTGACACATTCACTTTCAGCTTGTCCTATTGATGGTCAAGAATACACAACTTGTGGATCATCTTGTCCTCAGACGTGTGATAACTTCAATGATACAATAATATGTACTACTGATTGTTGGCAAGGTTGTGAGTGTCCATCAGGAACTGTAATTGATGTGGAGAAGAGGAAGTGTGTTGATCCCAGCCAGTGTGGTAGAGAAATGCCCATTACAGTAGAAAGAGTGCTTAGTGAAGATAGAAGATCATGTAATCCAGAATTTGTGTGTCCCCATAATGAAGTTGAGGCTAATGTTGATTTTGGTAACATTTGCCAGTACACTGTGGAAATTTTACAAGTATTCAAAGGAAGTTATCAGGTGTGAACACTAAGTACATCATATGACTATATAGTAGGAAAGTAGAGGTTTGGGATTTCCTGCCCACAGAAATATCACCCCTTGCTTTTCCTTCATGATATTTTCATATGATTTACACATGAATGGCTGCTCTATTAGGGTATCTCGATCTTTCACTAAATTTTTGTGCAAGAAATTTCATTTAATTTTTGCATACAAGAATAATTTTATAACAAATAAAGTGAACTATGTTATACAGGATTTTCCACGTAGCTCTGTTATATCATCATGTTTCTTGTTTTGCTAATTTTAGTCTGTGGATTCCTACATTATTTGTAAAGAGTTTAGAGTCTAAACCCTGGGAGGACTGACTTGGTCAACCCCAAAGGGGACCAGGCTACTACTCCGTCGAGCAGCCTGTAGGTCAGGGCTAGACTTTAATATGTCTGTACAACACACAGAACAGCAATGAAGAGCACTTTTAATAGCATTCAAAAAACCACAGCTTATAGAAACAAATAACCTTATATGGGGTAAACAGGATGTGGCTAAACACATTCCTATGATGTTACAAGTCTGTGTGTGTATGTGTGTGTGTGTACATGCTTGTGTCTATAGTACATCTGTCCAAACCTGCACTTGCACTGAGGCATATATACTTGTGCCAATTTGAAATACAGGTGAAACTTCAGAAACCAGTTTACCACTAGTTTCTGAAGAATTTATGGTATCCTACAAATTTCATGTTACCATTGCAACACCTGTGCAGCCTAGGAAAGCTGCTCCGTTTTTGAGTAGAAAGGGAGTATGTTATTGTATGTGTACAAAGGTGAATTACAAACTCAATTAAAGCTTGGTTGAAAAAAATTTCATTTTACACTGTAGATTTTTGCAACTTGAACTTTAATGTGGTTCTAGTTACAGTTCCCTCCCAACGAAAAAAGTAAATTACAGGATAATTAATGAATTACAATGGAATTACAATAAACTGTTGTATGTACTGAATTTTAATTATGCACAACATAAAACAAATTGTCTAGTTTAAATAATAGCATAATCAGGGACATATCCGGGATTTTTCAAAGAAGGTTTTCAACAGCATTACTGAGTTATAGATGGAGGGCTCTGGAGGCACAGCCCCCAGCCACTTAGAACTTTGAATGTTTTAATGGTTCAAGACTTAATTCATTGTTTTATATTGTTCAGCCCCATGCAGTTGCTGAGAGACCTTAAATGTTTTAATGGTTGAAACTCACAACAAATTGCTAGATATCATATAAGCAGGGGTGGAGGCACTACCTTTATTTAGGGGGGGGGGGGTTGAGGTGCAGCTAGGCTTATCTAGGGAGTGACATGTCTTAGTGTGCAAAGCATGCCAGGTCTGGGACATGTCCCTCTCCCCCCAAGAGAAATTAGGCCCTCTCAGATTGAATCTGGGAGTGATTTTAGCAGTTTATTAGAATACTATTAATATTTGTATGGCTGTTGTACTAAGGTGACTGCTCTATTAGGGTATCTCGATCTTGAAGCGTTTATATTTGTATCCAGTGGACCTATAAAGGATGCCAGCCTCCCTCCAGTGATATTTAGACTCTCAAATTAAATCTGTGAGTAATTTTAGCAGTCACCATTATATTTGGTGACTGTTGTATTTAAGTGACTGCTCTATTAGGGTATATTGATCTTGATTCAATTGATTCAGTGGAATTACAGGTAACTAAGCATTTGTATAGGTAGCTGTTTGGTGTACTACAATTTGACAGCACAATTGGATAATTTTGGGGGGGGCTAAGCCCCATCCATAATATTTTTGACAGGGGCTACAGCCCCCCTTGCCCCCTCTTCTCTGCTGCGTCTGCATGTAAGATATGACAGTGTATCAGACACATTTATAGTATCCTCTCTGCTAGCTAGTGGGACTACACAGACATGACAAAAATGAATGAATCAAAATACTATTTATTTTAACTGTACATGTATTAAAAATTCGTTTTGTACACCCAAGTGGTACGAATACAGGTCTAGCTATCCCCATGCATAACTTAAAAAACTGCAGACTTGCAGTATAATAATATACATCTTGAAGTGCTCTTTCCTCATGCAATAGAAATGAAACAAAAGTGAAATTCAACAATCTATGCCATTTCTTGGCTACCAATTTTTCACTTTGGCATTTAAAGCTACATCCCTTTTACAGTTTTGCATGAATTTTACTTCTTTTTGTATTTAACTGTATATACCCAAAGCTGGCTTTAGGGCTTGTTTTTATTCATATTTCTTCTTATTTGTAGATGCAATGATGATTATGGAAGAATTGTATTGTCTTGCATATTTTCTTATCCACACAAAACAGCCAAGCTGTGAAAAAATGGTGTGGCCTTAAAAAACCTGGGTGAAAAATGTGAAATCAAAGGTGGCGGCCAAGAAATAGCTGCAATGATGTTAATGCCAAAAATTTACACAGCCATTATTAAATTTTTTAGTATTAACATCATTGCAGCCATTTCTTGACCGCCACCTTTGATTTCACAACTTTTTTCACCCAGGCTTTATAAGGCCGCACCATTTCTTCACAACTTGGCTGTTTTTGTGTGGATTTCACTTCTTTTTGTGCTTTATAAGGCCCCAAAACCAGCCTATGGCTGACTTTGAGGTTTGTATTTCTTCTTTTCTATGCAGATTATAAATGTATTTCATTGCATGATTTAAGATAATATTATTGTAATACTCTAATAGAGTGCACATTTTTTGACTTCTAATAGAACATACATAGAATGTTCTAGAACAATCTAGTACTTATATTGGTAGATCTATGAAATTACAAACATTTGATTATAAGCAGATTTCAACTAGAAATTTCATTTATTATTATTATTATTATTATTAGTGCTTTACAGTGAATAAAGCAGAAATTAAGTGAGGTGATCAGCCAAGGTAGCAGTGGTTAAGGATGCAGGTGTTACATATAGAGGTCCCTGGTTTGAACTCTGGTAAGGGTTTTTTTCGACATTTTTTGTACACCTTTTTCACCTGTGGTGACTGCTCTATAGAGTACCTCGATCCCATGATTTTACATTTGTTTGGTTTTTGCTTTATAACCTTTGTCGCTGTAACTCTACTGCTATTCAAACTATCAAAAGGCACTGCTACAGTGATCAGCCTATCTACACACCAAGTTTCAAGTTATTCCTATACTCAGTTTATCCTGTAGCTGTGACAGAAGTTTGATCTTTTTTACGTGAATAATTGCTCATAACTCCTTGGATATTCATCATATTCACAGCAAACTTGGTAGGTGAATCCACCATTACATGCTCTTCATTTGTGCCAAAAATCGAGGCAATTGAGGCACATGTTTGTATTTTATAGCAATTTTTGCAAAGCGTGCGAAAAGAAATCAAAGCCCCTGTATGGCATAAGAAAAAAATGAATAAATTAAAACGACACTTAGAACACCCATATCTCTCAAATGACTGTTGCGAATTTAATCAAATTTGCTATGTGGCGTACCCTACCTGACAGTTATAATGCAAAATGGTGTACTTTGGAGGAGGGGCCATGGAGCTATGTACGTGTGAAAAAGCTGTTTTCTTTCTTCCTGTCAATATACTCACGGTGTGGTGCGCCGGCTTTCTTGAACTATTTGTTTTATTTTGTAATACTCTAATAGAGTGCACATTTTATTGAGGACTTCTAATATGGCACACATAGAATTTTGATTTTTCATTGGTAGTAGATTTCTATATAATTATAATCTGCTACTGTTGAGTAGATTTAATCTAGTCCAAAACAGCCCAGTTGTGAAAAAGGTGTGGCCTTTAAAAATAGGCTAGATGTGATATCAAAGGTGGCTGCAAAGAAACGCTGCAATGATATCAAGCTGGATTTAACCACATTTCGTCTTGTTTGTAGATGCAGTGATGATTATGGAAGTTATTTCTTTGACTGTTTGTACTTTGTAATACTCTAATAAAGTGCACTTTATTAAGGACTTAAAGTACAGCACACATAGATTTTTCATTGGCAATAGATCTATACAATTGTAATCTTGTAGATTTAAACTAGAACTTTAAAGTAGAAATTAAGTGAACTGAATGGCTGACAATAGTGGTTCAGTAGTGAAGGGTTCAGTGAAGAGGGCAAATCCTGGACAACTTTTTCAACATTTTTCCATGTACTTTTAAAAACTTATTGGTAACTGTTCTATTAGAGAATTTTGACTGCAGTTTACTCCAGGTTTCTCCTTGTAATTTAGAAGGTTTGAGTTAAGATGGTTATCAAGACATATGGTAGTGTGTCATGCAGCCCAATAAGTTGGCACACCACACCGTGAGAATATTGACAGGAAGAAAATGCGATTTTCAGACATATGTAGCTCCATGATCCCTTAACCAAATTTGCTGAGAGGAAAGGGGTGTCATAACCAAATTTGTGACATTGCCCTGAAATACAAGTGGCCAAAGTTTTGTTTTTTTCTTTTCTTCTACGTATTATGCACACTTTGTAAAATCCACTATAAAACACAAATGCATACTTCAATCAAGCTAAAATTTAACACACTTAAAGGGGCACATCTCAGTACCAATTTTGGTGGAAATCTGATCAAGAGTTATTACCAATTATTAAAATCAAACTTCTGTTGCACCTACAGGGTAAACTGCTATGAAGAATTAATTGAAAATTGTTCTGTATTTAGATTAACCATCATAGGAGTGCCTTTTGGTGGTTTGAGATTAAAACCATGAATATATATATATAGTGTAAAAACTAACAGTGTGTGACAATCACGTGATTGAGTTTTGTTAATAAAATATGTTTAGTTGTCACGCCTACTAAGCAAACTGCTTTTTGTGTTAAATTTGTACTGATTTTTTAATATTCCTTACACATTGTATGATGAGGTTCAAAATAATGCTACTACAACTATTCGTAGAACTTTAAAATTTAAACAAGATATCAAATTACAATACTTAAAAATTTAAAGATGTTAAATCAATGTAGCTGGATATGCATATCAACTATTGTAAAAATGTATTCAAGCCTGTAAGGAAGTTAACCAGTGTCTATAGTTTATATACTAGAAATTTGTTTTTCTGTACTTCTTTGCGTTATACGGTTGTTAAATTAGATGGAGTTTTCATTGTTATAGATGGGTCAGATCATCGAACAACTTGGTCCTGATTTACTGACTACATGTGGAAACCCGAGACATATATTAAGTGTAGGCACAGCTTATGTTGTTGGTATTGGAGGAGCTTGTTCTTACTACAATGAGTGGACACCATACAGTGACTACCCTGCCAATCATCTTGAAACTTTGAACAACAGGTGTTCTTCAACTGGTTCTTCAGCTGGTCTACTGTCATCCAGCCTTTTGGTACTGTATGTGTCAGTTGCAATTGCTTGCTTCAAAAGTTTAATAATATAACTTCCTTGCTTTGCACAGAGATATACAGTATATACACACATATAGGATGATGTACTATTGTACATAGCTACTTGTAAACTGAGAACTTTTTTGAAGCATGTTTATATTTTTGTATATTTCCCTTATTAAATTTGTGTACATAAATTAAATACTGCAACCATTTGGTGGAACTAGATTTGTGTGTGTGTAAAGGAGTTTAACTGTATGTAAATATGTTTTCACAGTTGATGTGCTCATGTGTGGTGACCATGAGGCCACATACGTATTATACTCTTGCTATGTAGCACATGTGGTCACCAAGTTACAACCTATTTATACACAATTCTCACCTAAGTAAGATCACTTTGTATAATATGCATCATAATTAGCCTACAAATAAGCATCTGTGCTTAACAAATAAGATACGATGATTCTGAATAATACATGTACATCTTCAAGAAAAGGTATAATGTTCACTAATGTATGCAAATAAACAAAAGACTACGTAATCACTGTTGGGGGAAGCAGCTAGACATTGAAATGATTGGCTTTATTAAACAATGGTAACTATAGCTTTAGCATAGTTACCAAGCACGACACTGCTAGGAAGGGAATTCTTTCTGATAGCCAGTCGAAAGCGTTCCTTTGGTTCTGGTACTCTGTCATCAACTATTGGGATATTAAATACTGCTGTGGTATTTCCACGATGTAGCACAACTATATATGGTCCTGATTTGTAATCTACATTTCTGCCTGCAAAAAAAACACCTTGCATTATACCTGACTAATGTTGGTAATCTATACCCACCAGTTGCAGTAATGTCACGGCTTCGAATTCTTACTATGAAGGTAGTTGATAATGGCTTGCTAAGCACTAATACAAGTTGTAATGTTCCATTTTCCTGTACACTGTATCTTGACTGAGCAAAGCTTATGGTGGCAGCTAAACAGCATGTATCACAAAATTTATTGTGCATCATATTATTTTTCATATATTCCCACTGTAATTTCATTTAGACAGAGTAATATGTCATGAAATCCTAAAAGTTTGTATTTAACTGTAAAAGTGTTTTAAATACACCAATGTTAAGTATGTTACTGTATGCATATCAAATAAAGGATTTATTACCTTCATCATCGTCCACTATGGTCACCTTAGATGAAGATGCGAAATGAAAAATAAAAGCACAGGTTGGAAGTGAATCCTCTAATATTCTCAGTTTGAAAGTTTCATCTTGTTCTGTTGTACTATCATTTGTTATAGGAATAGTGAAAGTCGCCGCAGTAGATCCAGCTGAAAATGTTACATTATATGTTCCAGAATCATAATCCACGCCTCCTCCTGTATATGTACATACGTTGTTTTTATTAAATATTAGAAGATGTCAACTCACCAGTTGCAGTGCTGTCAATGCTTTTGATTTGTACAGTAATATCGGTTGATAATGAGTTACTAAGAACTAATTCAATTGATACCTCTCCACTACCTTCACCAATTCTGTATTTTGTATTATGGAAGTATACATTGACGTAAGGACAACTACTACAGCCATCATCTATTTCTTGAATGACTTTAATGGGGATACTGCTGTATTGGCTCCACTCTACATGTCTAGAACAAGGCCCTCCAATGCCAACAAGATAGGTAACATTAATGTTTAGAACACGAGAAGGATTTCCACATGATGTCAGTGTATCTGGACCAGGATCTGTAAACCTGTCACCAACCTGTGAAAATGATTTACAGTCGTATCATTGGCTACAGAGTTGTAAGTAAGCAATATTTGAAATCCATTGTAATTGATTCCAGGTGCTTATAAGCTCCTATTATTTACAAAATCAAAATGTTTGAAGCAGTGCTTGGGTCAGTATACAGCTGTGACAATAAAATAAACTACACGAGGGCATCAACATTGAGCCTGCCCTCGGAATAGGCCAGATCAATGCAAGCAGGTATGAGACGATGTACAGAAGATCGATGCTGATCACTTTATATAATTATTGTATAGACTATGTAAAGCATTCTGTGTTCTGACACTACATAAACACAAGGTAAGGAAACAGACAGTAAAAATCCTTACCAGATGGTTAAAAAGCCAGTATAGAGTACTGGAATTAATCATACAGTACGGTAGTACTGTATGTTAGGGATCATGGAGATTTGGGTTTTCGTAGCCAAAAAATTCACCCAAAAACCAGCTTCACAACTCCATCCTGGCACCTTGGCAGTATTGGTTAGGTATAACCAAGCCCAAAAGTGCCTTCAGTATAAACCTAAAGGCTTCTAATAAATTGTTACGAAATTTAAAAAAAAACATTCAATGGAATTTTCTACTGACTAACTGCCTGCCTGCCTGCCTAATGCCTTCAGGCAAGTGTAAACTCGACAATGGCTAAGGCTTTTTTTTTGGAAGTATAAAATTGTAATAACAACATAGAAGTAGCTATAGTAAACAAAACATTAAGTAAAATCAGTTCCTTAAACGTGACTCCACCCTAACTAGATCCATTGGAGGTGGAGTTCTGTCAAAGTGACCGGATGATGACCAAGCACCATGGATACATGCAATAGCAGAACGCAACAAAGAAAAGGAAAGACAGCAATGAAGCCAGCCCAGAGTAACCTAGTAATTACCCCCCCCCCACTTATTGGACAAAAGAGAAGCCAGACATTTGTAAAAGATAGTAGCTTCATGAGCCAGACCTCCAGTAGCGGAAAAAACCAAGGGAGAGAATGAGGCGTGTTCAACTTCCCGGATACGTTGGCCATAAGCACACCGTTTGATGTTCTCATGCTTTTTATAGGCAGCAGACAATGATGAGCATTTATTTGAGGCAGCATAAGGATTGAAAACTCTGACATTGACAAAGCTTTTCTCTGGTTGACCACCCCAAAAACCATTCATCACAACATCCAGACGAACACCATCTTGAGTATTCGAAGTAGCGAGAGGGCAGTGCCAGCCTTAAGGGTAGACAAGGTAGGCAGCTGCTAGTCTCGCGTGGCCAGACCCTTTTCGCGCAGCCGCTTATCGATTGGAAATTATAAGCGCCGTGTTACAAGGGTCTGGAATAGTTCATGAACGTGAAATTTTTCAACACGTTATTGGTGACAATTGATTGATTGGGTAACACCTAAGATACAAAATGCAACGTGTGTTCCCTTGAATCTTTAGTCTGTTTTGATCAACAAATCCACTTAAAACCTTTCGCCTACTTTCCTTGTAACTCGAGATGAACTGAGCTTGTTTGTCTTTATTCAGCCGTACTTGTTGAAGATTCAGTAGTAGGTAGAAGGAAAAACCTACACGGGTCGATACTCGTTATCCCCAGAGGTCTTCTTCAGCTCATTCTTCAGTAATCAGAACACTTTGGCGAGTAAGGGATCGCATGAGCCAATTTACACTCCCCAACCACTGGGGATTGTAGATTTTTTTAAGTCCGTGAACTATTCCAGACCCTTGTAGCGTGGCGCTTATAATTTCCAGTCGATAAGCGGCTGCGCGGAAAGGGTCTGGCCACGCGAGACTAGGCGGCTGCTTAGGGCCCCGGGGCTAAGGGGGCCCCCAAAGCTCTAAAACTAGTTCTCAAACTACAAATTTAGTAACTATAACACTAGGTAACTCTTACTTTTAAGAAGATAGAATTATAATATGCAACTTATCGCTCGAGGTATGCATCGCCCATAAGTATGAATCACGTGATGTAGACTATACTGGATGCATTGGTGGCTGCACATGACATTCATTGTACTGTGCACTAGGATGCAGCCATGCACATTAGGAATTCATTTAATGTCATTAGCCGCTACAATGCAAGAAACCACATGATTGTGTTGATTTAAATCGCACAATGGAAGTCAGATCTCGAGTGGCAGTTAGGTTATTTGCTTTCAATTGCTGATGGATGTTAGTAGTCACTTTGTGCACGGTTAAGTTGAATGCGTGCACTGATTTTCTGGGGCGCACAGTGGCGCACTGAAATAATCATGGATACTTTGTTTGTGCTAGAGTGGCCAAAGTCTATGACAATACATGGCTACTTTGTGAACCAAGAACGTAGGGTTGGAGATATGTTGGATGGATTCCATTAATATCTATAATGTTGTAAGTGGAAGCTGCTGTATGGAGTGATCACAAGATCAGATGGACTACTCTGTGCGCAGGTTGTGGTTTGATAACTGCTTGAAGTAGTGGTAAGACTCTGCAAAGATTGAAGATGATCATAGTAGTACAATAGCGTATAATCATGAGTTATGAGTTTACACAATCACATTTAGCGTAGTTTGAGATAGAATACACTGCAGAAACAGCAGTATGCATACACGTAGATGGCAGCTATAGCTAGTATCACGACAGTCCATGCTTAGGATAGTCTTTATACAACAAGCATATAAATGTACCGTATGTTATGTATATCCCTATGTGGGTTAAATGTTCTTGCATAGGAATGAGATTAAGACCACATCCTCTGGGGGGCCCACCCAGTTTACCTTGCCTAGGGCCCCAGAATCTCTAAGGTCGGCCCTGCGAGAGGGTACTCATCTGGATTTGAGACAGGTTGCATTTCAGGTTCAACTATGACCTGAGAACAAACTTCAGTCAACAGAGAAGCTGTAAGGTCCCTGATATCATTGTGTCTCAAAGTAGGAACTCCACCCTTTGGACATGACAGCACGTGCTCTACGGAGAAGGAGAAATGGCTAAGGCTACAGACTTGATTTTTTCTGTTTGACGTCTTTTCGTCCCGAGACGTGCCTTTTGGCATACCGCACTACGTACAATGCACGCATCATAGACTTACCTTTGTCCTCCTTCCTTTTTTCTGACAGCCAAAGGTGTCGATTTGCAGTAGCGTGATGCATGGCTTCCCTACAGTACATTTGTACACAGAAATCGTCCGTATTTTCTGTGGTGACTGGACTGATTGCAGAGATGATTCTAACACTGTTTTTTGTTTGTAACGCCGTGTAATGGACTGACCATAGCTGAAAGCGAAGCATAATAGCTGCTGCACTTACAAGGCAGTAATTGATAGTTGGGGGTGCATGAATCATCGTATTTTCGTGGTGACTGGATTGTTGCAGTGGCATTTCTTTTACTGTTTTTCGTCTGTAGTGGCTGAACATAGCTGAAATCAAAGCGTGATGGCCACTGTACTTTCAAAGCAGTTTGTGATGGTTGGGACGCTCGTTCAGACGAAAACATTAATACCAGCACCATATCCTTTCTTTTGATGCGGTATGCGTGGGTTGAATAGTGTTACAAAAAAAGTAAACAAACAAGTTAAAGGAAAAATTAGAAATTTTAAATTCAATTAGAGATCATAGAAAAAAAAAGTAGGGAAACAAGGGAGGTTGCCTACACCTCCAGATATACTAGTGAACATTTAATCCCTAATCTAGTCTGGATATAGACTAGATTAGGGATTAAATGTTCACTAGTATATCTGGAGGTGTACCCTAATCAAACTTAAAATTTTTCCTTTAACTTGTTGTATTAAACGTCAAATTGATTAACCAAAGAGAATGTATGCATGCACATCTGAGTCACTGACTTTGATCTCACAATCAAATGGTAAAATGTGACCCTATTTTGAAAAATCATACATTTGGGCACATTGGCCAATTTTCTTTTTATAGCTACAATGAAGTACTGAGTGGTTATCTACCTTGTGTGAAAATTTTGTGATGATACAATGAAGCATTCCAAAGATATGGTTAATTTACTATCTAATACATAACAAACTAACTTTCCATTATCAGTTTATAGTACTGCATAGTGATTAGGTGTGACAAATCACTTTGTTGACAAAGATCTCCATTTTTACAATCTAATTAAATGGATGAAAAGAGATCCTTGAGAGTTTAATCATTTGTTCTTTGTGCTTTTCCTCAATTAAATCACTTGTATTATTGTCTAAAGACAAGAAGTTATTTGGTTTGGGAATGAACAAATCACCCAATTTGTATAGGTAATCACACACATTTGAGCACAATTTTGGCTGTTACGAGTACAATTATTCCATAATTGCACGAAAATGCGTGTGATTGCCTACTAATCATATAGTGACCACCCTTCATGGTTTGTAGTACACATCTATCCAGTTCTATGTGGCCATTAACTTCTACCAGGTGATTGCATCATCCTTCTTTGTATTACATCATGTGTTGTTGCACTTAAAAGGCTTCACGTGTCAGCCATTCTGGTTGGCTACTCAAAACGTCTACATATGTTGCACTTAAAAGGCTTCTATTGTCAGCTTCTTTGTTTGGCTATTCATTATATCACTTTCTTGTTGCACTTAAAAGGCTTCTGTTATTCCGCTATTTTATTGGCTACTTTACAGTGCAATTACAGAAACAAGGCCATGCGATTTGGGATTAATTGCACTCCTACTATTGAGACTAATGTATGGCAAATTAAATCATTATGTGATTAGTAAGTTAATTGCTGTCCGATGCATTGTGAAACTATTACATGGTCTGATATAATCGAGTATATCTCCTAGAGTAAAGAAGCTATGGGTGTGAAATTTCACAGCAAGAAGGCTTAATAGTTGCTTTATCAGATATGCAAAATACTTTTAAAAATTTGCTGAAATTGTTAATTGAGTATTCCCACAAATTTTTCATCTGCCCAAATGTATGGTTTTCCAAAATATGGTCACAAATTATGTTAGATGATAAATTATCCTATTGCTTATTATGTGACTATACATTCTATACTTATATAATACTGAGAGACACACAAACATGCACACAAAGCAAAACAAACACAAAGCAAAGCCTCCAGTAGGCATGCAAAATGCAGTTGTTGCTTAGCAAACCACCACTGGGATGCCTATGTTTCACTCAGAGATACTGCAGGCAAATCCTCCTGGGGTAGGACTATAGTATAGCTTACAGGAGGACTGTCCAGGTCTCACTGAGAGAGCAGTGCTTGAATTGAGGGTATACGGGAGTATACGAAGTATACCTTGATAACAATTTTTGTAAATTAGTATACCTTGATAGTCACGGCTAGCCAAGTATAAGGTAGCTACAGTGTAGGTACCCCTCAGCAAAGAGCATCCATGAAACATTAGTTACTATATAGTAAGACATATTCTTACTTGATGTAACGTGATTCTCGAGCCAATTGATCCCCCAAGGAAGCTAATCCCACAATCCTCAAAAATTCCCTTTCATGAGAAGTGATAGTTAATTTTCCAAGTATAATCTACTTTAGCTAGATTTATATGTAGAACTATATTATCTACCCCCTCTACTGTAGACCGCATGTGTCTATCAAGGAAGCAATTGGTGACGAATCAGCTGATGATGACGAAAGGCAGAAAATTAAAGCAGTGAAGAAGAAGAGTCATATAGCTAATGATGCTAGTGTATATACAGAGCAAGTACCAACTAACAGTGACACATTTACTTAGTCGGAACCGGAAATGTGGCTGGATAAAAAAAAACCTTCCCACCTTGGCTTATTTGTCTAAATCATAAATTGGGTTGTAAAGAGTTACCGTCTTTAGGTATAGATGCTGCAAAGAGTATTCATCTTTCTCGTGAATGGCAGTCAAACTTACCACCGATATCATTCTCAAAAAGTTATAAATTTTTCAAAATTTCCTTATAGACTTTATTATAGTATTCATACTTCTTGCATTGTATTTTCATAAACATTTATTCAAAATCGCAATCTCAAAAAGTTAATTTTTCAAAATTTTATTGAGCAAATCTTATACTATACTAATTCTAGATCTGTTATGTGGCTAAGTATATAGCTACTATTAGCATTCATACTTCTTCCAGTGTTGAACTCATCAAATTTCAGTCAAGATTGCCACCAAATAAAATATTATAATCTCAGAATGTTAATTTTCAAAATTTCTATGGGGAGCAGTCTAGGTCTTTACACTATAGCTATAATTTGGCTTTTTAGCTCAGTAGCTATACTATTAGCATTCATATACTTCCAGTGTTGAACTATCAACAAATTTCAGTCAATATTGCCACCAAATTCAATCTCAGAATGTTAATCTTCAAAATTTCCTGGGGGAGCATGCCCCCAGACCCCCCTAGAAAGCTCATGCTTCGTATTTTGCAGAGTGTGCTTTGAACACTGTGGAATGATTTCCAGTACCTGTGAGCCTTAGCAAAATCCTGGGTCTGCCCTTGATAGTATACCCTCATATAAATTTACAATTCGAGCACTGAAGAGGCCACAGAACCCACAACAAATTAACCCCCAGCACCACCAAGCGAGACTGACAAAGACAGTGGGGAATTTGCTTCACAGTTAATAATACTGGGTACCTGCATGCATGTTGATGATACAGATGGGTGAGCTACTTTCCCAGTTGAAACCAGGCCACTAATCCCCATAGAGTCGAAACTGGAGTAATGTGATTGAAGTTTGTTGCTTATGCAAGGAAACAACCACAGCAACTTGGCATAACCATAGGCATCAAACCTGGAATATTTTGCCAGGCTGGTGCTCTAGCCACTTGACTATGCTACCTGTCTCCCTGTCTCCCTGTCTCTCTCTCTCTCTCTCTCACACACACACACACAAACACACACACACACACACACACACACACACACACACACACACACACACATGCAAACTGTCATAGAAACTGCATGTAGTAGCTAGCTGAGTTAGCTACCTATACTGTACTGAAGTACTCCACCTGGGTCACTAACTTAGCTTTCTTGACAATAATAGCTAATTACATAATTACACGCACGAACACATATATATGTATTCACTCACGATGCAGGACACATAGGCTATAGTTATAAGTAGAGATTATGATTATAATCTCTACTTGAGATTAAGCAGCAATTTTTGTAGCTTAATTGGGGTGAGCCTGAGCGAGCCGCACAAATGGCAGTAATCACTCGTACGTACGACCGTACGTCTGACCATTCCCGAGAGTTTACGTAATGAACACGGACAGCCCCACACTGGTAGTGCTCAACTGGTACGTACGACCGTACGTCTGACCATTCCCGAGAGTTTACGTAGCGAACACGGACAGCCCCACACTGCTACAGTAGTGCTCAACTGTACGTACAACCGTACGTCTGACCATTCCCGAGAGTTTACATAACAAACACGAAACAGTGCGCCACATGGCTTAGAATTTGTCACTTCGCTCACAACTTATTCTTATCTACATTGATATGGACAAAGAAGACCGTCTTGGAAGAAGGCCGGAAGAGAACGAGACAAGGCGAGGAGGGAACACTGCCTGGTGAATGCCCGAGTGAATGGTACGTGCGTCACGTTCACCCGCGAAAACTTCCTGTATGAAAAAGGCCATATTTGCACCATTTGGCTTAGAATTTGTCACGTGGGTTACAATCTATCTATATAGACATGGACAAAGAAGACCATCTTAGAAGAAGGCAGGGAGAGAACGAGACAGGGCGAGGACGGTAGCAGAAATGCCAGATGAAGCAGAGGCATGAAAGGCAAGTAAACACCTGATAGATGCCATGCACACTCGCAGAAGAGAGCATGCAGTTGGCCAATGAAACTGCAGAAGACAGGGAGATAAGTCCTAGCTGACTATACTTCCACACAGTTATGTAGCTATACACTGGCAGGCCACTGAGCCCGGCTCCCAACTTAAACTTTTTTCACCTTCCTCCACTGAGCTACCTCTAGAGTAGCCTGAGCACTTCTGTTTGTATAGCTACAAACACACACACATTAAACGCTATTCATGGAAATACAGTTGATGCCACATCACTTTTTACACAGCTCAGGCTCGCCCCATCATGCTTTTAGCATCTGTCTAGTTATCATCAAGAGTTCATAATATTTGTATGTATAAACTCTTGTTATCATGTAGCTATCTCAGTGTCGGTTATCATAACAAAACTGAATAATCTAGCTAGTACTAATGCATCCAGTATACGTACAGCGGTAGCTACTGTATAAATGACATAATGATAATTGATATACTGATACCTGACGTTTCCCTTTGAATACGTGCACCACTTCAATCATGTAACTGTATCTAGAGAAACTGGATGAAGAATTACTGAAACCACGGCCAACTACCTTTGCTGAGAAAACATCACGGGCAAACTGGTAAGGCCACTCCAATTGGTAATTATGTTTCTGGTCCACCGCCCGCATCCTTTTTTGGAGAATGTGAAATTTCAGAAATACATGAGAAAAATGCCCGCATCAGCTTTTTGAAAAACCTGGATTTCAGAAACAAATATTGGGCTGCAACAAGTATGCTAAATCTAACTATCTTATCAGTGAAAACCTGCAAGAAATGGGCGGAGTGTATAGCACAGATCGATTTACTCTGATAGAACATTCAGTAAATCACAAAAAATACTCTAATTGAGCAGTCACTTCATTGTTGCTTTGTTGCTGAATTCCGCCCGCCCGCACCTAAAACTGATTTTCAAAGGACCAGAAACATAATTACCAATTGGAGTGGCCTAATCATGACATGCAGACTGTAAGTTATTCAAATAAAATGATTCTACAGCGCAAGAACATCCCAACACTGCAACGATATGGCCACAGGACAACAACGACAACCAGAAAAGTAACACCACTCCTGTCATTGCTTGCAAATCGCGTCTCGCTGTGAACAGACTATAGCTCATGTTCAATACTCTTGGTCAATGACGTCAAGTGTTACGTCATAGTTAACACCGTTCTGTGTGAAATCATTCGACACTTTAGGTAGTTATACTAAGACTATTATTATCATCAAATTGTTCAAAGGGGTACACAAAAGGCATGTGCCTGTACTAGCTACGTATAGCTATATACACAGTACAAAACTGAAGCACGAAACAACAAAGTTAATCGACGATGTGCGCGAGGCAGCTAAGGGAAAACTTACCGAAAGACAGAATTCAGTTGTGAAAAATAGATAGCTAGCTGACGAAAACCCGTCCATTTCCACATTGTATAAATTACTAGGCAGCCAGCTCAAGTGGTAAACTCGAGGGTAAACTTTGTTGTGGATGTTGAAAGAGTTGCTGAATGCGCCCCCAGCGCAAGGTTGCCGGATGACTGCATGTCATTTAAAAAAAAATAATTTTGTTTATTAAGGCTGTACAGCACAAATGCTGAAGGTCTGTAGGACACCTCAGTCCTGGTCCTACATCCGGTGTAACTTTTGTAACTTGAGTCTTGAAATCTATCTGTGAGAAGATAGTGTTGCATGCCCATTCAGTTGCAGCTCAGACGAGAGCATTTAGATACACTGTCCAGGCTGCCAGCTATAATTAGATTTTACCCATCTAGCAGTAATTCTCTGCACTCTTTCAGTAGTATATGTGTATGTTTTTTGATAGATAAGCTAGGGTCCCAAACTGAGGATGTGTATACTTTAATTTAGACCCAGATAAATAGCAGATCAGTTTTACAGATTCATTACATTTGTTTAAATTATACACCTCACAAAGTTTAGTGCCTTTATTGCATTACTTGAAATGTCGTTAATATGTGGAGAGAATGATATGGAAGATTCTAGAATGAATGACTCAGTATAGTTCGCAAATAATCTGATAGCTAGCTACATGAAGAGTCATTTATGTGTAACAAAAGGCCTAAAACTATTCCTTGACTCAACATGAACATGCATCTTTCTTTGAACATCTCTGCATGTCCAACCAGTGTGTGGTATGTTGGTGACTCTTAAAGATCAATAAATCTGCAAAATCAGTTATCTAATTGGTCTGCTGAACTGCATAGTGATACAATTAGCTACACACCAACCATAAAGTAAAGCATATATGTATTCAGCAGATTTTCTATATTAATGGAAACAATTAGGCAAAAGCTCAAGAAGCACCCCAGTTAAGAAGTTGGGGTGTCCAATTGTTGCAATGTCTGCTACACCAACAGATGAGCAAATTCAGTGTTTGAAGCAGCGATACCTCACAAGCCTGGTAGTCAAAATTAACATACTGTTAGTTGTCACTGCATGTGACTAAAATAGTGAGTATGAATTAATGTCATAAATATTATCTGTGGATACAGTAATACTATATATCCGTAGATAATAGCAAGAGTATCCATAGATTATTTACTCTTGATAATAGCTATATGACATGAATACTATGAATATTTATGACATTAATTCATGCTAAAAATTAGGAAGCTATAAAGTAAAGGACAAGCTTATAAAGTTTCTTTATACTGTACCTTTATAAGTCCAGGGGCGGATCTAGGATTTATAAAAGGGGGGGGGGGGGCTAACTCAAGGTACTAATCTCTTGGATAGAGGTGTGCGAAGCATGCTGGAACCATAGATAGTATATACTATCTATGCTGGAACTAGGGGGGTCTGGGGGCATGCCCCCCAGGAAATTTTTGAAAAATAGACACTAAAATACTGCAATTTGGAGACATTTCCACATAAAATTCATAAAATTTTCTGCCTGTAGATATTTTATATACTGCCTTTAGATTATAGGTATGGCTCTCTGACTCTGAAGTATTTTGCTAATGGAAAAGTTTGGATAGGTACAGGCAACCAAGTACATGATGCACCCCTCTCACAATTGCACAACACTGAATAGGTGCATGTTAGAATACTAATATTGAAAGTGGAAAATTTTGAAATTTGAACAATACAAGATTGAATCTGAGAGCATTTTCAATGGAAATTGTGTACCTGAATTAAGTATTGTCATACATATTAACTACACAAGTAGATGAATGAAGCCCTTTAAACAGACCAATGTACTTCATTGTATGTATAGGTGCAGGCAGATTTGGAAAAATTCCATAACAGAACCAACTACATGTTTCCAGTGAATGTTCTATTAGAGTAGTTAGCTGACTGCTCTATTAGAGTACCTCGATCTTGTACACCTCCAATGCTGATCCGGGTCCTTGTTGCATAAACTTTAGCATAAATCCACTGATAATACCTTGGAAAAATGTTTATAAGGTGGTTTTATGAGTATTTGTATTATTAGTGATCATATAATTATGCTAAGACAAAATTTCATTATAATACTCAGCATATTGATCAAGTAAAGCCTGAATATGAAGGGGGGGGGGGCTTCAGCCCCCAAAGCCTCCCCCCCCCCCCCCTGGATCCGCCCCTGAAGTCCTTTACTATATAGCTATATACTTAATTTTACTGTGCATTGCATAGGTGGTGGAAATGGGGGCCATGTTTCCCCCATTTTTATTGGACAATGCTTGTAAGATACTCTAATAGAGTCAACTACACTAATGAAACAATTAGCCACTTAAAAATATGAATGGTGACCTTTACTTAAAATTTAAAATAGTCTCTAAAATATTTAAATTCTCAGAGGCAAGTCCCCAGACCATTATGAATAACAACCATGCTTCATGGCTCTTCCACTGTGTAAATTTTGTTGTCAAATTGACTCTCTCACTCTTTGTCTTGCTCCACTGCCTCTGGTGTATTGACCAAGGAATCTATGTGCATAATCTTGTCACTAACTGATGTGGGCAGGTCTTATGGTTGCAAGAGATATAACTGCTATCTCTATTTTAGTACATAGTGATGGGTGGTCACCCGGTATACTATTAATTTGGTTTCACTTGCATGGCAGTGAAATTAAGATCAAAAAGTAGTGAAGTCATTTGTAAAAGTGTACCATCACTTAACCTGCTGAAAGTGCATGGCAGAAATTATAGTGACCTGATAGCTTTTTCAGTCTCATTTGTCTAATAAGTTATTTGCTAGATGATAACTCCCATCATCCAAGTCAACATGGGTTTTTACGGCCACACACCCATGCACAATAGATCACTCATTTACTCACTGTGATGGGCCAATGGACCATCAATTATCACACCTCAGAATCTTTTCATGTATATGTGCCAAGGTAATGCATGGAACACCTACTAAATTATAAGCTATTACAATGAAGTTTCATGCATCTCATAATCCAAAGGTACAGGGCCGCCCAGAGAAATTAAGGGGCCCAGGGCAAAGAGTTAAAGTGGGGCCCCAGAGGCAAGGGGGTTTCCATTCTGAATCACAACTTCACCCAAGCTGTAAGTTGAAGACCAAAAAAAAAAAAAAAAAAAGGTCATAACCTGCTAACAATGACAATAACTACCCCTCACCAACCATATCTCCTTATCTATAAGCTTGCTACACTGCTCCTCTGAAGAATACTGTGACTGCTCTATTAGAGTATTTAGATCTGACTGCTCTATTAGAGTATATAGATCTTTTAAACAGGTATTCAAGGGGCCCTTCATGAGGCCTCCTGGGGCCCCTTTCAGGCTGGGGCCCGGGGCAAAATGCCCCAGTTGCCCCCCCACCCCCTGTGGGCGGCCCTGCAAAGGTATAACACTCAGCAACTTCCTGTGGTCTGTACAGTGGCCTTACATGCTGTGTGGGTCTCAGTGCTAAAAGTACCTGCCACCGCAGTGCTATTAATGACTATATATTTTCACACAATGAATACCATCAAGAGTTTATAATACATGACATTATAAACTTTTGATACCATATAATAATAATTTCAACACATAATATTGTTGTGTTGGTGCAGATTTTTTTATGGTTAATATAAATGTACAACTTGTATAGCAATATATACTTATTTCATTCAATTACTTACATTGTGTTCATCATTTCTGGTTTCATTTTAATGGCTGCTAGTAAATTTGAATGATTAATAGCATTATAGCTATTCACAGTTTGTTTTACAACCACTTCATTGAATTTCCGAGTCCTTAATTTAATCTGTGGGAATTAAAGCCTCTCAACTTTAAGTGCTTCAGTGATGTATATACAACCACATCATGGAGATGTAAATTTTGATGCTATAGTGACTGTATGCAGGCTGGCTTGGAAAAGTACAGTAAGAACCATTGATATATAAGAGTATCAGCAATAAATTAATTCTATAGTTCACAATTTGCACTTTAGTCAGTCATTTTCGCTTAGGTTTATTCTTCCAGTGCTAATTATTATGCCATTTGTTGTTGCACATAAAAGGCTTTACATGTCAGCAAGTCTGATTGGCTACTCCAAATGTCAACATTTGTTGCACTTAAAAGGCTTCTATTGTCAGCTTATTCTATTATATCACTTTCTTGTTGCACTTAAAAAATTAAGGCTTATTATTTATTGGCTACTTTACAGTGCAATTACAGAAACAAACCATGCGATTTGGGATTAATTACACCCCTACTATTGGGACTAATATATGGCAAACAAAATCACTATTTGATTAAATCTCAGGGGAAAAGCTGTACATTCCACTCATTTGCTGCTCTTATACTAAAAGTAGTTCTAATAAAATATATAGTGAAAAGATTATACAATTTGAAAGCATGGGCTCCTTGTTGTGGTACATGTTGTAGTGTCAAATGAGTTGATTTGAAGTTGTTCACTGATAAAAATCATGTAAGTCATTTAACGTAAATTGTAGCTAAGCAGACAGAAGCAGCCCCAAGACTAAGAACTTCACCAAGAATCACCATACAGCCTTGCAATGAGTGACCAATTATTAAGAGAAAGTCACTATAGAGCTTTTCTATCTCCTTGATGACCAGATTGGTTCCGTAATTTTTCGTTTATTACACTGTATTTCGGTAATATTTATGAACATCAGTATCGAGCGTTCTATGGGGATATTTCCAACTACTTTACAGGTTAGCGTGCATTTTATACATGTTAATACTTACCCAATACCAAGCCCATCCACTACAGCTTGGACTGTTAGTTGTTAGCGGTTTACGCAGATTGGCTAGTTTCAACTTATCCATAGGCCCGCTGCGTACAAAATTGTTCAACAATATGGCCAACAAAAACGGTTGTCAAGGAGATGAAAAAGCTCTATTGATAACTACTCTGCTTTCTGAAATTCCTAATGTATTGCAACAAACTCTATATCTCATATGTCTTGAGGTTGTACTTTTTAAAGATCAAATTCAGGGGCGGATCCAGAGTTTCGAAAGAGGGGGGACACCTTTCTGAAAAACAGTTGGAGACCAAAAAAACTTGCTGAAGACCAAAAAAAAAAAAAAAAAAAAAAAAAAAAGGTCACAACAATAATAGCTAGTTATCCTTACCAACTATATCACGTCTGTTATGTAAAATAAAATCCTATTTGTAGCTTCATAGGTAAGCTACACTGCCTCATGAACATTGTGACTGCTTTATTAGAGTAATTGACTGCTCTATTAGAGTATCTCGATCTTGAAGGGGGGGGGGGGCATTTGCCCCAAATGCCCCATCCTGGATCCGCCACTGAAATTAAGTAACAGTATATAGCTACTTAAGGATGTATATGTGAACAGTACTATTAAAAGTATGTTTGATACAATTGTAGCATATATAGCATTTACTTACTGCAATGTGCCATACCAAGGGGAGGAAGATGTTGTAAGCATGTATATAGACTGAATTTGCTGTAAGCCAATGAATTCATACATATAGCCAAAAGTGATTTGCTTTGACACCTCATAAGTGCCCTGTGTATTACAGAAGACACTTAGCCCTGCTGGCAAGGTGTCAAATCACTTTGTACTTAGCAGGTGTCAATTAACAATAGCCATAACAAGTAACTTAATCTGACCAAAGCATAGGTAGAAATCTGTGCAGTAAGTTAGTAGCTACTGCTGCTCTGTGTGATATGCATGTACATGGTATGCCTAGTGTGTATTGTAAAAATATGCATAGACTTCTTTTGAAAATAATGCAGATTGCATGTATTCACAATTAAAAGTACAAAAGTTTATACTGACTATAAGTTGCTATCTAAAAACCGCAAGCACCCTTTTTTAGCAAAATCACTACAGTAACTCATCTAAAATTTTCATGCCTTTTGGGTGAAAAATGACAACTAGTCTGTCATTTTTCACTCAAAAGGCATGAAAATTTTAGATGAGTTTTTCATTTTTCACCCAAATGGCATGAAAATTTTACTGTAGTAATTTTGCTAAAAAAGGGTGCTTGCGGTTTTTTGATAGCAACTTTGGGTGACAAATAGCTTGGAAGTGAAAAGAAAGATTGGTGGCAGTGTCAAACCAGAGGTAGATTATCTGCAGCGGATGATTGAGAAGCTAAAAGACAAAAAATAAAAACGCACAATAGTGTGTACTGTTTTGTATAGTGTATCATGTAAGTATCAAGGCTCTAGTGTGTAAACTGTAAGACAAGTTCTAGGTTAAGGGAAAAATTATGACTCGCATTTTACAGCAATGTAGCAGTTGGGTTTGGACTATAGAGTGTGCAGTAGCTTATATCCAGTAAGAAAGTACAATATATTTTCCCAAACCATTTGTGAGTTTAATATGGTAATTCCATGGGAGCCGTACATGAACTGTACAGAGCACCCTTAAATGGAGCATACGTAGCTATGTTGGTAATCAGCCAAACCAAACCATTGGTATACAGTGTTGGGAGTAACGCGCTACATATGTAACGTGTTACATAATATTATTACTTTTGTGGTAACAAAGTAATATAACGAAATACGCTATAAAAACAGGTAATATAATGCAAGCTACTTTACTTACAAATGTAACGCGTTACCTAAGTAATATAGTTACTGTAATGAGTCTAATATTACGTAATATTATTACTACAAGTAACGAAGTTACTAATCTCGTTAGTTATCCTCTGAGTAATGCCTAGCCACAGCGAAGTAACGAGGCCTACTGAATGAAGCTTATCCACCAGCTTCTTACTTATAACCAAAATTTGCATATTGTCCAACAGCGCAATCATGTCACGTGATAAGGTGGTAGTTTCACACGTGACAGCTTAAGGCTGTGGACACAAAGTAATATAATATGTAATATTATTACAGTTACTTTATTTTATGGGTAATATGTAACTGTAACTAAATAGTTCAGTTGCAAGTAATGTGTAATATGAAACTAGTTACTTTTACAAAGTAACTTGCCCAACACTGTTGGTATAGGTTACCAGCATTTTCAAGTGGAAAACTCATAATATATAAACAATTTCACTTGCTCACTGCATGTTTCAGAATAAGAACAGTAGCCCATATATAATGCAGGACCAGCATTTTTTCATGCTATAGTAGCTAGAAGACATGGTATAAAGCATACATATATATAGGAGCATAGCTGCTATTAGGTTAAGTATGGTACATGCATTGTATGGCCTTTCCCTAGGGATCCTCATATACTGTATAAGCATTGAGATGAATTCTTGCACTTAGTTAGTTTTGTTAGGTTTTATGTTTAGGGTCATATAGTTATAACTATAAGTGCAGTGCAACAGTTTGCATATAGAGAAAGACTAGCTTTCAGCCTTCAGCTTGCTTAGCACTGCCATGATATATAAATTCTTTCTTTTACTTATCAACACTGTATGGGTTCAATTTCCACATGCGCAGCTCCATATAATGGTTTGTCATTATGCAGAACAAATTTATGAGTATCTTTGGCCATGGGATTTGGGTAGCTGCTAAATCAGCTTGCACTAAAATTATAACTACCCATTTTATGGCTGCCAAGGTATCGTGAGGCTGCATGGTTTCTGTGTTTTCCATAAAACTTTCATGGTCCCTACAATACAATACTGCTATACTGTAAAATACTTAAGCTTTCATCAATTTTTATGTAGTCATATCCATAATCAAAATAATAATAAAAACATAATGGTGACAACAATAGAAACACACAACTGAGAGTTAGGCCTCCTACCATCCAAGACTAGACTTTTAATCCTTCTACAAAGGTTCATAATGGAAAGATTTTAACAATCAAACAATGACAATTATTCGAACATTGAAAGTGTCTCTATTGCTCAGCTTGATCAGTTGCAGCTGGCATTAAATGTGCAGCATTTGCTTTGAACATGAATGATAGGGATAAACTGAAACTATACACCATGCAATATCACTGTCAGCTTTATTTAGTAGTATATGCAGATTATATACTATGAAATGCATGTGTATATATACTGTTTACAATGATGCATGTGTGTGTACACAGCTGAGCATATTGTATGGACTTCAAATTGGTTTTCGGAGAGTGGACATACCTTGCAACAAATATATATCTAAGATGCTATGATTTTCCTTAAAACCACATTGTGTGTGCTTTGCAGCTAGCAAGTATGAGAGAGTATTTGAAGGCTATGTACCTGTGTATGTAGCACAGTACTAGAGGTAGTATAGAACAGTAGGTATTAACTGGAAAGCATTGTACTCATGATCATGTGCAGGAAAATACCATGTGCATACGTGTATGGGTTGTATCCACATGTCCACATGTGGACAGTGGAATAAGTCAGTCCCCTCCCAAAGCCTGCCCCGGCCTAGAGAAGACTACATTTAAAATGAGTATATACAAACCAATAGAAATTACAATTAAATTATACAAAGAAAACTTAAAGGTATTATTCTATCAAGGGAGGAAATGCATGCACAGACATTGAAGATGTCTTGTGACAGACTAGCCAGTTTCAAAAATTTTCCAATTTCATGATCACTTTGATTAAAAATTGCCTTAAATTTTCCAATTCCGTGCCTTACTCTTTGATTAAAAGTTGCCCTACAATCCAACTAGTTTCAATTTTCTTTCTTACAGTCCACTATAAAATAAAATCGCCTAAAATTTCAACAAAACAAGGCTTGTATGTAGCTCTTCCTTTTAAATTTTGTTCCTTCAGCTTGCTATATTCTTAAATTACCTCCAAGTCTTAATTATTTCTCTAAATTTGCTACCAGATTCAATATTGACACATTATTAACACTTATGTTTTAAAACTTTCCCTGGAGGAGTATGCATGTCCCAGACCCTACTAGTTAGTCAGAAATTTCTATACAGTTTTCCTCTGTACTGGAGCTTTGTCACACAAACCCTCTCTTTACTTTGATTGTTTGGACAATTATGACGTTTGGACAATCATGACAATATATAGCACAAAGGTAATTACTTCAAAGACTATGTGTACCCTCCCCCCCCCCCCCCCCCCAGTCTCAGGTTAGGTCTAGTTGTAAAAAAATAGTTTTGTTTATCCATGTAAAGTTACATAGTAGTTAAAACATGTAATATCAAGTACACATTACAATAATCAGTCCTTGTGGCTTTCCTACGAGAAATCTTAATGTATTGCAATAATGCCATTTATAAACCACTAGCATTGGTACCTGCCCTATGTGCAGGACCATCTTCACATGTTTTAATGTCAGGAACATTTAAACACCAACACTGCTCATGTAGCTATGGTGATGTTACTTTTATAGAACTTGCAACTATATTAATGATGCAACACACCAAAGTTGTTTATCTGTGGTTTTGACAGGAAATCGAATGTAGCTCAATTATTCAGTGAGCCTTCCCTACCAGTACCTTCAGTGTGCTGTAAAGAACAAATAAGTACATGCTTTATATGCAGGACAACTAATGTGACACAATAATAATAATACATTGGGAACCAAGCATTAATATCAGTGTCCTATATTGCTGTGTAGCATGCATGTTGATAGTGCTTTAAAGTACACAATCCTTTTAAGAATGTATAATGAACATGCAAAGTTAGTTAAACTTCGTATATGCAAGCTAAGGCAATTATACAGTGGCAGATCTAGAAATTTTCAGAGGGGGTTTCAGATTCTACTAGTAAATAAATAAAAAAAGAAAGGTCACAACCTGCTGTAGAATGCCGTAATTGTGATTTAAAGGCTAAAGTATGAAGTTTTTCGCCAGTAGAGAGTTCTATAACACACTATATATATAACTCATGGTGATTTTATTACCCACATGACAACTAGTCAATAAATTTGGGACACACGCTATTTTCAGAGGGGGTTTCAGCTGAAACCATTGCAACCCCCTGTATCTGCCACTGTGATACCTACATGACAGGTGGTATACACATAGCACAGTTTCAGTTTATACATGACGTTTAACAGAGTAATACCTTACTATCAACAAAAAGAAATGAACTTCTACATAATTTAAAGCCAACACAATTTGCAACTGTAGTTACTGCATGGCAAGCAAAGATTCAGAATTTGCTCTATGCTATGCACTTTCAGTTTTAATGTAGTAATGACACATAATATCCTCTTGCCGTACAAAACCCCATGCAGGTGCTTAAACATCATCATTAATTTTAAATGTCCTAAATGACCTTTAAGCAGATCCAGAGTGAAAGATGTAAGCAGGATCAGTGAAATAGTTGAGCAATTGTACACACAGTTCCTCAGTGTAAACTACAGTATCTGTATGGTGCCATTAATATCATTTTTCAGATGCACAGTAGTACCTGCCCAATCATGCAAGTTGCCTCACTTCTACAGCAGTATGTTGGCAAATATGTTGGCAATTCACCTGCCCTACCACAAAAGTGCTATAATGATGTAAGGCAGTCAATGTGCCAGTGCTGAAAAACTGTAAGCATAAGAGTTTGTGGATAAAAATTGTATGGAACAGATAGAACAAAAAGTGCATCAAAAGGTCCCAAAAGTGAAAAAAAAGCTATAACCTAGGGAGGGATTGAACTCAGGTTGGCTATAATCACTTGGGGTTAAAGGAGGTGTGCAAATCACCAGTTGTTTTCAGTGTCTGTGATTTTGACAGGAATGTAGCTCAACTTTTCAGTGATCCTTCCCTACACCAGTGCCTAGCTTCTTTGCCTTATAAAGAACAAACAGAAGCACGTATTGATTTACTACGACACTTGATGATGGGTGCTTAATTTTGCTAAAATTCTGCATTGATATGTACTTTGCATATCTTGGCAGATACTATGAGCTAAAGGTTGAGTTTTAAAAATGTGTGCAGAAACGCTTATAGAAAGAAAAAAAAAGTGTCAACATGTGGATTCGAACCCACAACCTCCAACACACTAGTTAGACGTTCTACCACTTGAACAGTTTGTGCTGCGGTTCTCAAAGGAATTTGCTCAAGTTTTCTCTACACCTTGGCCTTCTACACACTGCAGAGAATGAACGGAAGCATGCATGAACTCGTGATAATAATCTTAAAGTCGCCAGATAATGAGTGCTTCATTATCAGCACTGATTGCGCCAATTTGCACCGAGTTTGGTGAGTAGCTAAGCAGCATGATGGACAGACAGACAGCTTTTTTAAGCTTTGTATAATAATAATAATATATAGATTAATGTCAAGCGCCATTCTGAGATAGATAAAGAACATTGGATCATATCTTATTTGGCATTGCTAATATCAGAGTTGGGGTAGTTACTTCACAAAAGTAACTAGTTACTTTTATCCCATGTAACTTAGTTACAGTTACAATTGTTTTTTGAAAGGTAACTAAGTATCTGGTTGCTTTCATAAATAAGTTATGTTTGTTTGTTAACTTTTGTAAAATCATTGTTTTGCCCAGAGCAAAGGAAGAAGGGAACTAAATAGAATAATTATATGTACACTTTCTGAAAATAACAATTCTGTGGCTAATTCACCTCAGTTTCATCATTGAATCATGAAGTACAGTATACACTACTTAATGTGGCTGTATCACAAAAATTGAAGTGCTCTTGCTTTTAAAGCATAATTGCCTATAGTTACAATGTAACTATTGTACCTAGTTACTAGTTACTTTTCAGGAAGTTGTAACTAGTTACAAAGCAAGTAACTAGTTATATTACTAATTACATTTTAAGTAACTAGTTACCCCAACTCTGGCTATTATATCTGTTCAAACTGCATTCTTATAAATCTGAATTGTACATAATATAATATAACGCAATTAAGTAAAGCAGTTACAGTATTAAAACATAAACAGACTAGAGTATGTTTTTATTAAATAAATTTGTCAAAGATCACCACTGAGGCCAACAAAAATACCAGTAAAATATTTGGTAATTGTAGACCAGCTGAAGAACAGTCATTATTCAGTCGTTGAATATCTTCACGAGAAAAGTTATTGTATGGGGTCCATTCACGGTAGAAGGAACAAGGTCCTCCAATACCAGCAACATAGGTTGTGCCAACACTCAGAATATTTCTTGGGTATCCACAAGTACTAAGTAAGTCAGGGCCAACCTCTGTAAGGATCTGACCCACCTAGAGGGACAACAAGCACTTAGTTCAAACATACATAGTGCAAGCATTGGGTAGCAATGTTCTTATCATAAAATCAATCACTTTATCAAGACACATGGTAGTTTGTAATGCGGCCAAGAAAGCCATTTTGATGTGAGCATATTGACAGGAAGAAAGAAAATGTGATTTTCATGCATATGTAGCATGATGTGTTCCCTTCTTCAAATGAAATGATTTTTATGCTACTAATTAGTGCTGCCACGATATAGAAAAACTCTATATCATCTATCACCAAGGTTTATATCACGATATGAACATATATCACGATATAGAACTAACTATAACATTTGCAAGACAAACATATTCATTGTAAGTTTAAATGTATACCACAAGCAAAAGTTACTCTTGTTTATCAGGTTTTAAATGCATTTTGCTACTGCTTTACAGTTGAGACAAGTGGCTGGCACTACATAGAAACCTTAAAACCTCCCAGTTTACTTTGGGGTTGGCTTGTTTACCACACTACACCATCAACACATAACTTAATTAAATGCCAAATACTATATGTCTGGCCTCCCCCACATCATTACATTAAGCGGTGCCACTATTGTGCAACCATCGATATAACTGATTGGTATACCGTACGCAAGGAAATTTTGACGTCAAAAAAATTTGACGAATTTGACGAATCGGTTTAATTCGTCAAATTTAAATTCGTCAAATGTTTATAAGCGCCCTTAAAAGTACAGGTTTTGCCTAAAATGTCTTCATTTTCGTCAAAAACCAGCCTCAGTTTTCCCTGATGATGATGAGGCAGTATTGGTTAGGTAAAACCATGCCCAAGCAAGTCTTCAGATCGACCCGAAACGCTTTCAAAAAGTTGCTACGGAATTTGAAAAACAACAACTATTAAACGGAGTTTTCTACTGACTGAGTAACTGACTGATGCCTTCAGACAAACGCATAACTTGATAATGGCTAAGGTTACGGGCTTGATTTTATCACTGCTCGACATCGCTTTGGCCCGAGAGGTGCCTTTTAGCATACCGCAGTACGTACAATGCTTTCTTCATGGACTTACCAGTGTCCTCCTTTGTGTCCCATTCATCTTTGCTGACAGTGAAAAGTGTCGATTTGGCAGTAGCACATGATGGCTTCCCTTTGTAACAGAAATCGTTTGTATTTTTCATAGTGGTTACTTTGATTGCAGAGGTGTTTTTTGAACAGTTCTTGATTCGTACTGCTGTGTAACGGGTTGAACATAGCTGACAATGAAGCGTAATGGATACTTCACTTTACAAATGATAATTGATATAACTGCATGGGACGTGCTCATTTATTTATTTTGATACGGTATGCATGGATTGCAGGGGATGCTTTTCAAACTGCTGTGTAACAGGTCTGTGCTGTGTACCAGGTCTAACATAGCTGACAACGAAGCATAATGGATACTTGACTTTTCAGACAATAATTGATAGCTGGAGCCCGCAGTGCCATTTCTTTCGCAATATGTGTGGGTTCACCAGTCATAACAATTATTTACAAAAAAATTAACAAACAAGTACATAAAAAATTTGGAATTTTCAACTAGAGTAGGGACCAAAGCACATTGATAAAAAGTACTGAAACAAGCTGGAGTAGTGCATGATATTAAATCACAGTAAAACAATAAGAAGTGTTATATCCCTACTGTGCATTTCCATTATGGTATCTTGAGCACAGTAACATGGACTGACTAAGTAACTTAACGTAGTACAGTGTATAGATTATTATTAGTTAAGTAGGCTATGTTTAGAATGTATGATGTAATGTCATGCACGTGCTTATAAGAAATAAGATAGCGTCGTAGTGTTGTTCCTTGCTGGCTTGATTGTACAGTCTGTATCCATCGAAGACGAAGTGATCCTACCATGGTTAAGTCTGACAACCGGCTATTACTATCACTGCTACCCTACACACAGTAGGGATATAACACTTCTTATAGTTTTACTGTGATTTAACTTGTTTCAGTACTTTTTATCGATGTGCTATGGTCCCTACTCTAGTTGAAAATTCCAAAATTTTTTCTGTACTTGTAAAGTTTGCAATCAGTCTATCTGCATTTTGATAAAAGAAATTGGATAAAACAAGCCTTATGGCTGGCTATGGGTTTTTAAGTTGTGAAATCAAAGGTGGCAGCCAAGACAGCATTAGCATTACCATTGTTGCAACCATTTTTTGGCTCCCACCTTTTTTTCACCTAGGCTTTTGAAATTGGCTGTTTTTGCATTAATAGTAAAATGTACACTTATAATTATTATATAAAAATCCGTCTTTGATCAAATATCCACAATAATGGCTATAATTTGTTTACACTTTTGGTACCATATAGCAGGTTATTTTCAAAACAGAAAATTTCACAGAAGAGACAAAAATCTGAATTTCGAAGCTTTTAAATTTTGAAGAACGTATATTTTGAAGTTTGGTGGATTTCAAATAAACAGAAATTCATGTCACAAATCACGAAAGATGCATGCATGCATGCTTGCCAACAACTGACTTACTGATAGAATTATCTCCATCCCTATGTACTGGAGAGAAGACTGGGGGGAATCTCTAGTAGAGCAAATTCTACTGGCTCAATTATGCCTATGCTAGAATCGCAGCAGATGGCCCAACAATGGCAGATCTGGATCAGCTGTTTACTGGCTATTGACACAGTAATGATACTGTTTTAACTATTACAATCACTAACACAGAGTTAAAAACAAGAGAGATTATGTGTTCATGCCCAAAATATTTGATCATGTGAAGGTAACTTTGTGAGAATTTATGAAGGCAAAAAAAAATTATTTTTGAAGAGAAGAGCCTTTTTGATGAAATATCTGAAATAAATAAAAACCCTTTGAAAATTACCAGCTATACGGTAAGTTATTCAAACAATCTCCCTCTTTGGCTTTTTAAATAGGCTATAAGAATATTTTCTGTACAGATTTCTGAGTTTTCTGCTTATAAGAACTACTCTATTAGTATATTTCATTTTTTCTGGTGATTATTTTGGTCTGGAAGCACCTGCCATCCTTATACTCCAAGGCCACATATAAATTTATACTACTTTGAAAACACCTAAGGAATATTTGGAAAACAAATGGATATCAGCTGGTTTTGGCTTATACACATTCAGTAGTACCACTTCACTACCTGATGTGTCCCTTTGAAAACCTGCATAACTTCCACAGCATATTGGCAAACATTATAATCATCTAGTCCTTCATTATGAGGACACACAAATCGTGGTGTGCAGTACGATTCATCTTGGACTCTTCTGTCCACTGTAGTGGGCATTTCTCTACCACACTGGCTGGGATCAACACACTTCCTCTTCTCCACATCAATTACAGTTCCTGATGGACACTCACAACCTTGCCAACAATCAGTAGTACATATTATTGTATCATTGAAGTTATCACAAGTCCGAGGACAAGATGATCCACAATTTGTGTATTCTTGACCATCAATAGGACAAGCTGAACGAAACACATATGAATTTAAAATACAAGTGAATATAGTTCAGTTGCAGCATTAATTATACTGATCAAAACATACAGTGATGTGTTGTACTGCCAAAAAGTTGAAAAATGTGATTTTCAATGCATATGTAGCTCTGTGTCCTGCATTCTCATGTGTGCATAGCTCCATGGTCCCTTCTCCAAAGCACACCATGTTTGTATTATAGCTGTCCGCTTGGTAGGCAATAGATTTACAGCTACAAGGTTATAAAGTAAAAACCAAACAAGTATAAAATCACGTGATCAAGATACTCTAATAGAGCAGTCACTGCAGAGTAAGAAAGGTGCATAAAAATCTCTAAGAAAAAACTTCGAACCAGGGACCTCCATACCTAACACCCACATCCTTAACCACTGAATGTTACTATCATTACTTTTAAAAGTTCATAATTTCATAGAACTACCAATGGAAAATCTAGAACATTCTATGTGTGTATTATTAGAAATCCTCAAAAAAATGTGTGCTCTATTAGAGCATTACAAAAGTAATCAAGTAGTACAATATTACAACTTCAATTCTCTAGTCTTACATTAAATCAAGCCGATATTATAGCCATTTTGGTACAGATTGGTGGGATAGAAAGACCTACTCACGCCAATCATCATCATCATAATCATCACAATAAGTGCTATGCTAATAAAACTTGTGACTACAGGCTGAAAATTGTATATTCTAGCATAAAAGGTGCAGGATATGCTTTGTAAAAATTGAGCAACTGCATTTTATCATGTTTTGTATGAAAAGTGAGATACTCTAATGGAACAGTCACTGAAAAATCTTAATAGACAAATAGTATACAAAACAATATTGCAAATAAATACAGGCACTGCATATATATATATATCCATGAACAAGCAAACTCAAAATTATAACAGTATAAATTGGCTTTGGTATCTGATTGGTAAGTATTTTCTGTATTGGTAGAGACTGTACAGCAGCTACGGAGATTCTACAATCAAAATGCACAGTAGGAATATTCACTTCTTGTTGTTTTACAATATCTGGACATTACGTGCTACTCTGATCCAGCTTGTTTCAGTACTTTTTATTGCTTTATTGCAGCGGTACTACATTGTCCCTACTCTAACTCTAGTTTAAAATTCCTAATTTTTTTCTTATACTTGTTTGTGAACTTTCTTTGTCAATGCATGACCACTATTAAATAGCCGGCTACCCTCACATATGTAATAAAATTTTAGTTTTAATCATATTCATGAGTGAGGTCATGATCTGCAGCAATAATAATCCAATTATACACAAGGGCTGTTCATTTACGTACATTCCAGCTACTACTGATATATACACACCAAGCACCAAGATCTGGCGTACCCGCCAGACTAATTCACTTACACCCTTTTTCATATGGCCACGGGTTCAACCTGGGTCGAATAACCCACATTCAACCCCCAGTTTCTGTTCACAAGCAATCATCACATGATGTCATATAACGGCAACTCACTTTTGAAGCCATAAACTGAGTTCAACCCTGAGTTCAACCCTACTGCTTTGTAGGATCAAGGTTCACTGAGTTCAACCCTACTGCTTTGTAGGGTTGAACTCGGTTATTGGGTTGAGGTTATGACTCAAGCCAGGTTCAACCTGGTTAAGGTGATCATATGAACCCGGGTTGAATGTGCTGGTTTAAAGTGACCATATGAAAGGTTAAATGTGCTGGTTTAAAGTGACCATATGAAAGAGGTATTAGAACAGTAGTCTACTTTCACACATATGCTTTGTGCATACAGCACTCCATTCCTGGTGGCAGGCGACATCTTGTCTACAACAGAGAACAGCTCACTTTCTTTGTGCATACCATCCTACAAGCAGTCCATCTCCTGGTAGCAGGTGACTTCTCGTCTACAATGGAGAACAGCTTACTGAACTACCCGCTTGAACCGAGACATGTGTAGTTCCAATATGTCGGTGCAATGACATTGTGAAATGTGCATGCGCAGAGATCAAAGCTATACTGTGCTACGGCCACTATAGCTACATGGAAGGATAAAAGTAAGACAATAGCACACATATTGTTGTACGGCTATCAATATGCCAAAAGTTTCTTCTTAAGTGAATTTGAAGTGTTTCTGAGAAAGAAGTAGGGCTGTAGATACAACCACTTTTCCGCTATGCTTGACTGAACGCATCAGGAAGTCAGTAGAAAATTCTGTTGAATAATGTAAAAAAAAAATTTTTTTTAGTAGTAACTTAACGAATGAGTTGATCTGAAGACATTTTTGGAATAGATTTTACCCAACCAATACTGTCATGGGAAAATCAAGGCAGGTTTTTGGGTGATATTTTGTCATGGGCCACGCCCACATCTTTGTCGTCCCTACTATACAGTACTATCTTATTGTATGATTAACATCATTGGCTGTCACCTTTAATTTCACAATTTTTCACCAAGGCTGCATCATTTTTTCACAGCTTGGCTGTTTTTGTGTGGATATCTATATGCCATAACAAAAAAAATTAAACAAACTAGTGCATTAAAATTTAGGTATCCAAGCAACAAAAACTTCAGAAGCAAGATATATGAATGATAGTATTACAACATAGCCCTGTTTGGCATTGTACAAAAAATGACATGTTAATGTGCAGGGATTCCCTCAGGAATATGTTGATATTTTGTTTCACTAGTTTTTATCGATGCCCAACACACTATCAATAATATAGAAGCATGCAATTAACTTTTTTAAAGATGCCACTACTATATGATACAGGAAACAAAACAACCTTCACACATGACATCATGTTTCTGTTATTTTAGCATGAATCTATTTCACATTCCACTACCAACACATCAGCATATTCCTTATATGGAGGTTACTCACCAGTACACTGCTCCTGTTGAACACATCTCCCCACAATGTTATCTACAACCTCATCAACTCCTTCACATTCACATGTATCTACTGCACATACTTCAATTACACAACTAGTGTTAGCAGGTGAGAAGCAGTCCTGAGGACATATACTGGCACATGATTTCACTATCTGACCAGCAACCGAACAAGCTGGGAATGAACACACAATCAGTGAACAGTTTTAGTTATGCAAGTGTCTAAAACATTATATGTGACCCAGTCTGAGAAAACCAGTCTTATCGCCCATGTCAGCAGATTCGATTTTTCACCCAGGACACAAAGCTACATGAATAAACTATCTAATTCCACAATCAAAATCAGCTAGACTTGAGTGGTCTGGTTTTTCTGGCTGCTTTTCCCAAGCCCAGTGGCGATCCGTATGTGTGGTGTGGGGCCTTAATGGAGCTCTGGTCAACCTGGGGATGACTGTATGTGTCTGTACAGCTCTGTGGTGTTGAATAAGTACCTCTGCTATAAATTTCCTTTCATTTTAGCCAGTTTTGAGACCTCAATGGCCCAAAGCTTGGCCTATTTCATCCCTTGGCCTTCCTTTTCAATTTCTGAACACCATCTTGCCCGCCTTCCAGGGCCCTCGCCTCCCACCCAATTTGCAGCTCGCCTGATACAGTCAACCTTGGTTTAAAAACTATCTAAAATGGTGGGAAACTTAGTTGTTGGCTACTTGCACAGTGGATGCTCTGGAAGGTAAGGAATTGGTGTAAAACATGTGAAAATTTGGTACACATGGCTTCAACCATTGGCAAGCTACAACACACTAAATACTTAAAACCGGCGTTTCTCAATACTTTTAAATAGGCGATAAGCCCGGTTTTCCCAGACTGGGTCACACATACAGTACTAGTGTACTAAACCACTATTAGAGATATGATTGCATATTTATTTGGAAATTTGCACAATTTGAGAATCGTATGATAACTGCTAAATAACTTACTCACTATTATAGAGCTTTGAGTATGTAATAGATGCCATTCCATAATCAATATCCTTCTTATAGTACAGAACCATAGATTTTTCAAGATTGTGAATAAAGCTATGCGTGCATATATGTGACCGGATTTCACATAACAAGGCTTCCGCACACACAAAATCAAACTTACGTTTTTACCAGAAATGGATTGCTGGCCTAATACACTATCACATTCCACACTGTACTTCCTTCAGGACTGGCAAGTCTGGTTTCTGTGGCAGCTTTCTTCCGACCCTGTCAAAGCCACGAGTGGGAGATTGGCGCCATTGAATGGCCATGGCTTTGTGATAATGGTGTGTAGTGAGCTGGGACTTCACAGAGAGCTCACCAATAGTGTTCTCGGTCAATTTGGAGTGATTTGAGGGCCATGGAGAGCCCAAACTTGGCCTCTGGATTCCAATCGTCTTCTTACTCCATTTTATACCCGTATATTAAGACTACCATCCACCCCCACCCTCCCACCCTATTACTATCACCTGTGATATTATTACTCACTCGAGAAAAGCTGCCCAAAACAGGGCTAATTTTGGGTATCAGAAATGTATACACCCACTCAGTGATAGATAGTAAATAGATGCATACTTGGTGCAAATTTTGTTTGCACAGCTGTAGGCACTGGGAAGTTATTACACAATGATTACTTAAAATCGCCATATCTCCTAACGAAGTTTTGTGCGTCGAAGCCGGGTTTTGTCAAATTCAGTCACATATACTAGTCACATAAATTAAAACTGCAACAGCCAGGAGAATGAAACCCAGGACTTCCAAATGACAGAATCCTATTGGATGGTTTATTGACACAGCTCTGAAACATATCAAAACATGCTATTGGGATTTGTAAAGTCAGAATGGCAAAATCAAATTTACAGCCAGTAATCATTTTATCAGCAATATTATACATTACCAGTGTCCTTTGTTGTTTTCCACCCTTAGGTCATGAAATGGACTGATTAAACTCTGATTCTTTGAAAGGTCTGATCAGGATAGTTTTGATTTCTCCAATACAAACTCCATACATTTTATATCATTTTGTACTTTCAATAAAATTGCTCACACTAGATATGATATCATTCAACTACTTATGAATTGCTTCTGTCCGAACAAAATTCGTAATCGCCATGGTGATGGTGTGATGCCGCTATTTAATTACAATGCAAACTTTGTGATTTGTTCTCCAATGGATTTTGTATTGCATAAGTTGCTACTTACTACCATTTATCATAGATTTGCAAGCTGAAGTATTGATTAAATTTTGTTATCACCAGATAGAGGAAGCTTATGCGTGTATAACAGCGGCCGAACAAAATTGATACTGTCTTCAGAACAAGAGTTATGATAAATAATGAAACTTTAAACTAACTTACCTCCATAGGATGCTGTACATTTATTTTACGCATAATAATATTTTACGGAAAATTGAAGTGTATGGGTTAAGACATGAGTTTTGATATGACTTGATGTAATCTGAGTACAAATGCTTTATATAGCCATGTTGTTGACATACTTTTATTAGGACATTGTGATGGCATGACACATCTCCTCTGATCTTCATCAATCGCCATATCCTGTAGACAACCACATCCCCTTACACACACCACTGGACATGGAGAAGTTTGACCAAAATTGGAACAAGTAGTGTGGCACAATGGAGCACAATCCATGAACACCTGTCCCTCATATGGACACTCTGCAATCGAAACACTGTGATAGTATAACTTCAAAGTGTTTATTGCCTCACCATTTGGCTCGAAAAAACTTCTGATGGTGTCACACGATAATACACCATAGACATTATCCACTAGCTATATCACATGTTGCTTGAGTCAAAAGTGTATTTGTAAGCTGTCCAGACCCAGTGAGACTTGCGGATACACAGGATATGTTTGCAATATTTTGAAAGTCGTCGAGTGTGTTGTTCGCAGTTGGAATGCAATTGCACGTAGCGTTGAGTACTCGTGCGACAAACACATCCTCAGAAAACCCGTAGTCGCTACACACAGGCCGTGAATACTGACTCCGTGGGCAAGAACATCCCAGTATTATCAAGGGGTAACAGGTGAACCAAAACAATGCTTTGAACGCGAGTTTTAACGATCGATCACGCACAGCCATTTAGACCGAGATTTCAACCAATTAGCGAGTGTGTTAGTCTAATGGCGCCCGTCCTTTCGCCAAAAGGAAGGACGGGCGCCACCAGACTAAATAATCGATGTGGCTAATACTGAAGCAGCAAGAACACTTCCTTCCATGCCCAGTCTACATATCGATATGGTTAGGCACTCTCGTAAGGTTGTCAGCTCACGTGACATTGTGTATTAAGTCGGCACAAAATCACAAATCACGTTTAGGCCACTCCTAGAAAATTCATTATTCAGTCCGGCCCGCATGCAGATTCTTTTCCCGCATGGTCATTCATTATTGCTGTCAATATTCATTATTTATCCTGTGACTGCATAGGCAGCATAGCGGTAGCATTCAGAAAGCCCTTATATAGCTAGATTTTCACTGTTAAACTTAAAGCTCTTAGTTTAAATATTTCTATTCTTATACCTGTAAGTTAGTTATGAATTTCGAAAATATCTATAATGGATAATGAACCGCCCGCCCGCATGTATATATATTTAAAGTCAATGAAATGGGAAACAAGGAATATTTTGGAGTGGCCTTACATTAATCCTGCAACTGAAAATATGAAGGCACAAGCTGAAATGCTTTTAGGCTATGGTAACTCAGGGGCAGTGAAAGGGGGCTCTTGACCCCCACCCTCCAAAAATTTTTAGTATACCAAGATCGAGATATCATACTCTAATAGAGCAGTCACTCTAATAAAGCAGTCACAGTATTAGAACAGTGTGTAGTGGGTTATTTGCTATAAATGCGTAGTTGGTTAGGTAGGCAGCTATACTGTCAGCTGGCTGTGACCTTTTTTTTTGGTCTCACCTTACCAAACCAGAGACAATGCAGTGCATGAGTTGATTTTGACCCCCCCCTTTCCATAAGTCTGGATCCGCCCCTGCTATGGTTGTATCCAGGTAAATAATGGCTTGAATAGCTGCCAATCTTATAATGGAAATGGACTGCTCACCCGTCGGCTGAGCGGAGGATGGGACACAGAGAATTTATTTGGAGTGGCCTTATTGTATCTGCAGAAAGTTTTAGTTTTGATATGCCAGTGAACTTTACCATGCCAATTCTTTTTTTTTAGGATGGCACAGCATGCATGTACTTGCAAATGATATGGGCACACACTAAACAGACACATTTGGGGGGTCTACTCAGTGCACTGTATTCATACCAACCACCATGGTTGGTATGAATACAGTGCATTGAGCAGACCCCCAAATGTGTCTGTTACATGCAGCTGAGGTCTCCAAATGCATAGGTCGATCTAGGAGACACTGTAGGGACTGAGGGGGGCAAGAAGTTATAGGATAAAACAGTGTTTATTCCACTAAGAGGAGAAGAATGGAACTCCAGTAGTATAATCATTTGCTTTAGTATAGCTGTATGAATGAAGAGCATACACTTTCTAAGACTATAGTTGGGTATCTTCTGAGAAAATTTTTAAAATTAGACCTCCTATAGGTTTGAGATGTTGAGTAGTCTGACCACCCATGGACTGCAATAGAGGTCATAGTAATGAGCACTACTTTTTATTGATCTAATTATGATCTTTAAATCAGAGATTATCTGCTTTCATGTGATACTCAACTGCATGTGCTAAGCACATGTGGTATCCAAGGTAGGGCATTCTCTTCCAGGGACATTTTTGAAAATAGATGCTCTGAAATGGCATCTAGAGGCTATTTTACATGCAAAGCATCTTTCACCATTTTGGTAATTTTGTACTACAGTATACCATTTAATCTACGTAGCTAGTAACTAATTTTACTTTCATGATGCAAAAATTCAGTGAAAACTTAATTCTTTGAGATACCAAAGCCATTGGGATTGTAATTGCTAATGCATAACATGCTTGATCAATTAGTCCAATGCAGTGCCATGCAGATGACTCACTGGAACTTTTGAGTAATTTGAAGACAATTAACAGCAGTGTAACTAGAACATTGGCTATATTCTATACTGAATGCTCTATTAGAGTATCTCGATCTTGTTACAAATTCAAGTAGCTGAAAAGCAGTCCGGCCATGCAATGTCCAACCGGCCGGACCGTGGGATCCGGCCTTGCCCTCTATATATAGTATGAACTCTTGTTATAACTAGTCACATAAGTACACTTGCTATTTTGATATGTATAATGGATGGCACTTTACAATGTATGCATACATAGTGTTACAGAGTTCCTTTCTTGTGTGATCAATTGTTAAGGCTTCTTCTTTTTGTTTTTGATGTAATATCTTTTATGATTTCTTGCTTTTCCATTATGGTATTCTAAAATAATGCTGTATCACTAGTTTAAAATTATTTACGTGGCTCACTTTAATAAGCTTCAGTTTAGCTTCAGGAGTGGTTGGCATTTGTCTCTTCTGCTTACAACATATTTGTGCCATGTTGTCAATGGCTTGGAGTATACCATAAGTCTGACATATCTGCAAAGGAAATAAGCAAAATTAGTGTCCTGCCAACTCTCCAAAATCAACAAGGTGCAGTTTTTATTTTGATGTGGCATGTGAGCATGTATTAAAAGGAAGTATTGCAAGGCCAATAATTATACAAAAAACATACAATTTTTCATTGCATCATTTTTGCACAATTTCTGCATAGAAATGACCAGGCAGAATGTGTTTTGTTACCTGGTTATTGTATGCTTGTCTCTTTCTAAACAGGCTCTCTTCCAATTCACTATTCCTGTTAGTGAGGTGTTCAAGTTTTCTCTCCAATTGTGAAGCTTTTGCAGTCAAGTGCTGTGTAGAATAAACACTCTCAACATGATCTAACTGGCTAACTATGTATTTTTATGCTTACTGACAACTTCTCTGTATGGGAATACTGAAGATAGTCATTCTCTCTTTGCTGTTTGTCAAGCTACAAGAAAATTTTGGTTAATGTGCAAGCTGCATAGAGGTAATTGAACTTGGTAGAATTACCTCAGTCATAGTGCTTGATATCTTTTTCAAAATGTCTTCACGTATGTTGACTAATGTTTGATACCTCTTTAACACAACTTGACATGGTGTTGCACAATCAACCATCATCGAGTCTATACAGGTCATCATGTGCACTTGTATAATGTAATGACCATATTAAGTCATACATACTTTTAAAGCCCATTTCACCGACTATGGTTAAATAGTCAGCAAATTCCTTGTGGTTGTCAATTCTTGCTTGTAATGCTGTATTCCTGTGTGGAGATATTGAAATACAGTTTTGTTTGGCTATGTGGTAAGATTTCTCACTTGTCAATGACAGCCTTCAATTCTTCTTGTAAAATTTTCAACATAACTTCTTTGCCTGTGCACTCATCTTTTTCATTTTTAGTCTTCTGGTCTGTCTTGCAGCGCTTCATGTTTATATCTTCTATATATGGACAAAGACTGTTGATTTTATCGTGAACCTTTAACAGATTTGTCATTACACATTATAGTCTTCCTCCATTTAATTTTAACCTTTTTCCATGCATGCTGAAAATCTAATTTCCTCTTCATGATCTTAGCCATGTTAGCAGAAAATTCTTCCCTTTTTCTCAGCAGCTCTTTCTCTACTTCAATAAGTTCTTTTCTTTTTATCAGTCCATCATACCAGTTGAATGAAGATGAAGTGTTGCTTGAACTGATTGGCAGCCTCGGGAGGTAACTCCGAGTGGCTCCTTTGTCTTCCTGTACATGCAGTGATTGTATTTGTGAGAGTGAATATGCAACTATAGAGTGTTCTTGTACCTTTGGTGGTAGTTTTATTTTATCTTCAACAAACACTACATGCCTACATATATACAAGAAAATTAATACCATATAGCTATAGTACATGAGTATACCATACTTTTTATTGATGTAGTAGTGTCCTTCAGTTGAACTTACAGCTGAACCACTCTCTTTTGACATTTATACGAAAGTACAAAAGACTAATAGTAGTTAAAAGTACCAGTGTGTGTGTGTGTATGTATAACTAGTTGCAACCTAGCAATGTATCTTTCATATATCATGATTCCTTCTTGTACTTAGAGTCAGTAAAGAGAATGTAGGTTCTCAGTAAGGATGTTGTACTGATTCTTCAAAGAAGCAACCAATGACTTGTACATTGCAAGTTCAATGGTAAATTATCAGATGTGGTTTCTTCAATATTGTGAATCAACTTTAAAGACTTTTGATGAAGCTATAGATATTTTTTGCGTAAGAATTTCTATTCATTTGAAGTCATGGTATTTCTTTTAAGCAAGAGTTTATAAAACCTCTATATATTATGAACTCTCAGGCCCAAATAGCCTTGAACATGTTGGCTGCTATCACTCAGCATGTTCAGCAAGGTATTTGTATGTGAATATAAGCTGGTGATGTATAAAGCTGTATTATATTTTATTACCTCCTGGATTATAATAATAGAACGTGCATGGGTTTAGTCCTTACTAGCATTGGTACCTGCCCTACGTGCAGGATCATCTCCACACCAACATACAAAATCTAATGTAATGGCAAGCTATTAACTTCAAACATCAGCACCATTCATGTATGCAGCATGTACGGTGATGTCACTTTCAAAGTACATGAGTGTTATACTATATATCATAATTAGTGGGACAATGCGAGTGTGCAGGAAAGTTAAATAGCCGAACTAAACAAGGGAAATTGTATAGAATATTGTGCCAGTAGTGTGCCCATAGCCATTCGAATTTTGTCACTAAGTTAATGATAGGACACATATACTACTACTTAGCATAGTTTACATGTGTGTATTAAACACATTATCAATAGCATCACATTGCATGATTTTGGTTGCCAAGTTAGCAGTGTCATGAGGAAAGAATTCAGACAGACAGACAGCTTTTCATATATTTATAGATTTGGCAATACAACTAACTGATAATGTATTATACAATATTACAAATAAAGGGCAATTTATGTAGGGTACTCATCAAGAGTAACACACAAACACACACACATACATATATACAAGCTGAGGATAGAAAATGGCAGCTACATTCATCTTGGAATAAGAGTACTATACACAAATGAACTTGTCAAAAATCACCACTGAGGCCAACACAGAAACCAATACAAGACTTGGTAATTGTAGACCAGCTGAAGAACAGTCATTATTCAGTCGTTGAATATCTTCACGAGAAAAGCTACTGTATGGGGTCCATTCACGGTAGAAGGAACAAGGTCCTCCAATACCAACTACATATGTTGTGCCAACACTCAGAATATCTCTTGAGTAGCCACAAGATGATTGTAAATCAGGACCAACTTCCATAACAATCTGACCCACCTACAACAATAATAATCATGTGTATTATGCCCTTATACTGTGTGCTTTTCATCACCAATTGCTCAGTACCAAATAACGGGTAATTTGGGTATCACACACAATGTTCAAAGCATGGCTCTTTTATATGCTAGTTTAACATTACAATTAGCTAGTAGCCTTGCAAGGAAGCTTTTTTCTATGGTCTGCAGTGTACATGGATTCCCTACTAACAAAAATACCATTGACAACCCACTTGCAAGACAAAGTATTTTATGCAAGTCATGTGCTCTTTTGTGTTGCTATAGCTACACAATTAGTGCTGTTTTATAACTGATGAAATAGCAATACCCAGGTTACCCTGGCAACAGTGAAAACCTTGGGGCCAAAACTGCTTGAATATCTTCTCCATCTTTAATCTGATTATCCAATTTGGTTCCAAGAAACACCATGAAAGTATATAGCAAGTTATGCCACGGTCAGTGTCATGTGATGCATATAAGTAATAGATGGTCGTTCAAAGTTGTTATTGTATGTATCGAATGACGGTCTGTTATTCATCACTCTGTAACAATTGAGTGGCTATTATTTTTGGTCCTGTAGATGCCCAGCTTACTGTACCACATATATACAGCCTCTTTTTCTCATACTTAATTACCTCATGTGTCCCTTTGAAAACCTGCACAACTTCCACAGCATATTGGCAAACATTATAATCATCTAGTCCTTCATTATGAGGACACACAAATCGTGGTGTGCAGTACAATTCATTTTGGATTCTTCTTTCTACCAATGTGGGCATTTCTCTACCACACTGGCTGGGCTCCACACACTTCCTCTTCTCCACATCAATTACAGTTCCTGATGGACACTCACAACCTTGCCAACAATCAGTAGTACATGATATTGTATCATTGAAATTGTCACAAGTCTGAGGACAAGATGATCCACAATCTGTGTATACCTGACCATCAATAGGACATGCTGAATGGGAAAATCAGAATTTTCGACATAAAGGTAATTCAGCAGTACTTCCATTATGTAATAGTTGTAACATGGGCATGAGGACTTTGCCTGAAACGTTTGCCTGACTGCACAGACCAGAGGGCATACATTTCAGGCAAAAGCCTGAATGCTCCATGTTACAGCTAATATGAAACTTATCCCATCTGTATTAGGCTGATAGCCTGCACAGGGCAATTAATCACCCAAGCTGATATGAGTGCAAACCACTGGATATATTATATATACATGCCTAAAAATTTTGATTATGGGTCAGCAGTTAGTATGTTCTGGTTACATTCAGTTACGATGAATGGATAAATCCTACAGGTATCACGGAGAATTTCGGTTATGCGAGTTTAATGTTTTAATCAGTTATATTGAGTCATTTATGGAATAAATATGGAGTTTACTAAAGACCTAGATAGATAAGCTTGCTCGTAGAGTGGTTGCTTCATGCAGAGTGGTAACTTCGTGATGGGGTGTGGTCCATATTCAGAAACGTGTAGAAACGATTGGTGAATGGACCTTATCTGCAATGACATCATAATTGACAAAATGGCCGTGTTTAGTGTGGGCACTTCGTATGTAATTACTAAAATGAGCTTTGTTTGCAGATTTCAAAACATGGAACTATTGGATAGTAAGGGTAAAAGACTAGTTAGCGTGATGTGGTGATGCGAAACAATCCCACCAGACGAAACCAGATTGTTATTGATGCAAAACTACTCACATTTGTCTTGTAATGAAGTATGTATGCCTCACCTTGCCCCTTGCTGCAGTATGTAAATGTTAACATAGTGAACCACCATCTTTCCCAATACCCTCTGTACAAAAGTTCCCACACTATCGGCCACCATTTTGTGCTTTGACGTCATTGCGGATAAGATCCATAAGCTATAGCACTAGTTATCAAATGGTACGGTTGTATGGCAAGCGATCAGTAACAAAATTATATCCGACGTTCAAACTTCGATGTTATGTCGAGATTGTGTTTCGACGTGACGTCGAAATTGGACGCGACATCCACAAAACATTTTCAGCCCAACATCAAAATACTCCTATTAGTGCCCTACACATATAATAGTGTACGCATGCATGAGTGTAAAGACGTTGGCAGAGCACGTTGTTTGCAAAATGTCTGTAGAAAAGACGGTTTTAGGCATCTTTAGGGAAAGAAGAAGGCCCATTACCTTCAATAGTGGAAGTACTCCTAAGGAAGAGTACGGTAATCTACTAGAGGCAGTGAAGTCTGGTTTTGACGATGTGAAGACAAATATTCCAACTGGTCTTTACTAATGTCAAACCAAGACCTTCCAGGTTCACAGTTAATAGTGTTAACCCCAACTCTGTGTGCTACTGGATAAGTACCACTTACAACAGCTCCACTGTTTAAATAGTCCTCGCATAGTGATCATTGGCGATTTTTTTTTGTGACAAACAGCAACAAAAAAAGACAATGTACAAAAATAACCGATAACTAATTAAGTGAGTGAGTGAGTCCTCGGACACACACTACCACAGAGAAGGAAATAGAATGCCCACGAGTGGGTGTGGCAAGGAAAAAAACTTGTTACAGCAACACACACAAAAATGTAATTACAATAAATAATAGAGTTGACAACATTCAAGCATCTTCAGACCATTCAGGGCAATCTCTTGCCATGAAAATTCTCGATGAAAAAATAGAAATGGTAGTAGCCAAGTCAAAAATCCTTCTGCAGGTGGACTTAGAAATCTTGATCTCATTTTTAATAAAGTTAACACAGTTCATAAATGATGACAAAGATGCCGGCAAGTAGTGGCCTAAAACACTTATTTCAATGGTATCATAAAAACAAGGAATTCCTTGACGATCAAATTCTGACTGTAACTCTTGGTACTCTCTTCCCTTGTTTTCGATCCCTGGCAGATTTGAGGTGTTCAACTGAATCTAAGAGACATGTCAGTTCTAACAAGGCCACCGAGTTGCTGTTTTCATTGTAAAAAACAATATCTGGGCGATGTGAGGTAATCAGGACAGAAGGAGGGATTGTTGCCTGTAGAGAGTCACTTGCACGCATACTAGGAAGGTCAGCATAAACAGAGATTGTGCCTACTTAAATATATCTGAGGGTACTGTATAATTCATATATTTCAATCCAACAAAAATTGCTGTAATTCTGGGGAATTAGTCAGGTTGCGCCTTATGTTAGACGCCATGTCCATACGCTGCATTACGTACTCCGTATAATTTTGATTAGCAATCCCAAATTTCCTTTCTTCCTCAGTCAAAAAATCTGTTAATTCAGTGAAGAACACACTCCAGCCATTAAGAATTCCATCATCACTACCATGCAGCATCACTCATTTCTGTCCACTCAACGGAGGACCACTTCCACATGCTATGAAGGCTAGTCACAGCTCAAAGCAGGTCAGTTGACACTAAAAGGAATGATTAAAACAGCATGAAATTATAAGAATAAAAAGAGCATTGATTAGAGTAAAATCTCGACGTTACATTGAAAACTTTGACGTTGCGTCCAATTTCGACGTCATGTCGAAACACAATCTCGACGTAACATCAAAGTTTGAACGTCGGGTGTATAATTTTGTTACTGATCGCTTGCCATACGGTCGTACCGTTTAAGTAGGGATCGTGGTGAATGTTTCGCGCGCCACCCAAAATTCTGCCTTTAAAAATCACCCTACAGACATTGTATGCGGCGAAAACCACCTTTACGGAATAGTACTAGTCCATATAATACATACAACAGCAATAAATACAACAAAACACTTACAGGTGGCCAGATATAAAATTTTAAAAAATCGCCAAAAACTCCAACTTTAGTATCACTGCCTCACTGACTGACCACAGTCGCAAGCCTAGAGCCCAAACGAAGCAGCGCACGGTCACCATTTTACGCTACAACAACAAACTCACCGGTGGGATGTGCCTTTTGGATTTCCGATGAGTGTACGCCCTGTGCGCCTTGTCTTTTCTTTTATCTTTAATCAGGCTGCTTGTCTTCTTCTTCATCCAACGAAACCATATCAAGGCGTTAATTTCCCATATCAACACTTTCTTTAAGCAGCATAATAGACACCACAAAATTATTTAAGGTGCTTAGAGTACGCTACTGTGCTACTGTATGGAGGAAGATCACGCCCATTCTTTATCCTATGTATATCGATCTATCGATCGAGACCACGCCTCTTTTACGCTAGCTGTATTTGTGACCACACACCTTCAAGTTGGTAGGCTGAATCGAGATACTCTAGCCTAATAATCGATCGAAACCACGATGACCACACCCTTTTTGAGCAAGCACACATCTTTTGCAGGCTGACTCAAGATACTCTAATACAGCAGTCACCCTAATAGAACAGTCACACGTTTATAGCTAGCTGTATGCTTTAACAAAAAACTAAACAAACTAGTATATTAAAAATTATGAATTTAAAAATGAAGTAGGGATACAAGCGATAAAAAGTAGTGAAACAAGAGATAAACTATGGTAGTTATTACAGCATAGCTCAGTGGGAAATCCCTACTTTGGCATGGTATAACAATAATTTTGTGTTCAGTGCCAAAGTAGGGATTTCCCACTGAGCTATGCTGTAATAACTACCATAGTTCATCTCTTGTTTCACTACTTTTTATCGCTTGGATCCCTACTTCATTTTTAAATTCATAATTTTTAATATACTATTACCTTATTCCAACGCTTTTCAACTTGTAGGATAACAAAACACTCTCCGTCTGAGTGGTTTTCATGGCGAAATCCAAGTCGTGCATACTAATTACATGAATATTAATTGATTCCCACAATAAATTTTGGCTCCATATAATCACTGCTCAGATGTAGCCCGGTTTACATTTCATATGTAGCCTGGCTAGCTGGGCTGCATACAAAATGCAGCCCGGGCTGCTCCTTTGTGAAAGTGTTACATGGTGACCATACCGTTTAAGTAGGGATTGTGGTGAATGTTTCGTGCGCCGCCCAAAATTCCACCTTTAAAAAGCATCCTACAGACATTTTACGCAGCAAAAATCACCTTTACGGAATAGTACTAGTCCATATAATATATAAAATACAACAAAACACTTACAGGTGGCTGGATATAAATTTTTTTTAAATTGCCAAAAACTCCAATTTTAGTCTCACTGCCTCACTCACTGCCTCACTCACTGCCTCACTCACTGCCTCACTCACTGCCTGACCATAGTCGCAAGCCTAGTGCCCAACGAAGCAGCGCAAAGTCACCATTTTATGCCACAACAACAAACTCACTGGTGGGATGTGCCTTTTGGGGTTCTGACGAGTGTACGCCCTGTGCGTCTTGTCTTTCCTTTTATCTTCAATCAGGTTGGTTGTCTTCTTCTTCAAGCATCAAAACCATACTGAGGCGTTAATTTTCTGTATCAACACTTTTCTGTAGACACCACAAAATTATTTCAGAAAGTGCTTATGCTGCTGAAAGAGTGGGGCGCTTATAATTTCAAGTGTTGCACGTGAAATCTTTGGTGAAACATTAAGACTGCTGAGTTGTCACTTAGACTTTTGCCAACGCCTGGACTGCAATCGACAAAGAGATTTGAGATGGACCAATACTTGATGGTTTGTTCCTCTGAACACACTGACTCAGCCACTCAGTGCCGGACGGCAAGATCAGCGAGTGATTCATGTGATTGGATAGTACTACTCGAGTGGAAATTGTATTACTTCATCCTGTAAGCTCCAGACAACTGAAAGGGCCTGTTCGTTCAAACAACTTCCGGCCAGGGTGAATAGAACACGGACCATCATACTGAGACAGGTCATAGATCTGAGCGCCACTGCTACTACAATCAAAGGTAAGCTATGCACGCTACTACGGGCCTATGTTCTTCCAATTTTGGCACAGTACAGAGAGAACCATCAATGATGGAAATAATGCATACATAATCATACAGTAACTGGAAGTGTGGTGTGTCCCTCAGGCACACGCGACCACAACATGGAATACCATAAGGTAGGTGTGGCAAGGAGTGAAATTACAACACACACACACACACACACACACACACACACACACACACACACACACACACACAAAGTTCTGTGTTTCTACCGACCACTCAGCACAGTTCCTTGCTAGAAAAATTCTTCTAGACGCAGTAATAGACAATCCAGCAGTTTCATCAAGTAATTATCTACATTGAGACTATTTTAATAAGCTGTAACTAGCTAGCTGTGCTACAACAAAAAACTAAACAAACTAGTATTTTATAATGTGCCAAAGTAGGGACTTTCCCATCGAGCTATGCTGTAATACCATCATTCATATCTTGTTTCACTATTTTTTATTGCATAGCTGGATCCCTACTTCATTTTTAAATTAACAATTTTAAAATACTAGTTTAATAGTTGGGACCACCAATTTCCATTTTTCTGCCAAGCATTACAAATAATGTATTAAATATGACAGTGTTAGTTGATTACACAGACGTTTATATAGTGAAGAAAGAAATGGGACACAAAAGTATGTCCATGATGCATGCATTCATTGCATTGTAGCTGCTGCAGTCGACAAAAAAGCATGTCTCAGGCCTAAGAGATGATAACTGAACAGGAAAGAAATCAAGTGTAATAGTTAAGTTATGAAAGGTATCAGCAAGTTAGTTAGTCATTTAGTAGAAAATCTAGTTAAATAAAAAAAAGAAGATTTTGTTGGAAATGTGTGGAGCTGCTGTTTGGGTTTGATATTGCCAAGCTGGTATAAAAGAGAAGTTAGTTTTGGGGGTGACATTTTTAGGCAGGAAAGCCCAACCTTCATGATCCCTACTATACAGTACTACCATACTGGAGGCTATGCAATAACCATTAAGTTGGTATAGTCGTATCAAGAGTTCATAATATATATACTGAGGAGAGTATCCTACTTTCATATACCCCTGTAGAAGGGTATATCGTGAAGTTATGACGTAACGACAAGATGTTGCGGTTTGTGACGTATTAGCAGCCATAAAAGTGCAAGAATTGTTAGCCCCATTTCACACCTGCGACGCTCAGGATAGCCGTATTCACGAATGGTCTAGCAAGAAACACCTACGAAGTAGTATTAACCCATGAATGAATGATTGTAGTTCGGTGAGAAATGCTTAGAGCATAAGTTAATTTGGTTGCTAGCAATGTTGTTAGGCACGCGTTCAATCGATACCATGTTCAACTAATGACATCATTAATTATACAAAGAAAAACGGGCGAACTCAAAAGTATTACATCATAACTTCACTATACGCCCTTCTACAGGGGTATATGAGAGTAGGATACTCTCCTCAGTATATATATAATAATTATTATGAACTCTTGGCCATATATATAATATTATACTTCACCCAAAATAATTGGGCGCTGTATTGGAATATTATTTGATGGTATTGTTATACATTGAATTTGATAACAATAGACACAATATGTTTTAAGATCTGTTTTGAGTGTAACTATTAATTAGTATCAACAGGAGCTTATGAGCCGCCAAAGGCGGCGAAGGAGCATGAAACTCGGTTCCATCACAATCCAAATTATGTCATGTTTTTTGAATAAATTGCTACAAGTGTCGCGCACAAATTAGTACACAGCATCGATTAATGAGATTTTACTTTCCTTATATGGAAACTAATCGCTAATGAATTTGGATTTTGATGGCACCCAGCAGGCTACATAAGTTTCATGCTCCTTCGCCGCCTTCGGCGGCTCACAAGCTCCTGGTATCAAGTACTGCCTATGGCACAGAATACTTCTAACTTACATTTGTGCAGGCAGCTAAACCCCAAGTCAACTTTTATATTGTTCATGCAAGTGTAGCTTAGCCATCTTGTTTTACCCTCTCCATCCAAGCCAAGGTAGCTAAGTACTGTTCTTCATTTGTAAAATTGCATAATGTGTGGAATGTAGCTGAAAATAAAGTGTAATAGCCACTTCATTCTCAGTAATCGGTAGTCAGGACGTCACAGGGGGTGAATCCAGCGGGTTTATAGAGCAGTCACTTTTGTATTTTAAACCTGTACCAACAGGGCATTTTAAAGACCTGGGGAATATCCCAGACCCCCCAGAATAGCATCTATGTTTGTCATAGGTGGTGGAAAAGGGGGGGGGGGGGGGGCTAGGGACTAAAGCCCCCTCGGTCTGCTGAGGGGGACTTAGCCCCCCCTCAGAATGATATCACGCGAAATTATCCTTCTTGGGGTGGGCTGAAAACTGTGATCAAGATCGAGATACTCTAATAGAGCAGTCACTCTAATAAAGCAATCACAGTATTAGAGCAGTGTGTAGCGGGTATGCAGGATGTCTGTTGTGTACTTCAAACTTCACAGCTCCACCACTTATCTTTTTAGCCTGCTCCTGATACAGCAGAAACAAATATAAGCAGCTATTTAAAATGTAAGCTTTTTGATCAAAATTGTTACCAGATTCAATCAGATTTCCTGTGCCAAGCAAGCCCCCAGACCCTCCTAGATTCAAGTGTACATGCAACAGAAATTTTAAAAACTTGTCAACAAAATTTCTGGAGCTGTCCTTGTGTTAGGCACCATTCCTTCCTATGGTGCAGTATGCACTGGTTCAACAATTATAATCATGTTACAGTAACAAACAAGTGTAAGGAAAAATTAGTATAGGGATCATAGAAATTATAGCAATGAAACAAGGAATATCTGTAGTATATTTATGGAAGAGTTGTAGTGTTACTAAAGCCAGATACAGCACTAAAAACAATAAAATCCATACAGAAAGATACTAACTGAATATTAATAACCACCCAAATCTGATTTTAAGTCTGCCTGCCTGCCTGCCTGCCTGCCTGCCTGCCTGCCTGCCTGCCTGCCTGCCTGCTTGCCTACCTGACCACAATCACAAACTAAACAACGTACTGTATGACCACCATATTATCAAACTCACTAGTGGAATGTAATTTTTTGGGGTTCCAATGAGTGTCAGCCTTTGCCTTTCCTTTTATCTTCAGTCTTTATCTCCTTCATGCAACAAACCATATTGAGGTGTTAATTTTCCGTATCAATACCTTCCATTTAGAAGCACTCATGCTGCTGTAAGAGGTATTGCAAGTTTGTACCTGTAGCTCCACGATAGGATTGACAATGCCCTTAGTAGCACCAATGTGCAGTCACCCTAACACAATAGCGATGCTCACTTTTCTAATAGAACAGTCACAAATCTATAAGCTGTAAAAAAAAAAAAAACTAGTGTATTTAAAACAAGATATATGAATGATGGTATGATTACAACACAGCCCTGTGGGAAAATCCCTACTTTGGTACTGAACAAAATAGACATGCCAATGTAGGGATTTTCCCACATGGCTAAGTAGTAATACAACCATTCATATATACTGTTTCACTGGTTTTCATTGCTTGGTCCCTCCTTCATTTTTGAATTAATAATTTTTAAATACACTGCAGGCTGTATATATGACTGAAGTAGGAATAACAAAAATATACCTGCACAGGTATAAATGACCTCCCTTGTTTCATTCTTTGTATCTCTATGGTCTCTACTCAAAAGTAAAACTGCTAATTTTCTGTATACTTGTATAGCTATTGTATCATATGTAATCTGAAAAACCTTTGAATGAAAGAACTATGATTCAAATTGTTTTGCAACTTTCATGAATTTTCATTTGCCAATTATTTCAATGAAAACAAATAAAATTATCTTTGCCATAGGTGTAGCAACAGGGGGGGGGACTAGCGCTCTTATTTTAGATGGGGCTTAGCCCCTCCACTTTTAAAGATTGATATACTCTAATCAGTGTTGAGAGTAACGCACTACTTATGTAACGTGTTACGTAATATTATTACTTTTGTGGCAACTAAGTAATATAACGAAATACGCTATAAAAATAGGTAATATAACTCAAGTTACTTTACTTACAAATGTAACGCGTTACCTAAGTAATACTAGTATATTAAAAATTTTGAATTTAAAAATGAAGTAGGGATCCAAGCGATAAAAAGTAGTGAAACAAGAGATGAACAATGGTAGTTATTACAGCATAGCTCAGTGGGAAATCCCTACTTTGGCAATGAACACAAAATAATTGTTATACCATGCCAAAGTAGGGATTTCCCACTGAGCTATGCTGTAATAACTACCATTGTTCATCTCTTGTTTCACTACTTTTTATCGCTTGGATCCCTACTTCATTTTTTAAATTCAAAATTTTTAATATACTAGTTTGTTTAGTTTTTTGTTAAAGCATACAGCTAGCTATAAACGTGTGACTGTTCTATTAGGGTGACTGCTGTATTAGAGTATCTCGAGTCAGCTTGCAAAAGATGTGTGCTTGTCCAAAAGGGCTCGAAAAAGGGTGTGTTCATCGTGGTTTTGACCACACACCTTCAAGTTAGTAGGCTGATTCAAGATACTCTAGTCTAATGATCGATCGAAACCACAATGAACACACCCTTTTTCCGAGCCCTTTTTGGACAAGCACACAGCTAGCGTAAAAGGGGCATGGTCTCGATCCATAGATCAATATACGTAGAACAAAGAATGGGCGTGATCTTGTGGCCTATCGTGGAGTACTGGTACCTCCGTAGCTACAGTAGTGTATTCTAAGCATCTTAAATAATTTTGTGGCGTCTATTATGCTGCTTAAAGAAAGTGTTGATATGGAAAATTAACGCCTCGATATGGTTTCGTTGGATGAAGAAGAAGACAAGCAGCCTGATTGAAGATAAAAGAAAAGACAAGGCGCACAGGGCGTACACTCGTCGGAACCCCAAAAGGCACATCCCACCGGTGAGCTTGTTGTTGTAGCGTAAAATGGTGACTGTGCGCTGCTTCGTTTGGGCTCTAGGCTTGCGAATGTGGTCAGTGAGTGAGGCAGTGAGGCAGTTGTACTAAATTTGGAGATTTTGGAAATTTTTTTAAATTTTATATCCGGCCACCTGTAAGTGTTTCGTTGTATTTAATGCTGTTTTATGTATTATATGGACTAGTACTATTCCGTAAAGGTGGCTTTCGTCTCGTAAGATATCTCTAGGATGATTTTTAAAGGCGGAAAATTTGGCGGCGCGCGAAACATTCACCACGATCCCTACTTAAACGGTACAACCGTACCGTTTGATAGTTACTGTAATGAGTCTAATATTACATAATATTATTACTACAAGTAACGAAGTTACTAAACTCGTTAGTAATCCACTAGTAACGCCTAGCCACAACGAAGTAATGAAGCCTACTGAATGAAGCTTATTCACCAGCTTCTTACTTATAACCAAGATTTGTACATTGTCCAACCACGCAACCATGTCACGTGATAAGGTGGTAGTTTCACAAGTGACAGCTTAAGGCTGTGGACATAAAGTAATATAATATGTAATATTATTATAGTTACTTTATTTTATGGGTAATATGTAACTGTAACTAAATAGTTCAGTTACAAGTAATATGTAACACCCCAAAAACACCTTCGCTGTAAAAAGGCGCGCCCAAGAAACTACAAGTACCTGGAACCCAATGTAAAAAAACAAAAAGAAAACAGCTCAGCTGAAGTGAAAAGTAACTGGTAACTTAAAGAGCTGATATCTGAAGCGGCCAAGAATACAATTACTAAAGTTTAATCCATGCAAGAACACCTTGGCTATAAAACAGGTGTGTACCTGAAAGTAACTGGCAACTGAAATGGCTGATATCTGAAGCGGCCAAGAATGAATGGTCAATACAACTAATTCAAAAATTTAACACTGAACCTTTATAATTCGGCTGTGTTCTATATTCACTCTTGCTGCATCGTAAAGTAATTTCTTTTAACTCTAATTGGCTGGTAATTTGGCCACCTTTTTTAATAGTCAGTATAATAGAGCAAAAAAAGGCGGCCAAATTACCAGCCAATTACGATGCAGCAAGAGTGAATATAGAACACAGCCGAATTATAAAGGTTCAGTGTTAAATTTTTGAATTAGTTGTATATGGACCATTCATTCTGGCCGCTTCAGATATCAAGCCATTTCAGTTGCCAGTTACTTTCAGGTACACACCTGTTTTATAGCCAAGGTGTTCTTGCATGGATTAAACTTTAGTAATTGTATTCTTGGCCGCTTCAGATATCAGCTCTTTAAGTTACCAGTTACTTTTCACTTCAGCTGAGCTGTTTTCTTTTTGTTTTTTTACATTGGGTTCCAGGTACTTGTAGTTTCTTGGGCGCACCTTTTTTAACAGCGAAAGGTGTTTTTGGGGTGGATATCACTCATTTTTGTCAGTGATAGACTCTACATTTGGTTTAAAGGTAATTTTTTTTGGAAATGAGCAATTAACATTAATACAGAATATTATCTTGGAGAGTCAGTAAAATCCATACATAATAATGATTGTTTCATAACACCGTAAATTCGTAAGTATGAATTTACGGTGTAGTATGACTGTTCTATTAGAGTAAATCTATCTTTACTGCCTGCATGTGACGAATATATCTCATATCTGTGCATGTTAAATGCTTCAGACACCTAATTAAACTTGCAAGTGACTAATTAGTTTACAGTTGCTACACAGCTATAAATACATGTGTAATTGTTATCACCATAATCATTTATCATGTTATAACCATTTTTTATTATTTTGGTCACAACTTCAGGATTAGAGCAGCAGAGGAAAGGAATAGAGAACTCAACCATCAAGAACTTGTATATGGGAGATGGAACAGTGTTGCGATGGACAATGCTGGTACTAACCCCTCAAGGGTGTTGCAGTACAGTATAGATGCAAGACCAGAGCCTCGATCGTCACCTTTTGACTGTGGTCACAACTTCAGGATTGGAGCAGCAGAGAAAGGAATGGAGGACTCAATCATCAAGACTCGGGGAGATGGAATAGTATTGCCAAGGATAATGCCAGCACTAACCCCCTCAAGGTTGCCACAGTGCAGTATCGATACAACCACTCCAACCAGTGCATAAGACCAGAGCCTCGATCATCACCTTTTGACTGAAATTTTTATACTTGATGAAGCAATTAAAACAAAAAAGTTGTAGTACTTATACTTTCCTGAGGGAATATGCCCCCAGAGTCCCAGACTCCCTTGCCTGTTCAGCAGAATAATAGGATTGAGCCTTACTACCACTTTCACCTTTATTCTTGGCCCGGATGTACATATCGGCAACATAATACAGTAGCTGTAGATAATGCCCCTAGGCAGAGCTATAGGGGTGGGAATTTTTCCCTATTATCACACTATCACAGTAGTTCTTCTCGCAGTTCTTTGCCTGGCCATCATCAACTGCTGTCAAAACATTAGTGTCGTCCCCCAGACCCTTCCTCAAGCATGCTTATCACACAAAAATAACTTAGTTTAGCAGTGCACAAACAATTATTGACAGCATATGTACACTTACCGCATTGTTGAACCATGTATACCACCAGAATCCACCGGATTGACAACTAATACGTGATCTATTTAGGGAAATCTCGTGGAAAGTCCCTAATTACCTTAAGTGGACACTCGTGATACGTGGTTTTAAATTGAATGGTTTAAGAATGTAACTAGATGGTGAGGCGTACTTTAATCGGCTCGACTTTAATGAGAAACTCGAGCCCCTCGTGAGAAACTACATCGCTTGAGCAACGCTTGAAGAAGTAAGAGTCAAGAATACTGATCGAGGTACTCTATGATATATGCCGGTCTTGAATGCTAACGAAACAAGGAGTGAAGTTTGTGTAACGTGTCACATCGCCACACACTGATTCACCGTGTTTGTGCGATAGGGTTTATGGACCTGTCCACCAGATGCTGAAAGGAAATTCATTCCAACACATGTTGAAAGGAAATTCATTCCAACTTGTGAAGTTATTGATATACTCATTGTTGGGGTCTACGGGGACATCGATGATCATTTACCAGTCAGCTGTAAGTAATGTCACAACAGAAGGAAATGAACCATTTCCATACCCCGGCTATGGCATACTGATTTTCCTGGTCAGTTTATGTACACCCAACCACAGAAATATAGAACTTTGGTTGCAGGTGGAAAATAAATACCTTTTTACTCAGTTACAAGAGATTCACCCAGCTGGGATAAAATGTTGAAGTGAATGTCATTAGTACTAACTTGTTCATCAGGTATTGGACAATTCCAAGTGTCCAGATTATGCAGTTGTCCTCATGTTCAAGTTTACACGTTTAGGCAAGTTCCACAACGTCCTATATTCTATTACTATATCAGTGTGGAATAATGTTTATATAATATTTTTCATATTCCAGGCTTTAGGTGTATTGTATTTAACACCTGCTTGTTGGTTTTTGCAGGCCATCTGGTCATACTGGTTTATCCACTAGCAGTTGAATGTGATCATGGTACATATGTAAGTTGAGACCATGCAAGAACAAAGATACAGGTGTCATGAATTTCAGGTCAGTTAACGTTCAGAGGAATTGTATTATTGCAATTGTTGTTTTTGTAGTTATCAATTATCAGTGACCAGTTTGTGATAGCGTACTTTTGTTTGACCAGTGACCTAATGTTCTGGTTTACATGCTTACCCAACAGTTATGTTACTCACTTAACCTGCATATGGGATATATATATTTTTAGTTCATTTTGATTATCCATCCTTTATTGGTACAGCCTGGCATATTGATTTTTTGCACATTCTCTTTTTAATTCAGTGCCTGCTGGATTGTTTCGTCAGATATCGAAACAGGTGTCTTGGTGTTGCGACCGATGTTCCAGGTCAGTTTGCATGTGTGTTTAATTTAAGGCTGACTTCAGTGCCTGCTTATTCTTTTACAGGTCTCGGTATCGAGTGTCATGAATTTCAGGTCAGTTGACATACAGAAGAATTGTATTATTGCAATTGTTGTTTTTGTAGTTATCAATTATCACTGTATACTAGTGATGTGAATTTGCAGGTCAGTCTACTCAGATGTATCGGGTATAGTGTTGATGGGTTCAAACAAATACCCAGTGTAGACTGTAGTGGCATCAAGGGTGTTAATTTCTAGGTCAGTTTACATGTTGTGATGTTAGTGATTTTTTCCTAGTACCCAGATGTTAAGTGTATTGTATTTAATGCCTACCTGTTATGTTTTTAAATTATGGTATATCAGTGTAGACAGTACAACAGTAAGCCTTCTGTGTTGTAGTAACTATTTGTTTCATAATTATGCTGTTGTCCTGGAATGGCACAATTTTTGGGCAACCAGTGTGAAGTCCAGTGGTACAAACATTGTATTATGACCAAGTTGTGATAGTGTACTTTTGTTTGACTAATGTCCTAATGTTCAGGTTTGACATGCTTACCCAACAGTTATGTTATTCATTCACTTAGCCTGGGATATAATTTTTGTTCATTTTGATTATCCATGCTATTATTGATACAGCCCGGCATATTGATTTTTTGTACATTCTCTTTTAATTCAGTACTTGCTGGATTGTGTCATCAGATATCGAAACAAGTGTTGGTGTTGCGACCAATGTTCCAGGTCAGTTGCATGAGTGTTTAATTTAAGGTTAACTTCAGTGCCTACTTATTCTTTTACAGGTCTTAGTATCGTCATGCTGACATACAAGAAATCATCACTATTGTTGGAACTATTTTTAGTCAAGTCTTGATGTGATGTTAATTAACGTTGTTACACATTGTTGTATGTTTACCATATGGCAAGAAATTTTCATGGCCATCATGAAATTTGAATATTGTGTAAGTTGTGTGGAACAACCCCAACTCATACATGGTCACTGGCAAACCACAAACCACATTCGAGCCACAACACCACCAACCACATTCGAGCAATCCATTACAAAATTTTGTTGCACCATTTGTGTGTGCATAATACTTAATGAAAGCCACAACACAAGCTACATGGTAAACACTACATAGAGGTGGTAACCCCTAAAGGCTTGTTACCTAGCTTTTATATTCACCTTATCGGCCTTTGTGGTTAATCTATTAAAAATTACATGTAAATAGAGAATTGAAGAGTATGCTTAAAGCACCTTCGCTAGTGATTTTGTTCTTCACACCATAAGACAACTGGCGATTTATAAACGCTCGCATTGGGGTGTGGCACTAAATGGAATTTAAAAGATTTCTGCTTAAAATGCCATCCCTAGGGAACTTACGGTTCAGCACGTTGTCACAACTTGTTTATCAGGCATTAGAGTTTGTGTCCACGTTGTGCCTTTAAAAGTTATTGTAGGGATTAGAGGTTTGATTGAAGAAAATACGCGTATAGGCAAACCAGGATTGGATAATGTCAGTGCTAGATGGACTATACAAACACGACTATGTTGACTGGTATAACGTGACAGTAGTTGTAACATAAGGTAGAGAAATAAAGTGAAATACGCCTATTTTTTATTTTGCGATGGTTACTTTTTTATTTTAGCGAGGTCGCAAGAAAACTATGATGATGATGATGACGACTCCTAAAGATTTTTTTATCACGTAACGCAATACAAATCTATTGAGAGATGTTGCATAATCTAGGACTAATATTGCGAAACCGGCCCTACACGTAAATAACTCACAGTAGTGGCCGCGCGTCTTTTAATTGGGCGTGCGCTTTGTAGTTTCTTGGCCGCGCGACTCACTACCGTGAGTCTTGATATGTAACTAGTTACTTTAAAAAAGTAACTTGCCCAACACTGACTCTAATTAGAGCAGTCAGATACTCTAGTAGAGCATGCAGTCATGTACTAAAATTTAGCCAAAATTGTTACAAAATTTAATCTCAAAAGGCAATTTAAAAAAAGTTTCCTATAGGGCATGCTCCCAGACTCCCTAACAAGCACATGCTCCACATTCTGAGTGAGCTTTCCACATCGTACAAATTATATCAACCAGTAACCACCCTGCTTAGCCCCCTCACTTTAAATTTTGTTGCTATACCCCTGTTCTTTGCACTAGCATTAACTCAAACACACAAACATGAAATATGAATATGGTTTGTGCCTTAAGCGCTCGTGCAGTAATCCAATCTAAGAGTTTACTTTGATATGATTCTGTAATTTAACACTTCCTGGTATATACATTCCATTACAGTTTGTTAAATCTTCTAACTTACCAGTACACTGTTCCTGCTGTACACACTTTCCAGCAATACTGTCCACAACTTCATCAACTCCCTCACACTCACATGTGTCTGGCACACAAACTTGGGAACAGCCAATGTCAGTAGGTGTGAAACAACCTTGAGGACATGAACTGGCACATGATTTCATTATCTGGCCATCAATTGGACAAGCTAGAAATAAACAACAAGTAAATAGTCATAATGTACACTTTTACAGTTTAACACACATTTTTCATTTCATAAAATGAACAACTTTCACACTCTGTTTAAGGCAATTAACAAAACGAATGTGTTCTCACAAATAGATAATAATTACACTAAATATTAAAGGAAACAGAACTCTTTTCTTGAGACCAAAGATTCAGATTTACAATACACCTTTTGCTTTTTGCCACTACTCTGAATAATTAGTTATTCAAGGTCTGGTCAAGGTTTAAAAGCTGTTACAAAAACAGTACCAGGGTGACAGTTTCAGGGGATTTGGGAAGTACAATATTATGTGTATTTTTTTCACTAAAGTCATACAACAAGTTTTTCTTCAGTGCTAAACTGATTTTGGTCTCACAAAACTAGCTAGCTATTAGTGAGAGTACTTTAGCATTCTGTGAATTAATATTGATGATGGGTGTACATAAACAATGTTTTTATACTACATGTGGTGAATTTTGATGGCTAAAAGTCTCAAACAAAAAATAATGCAAGAAACCCCTGATGGTATATAAGTCTCATGCACTACCGCTTTGCTACTGTCACTACTCATATACACAATCCACACAAAAACAGCCAAGCTGTGAAAAAATGGTGTGGCCTTAAAAAGCCTGGGTGAAAAATTTCGTGAAATCAAAGGTGGTGGCCAAGAAACTAATAAATTTTAACAATGCAAACAGCCATTATTAAAATTTTTAGCATTAACATCATTGCAGCCATTTCTTGGCCGCCACCTTTGATTTCACAACTTTTTTCACCCAGGATTTTTAAGGCCGCACCATTTTTTCACAGCTTGGCTGTTTTTGTGTGGATTTCACTTCTTTTTGTACTTTATAAGGCCCCAAAACCAGCCTATGGCTAACTTTGAGGTTTTTTACTCACATTTCTTCTTTCCTATGCAGACAGACACAATGATGATTATTGAAGACAGGCTTATAAATGTATTGCATTGTATATATATAAATATTGATTTTTATGTCACAAGATGCTAAATTTCGTGCTCCTCACAAAGAACCAGATGAAACTTGCTACTTAGCCAAATCATACCCAGAGTTGTTGTAGTTAAAAGGTATACATAATAAGCAAAAATAAATTGCTGGGTGCTTGGCACAGGGTTGCTTTCTTCAAAAAAAAAAAAAAAAAAACACAAAGAAATACGAATTTTCGACTTCAAGCTGTCATACTACCCAGGGCAAGAAAAGCTAACTCTTCTTCATAGCATTTCAATACGGTTGGATGCATATATAGTCTGTCTATGCTGCTAATCTGGAAAAGATCTGAGACTTCTCCCCATCTAGGTGACGAGTGTCAAAATTTTCTGCAGCATTAAACAATTATATCACTATTTCTAGCCATTTTTGGTGCTTCTGCAGTCACAACAGTAATCAATTATTGACTAGAACTATGGCAAAAGATGTCCCTGGACGTTTGGTACCAGCAGTTGTCAATTATTAGTTGATCCACAGCTTCTATACCTCTGTACCATGGAAGGCAGCTAAATCTTCCTAATTTGACTTCAGCTCTCATGCTCCACAGCAGCTTCAAATCTTTACTGGATCACCCTACATCACCATTATGTTGCAAAATGTCCCACAACAAACAGAAAAAGCACAAAATCTTTCATTTTGCATTCAAGCTGTGGTGAGCTGCTGGTATACTGCATCATATGAAATCGCAGAAACACCAACTGCTACTACTACCAAACGTTCATTTTAAATCAGATGTACTGGAAAGGACTTTGGCACCATTGGAATCCTGTGGAATGACGCACGAAAATTTTGACGCTCTTCACCCAGATGGTGACAAGTCTCAGATCCAGCATATAGATAGGCTATGTATCACATCACTATGAAGAGTTGGTTTGTTTGTTTTTTTTGACAGGTAGGGCAGCTTGAATTCGAAAATTCATTTTTATATTCTGATTTTTTTAAAAGAAAACAACCCTATGACAGGAACCCAGTGAATCATTTGCTTATTACTGTGCGTACTTTTTACTACAATAACTCTGGATAATATCTAGCTAAGTAGTAAGTTTTATCTGGTCCTTTGTGTGGAGCACGAAATTTAAAAAATAAATTTTGCATCTTGCGAGATACTTTCTGTGAAGACAACAGTTGTGCTTACGGTTTCATGGTAGATCTAGCAATGGGATACTACCATGAACATCCCACAATAATAGGGGGATTGATTTGTAAAAGTTGATTTTTCGGATTGTGGACCTTACCCATGGCCTCATGGTCAGCAAGGTTAGACCAACGTGATAATTTACGACACTGTAAAGTACTCCCATTAATGGATAGTAAAATTTAATGTTAAAAACTTTTATCAGATAGCAGTAGCTATGGCTCTATTCCTAATAGGGGACCATCAAGCTTGGGTATACTTCTGAGACCTTTATATGTCATACTAGCAGTGTTGGGAGTAACGCGTTACAAAAGTAACGCGTTATGTAATATTATTACTTTTGTGGTAACTAAGTAATAATGAAATACGCTATAAAAACAGGTAATATAACTCAAGTTATTTTACTTACAAATGTAACCGGTTACCTAAGTAATATAGTTACTATAACGAATCTAATATTACTATAAGTAACAAAGTTACTAATCTCGTTAGTGAACCACCGAGTAATGCCTAGCCACAATGAAGTAATGAAGCCTACTGAATGAAGCTTATTCACCAGCTTCTTACTTATAACCAAGATTTGTGCATTGTCCAACAATGCAATCATGTCACGTGATAAGGTAGTAGTTTCACACGTGACAGCTTAAGGCTGTGGTCACAAAGTAATATAATATGTAATATTATTATAGTTACTTTATTATATGGGTAATATGTAACTGTAACTAAATAGTTCAGTTTCAAGTAATACGTAAATATGTAACTAGTTACTTTAAAAAAAAGTAACTGGCCCAACACTGCATACTAGTCACAGACATATAAAACCAGTGCAAGGAATCCTGACAAATAAGAAAGCAAATGATCACAGTATTGTAATTTGAAACCAGTGCTAGCATGCTAGCTAACATACTTTTGTTAGGACACTGCAGTGGCATGACACATCTCCTTTGATCTTCATCAATCACCATACCCTGTGGACAGCCACACCCCCTTACACACACCACTGGACATGGAGAATTGTGGCCAAAATTCGAACAAGTCGTGTGACACAATGGAGCACAATCCATGAATACCTGTCCCTCATATGGACACTCTGAAATAAACAAGGTGAATTTAGTAGGCTCACAAAGTAGCTACCACCTCACCATTTGGCTGGAAAATACTTCTGATGGTGTTACAAGACAACACCCCGTACACATCCTCCAACACATCACAAGTTGATTCTGTTAAAACTTGATTCGTAAACTGTCCAGATCCGTAGAGAGTAGCGGATACGCAGGATATATTCGAAACGTTCTGAAAGTATTCGACGTCGTATGGGGATGGAACACAGTTGCAAGAAGTATTGAATACTCGGGCCACAAAAACTTCATCAGAAAACTCGTAATCGCCACAAGCAGGCCGTGAATACTGGCCAGGTGGGCATGAGCATCCCAGTACTATCACGGGGTAGAAGATTAACAACAGACACCAACACAACGTCTCACGCCCAGTCATTTCCGTCCTTGTAACAGGGTGTAATGATCTGAATGCTTGCAACCGAACAATTAACCTATGGTGCGGCCGCCCCTTCCATTTCTAATTGAAGGGGCGGCCGCGACAGTGACAAATTATAAGCATTTGTACGTGGAAAATTGTAGCATCTATTTTTCCTAGGGAGGCATGCCCCCAGACCCCCTAGTTCCACCATAGTCTGGCGCTGCCGACCCTTTTACGCCGCTCGCTTTTTGATTAGTTGGGCTGGTGGGTGTGGTAAGGTATATACTATCTATGAGTATAGTCACATATGTAAATATGTCCTGAAATCCAGTAGCAGTTCAAGTCAGTACTTATAGCAATGGATAATAACTAGTAATCAAAACAGCAATTGCATGCATACTTTTTAAAAATACAAAGCAGATAACAGTTAGCTAGTTGCACATATATGGCACATAACCATATAAGTCCACAGTCCTCTTCAGCCAGTAATCTCAAACACTAGATGGGCTTCATCATAAATGAAACTATGTGGGTGCTTACTTCCACACTCTCCAGCACAGATAGCTAGTAATAGCATGTATAGATAATGTTAGTTGTGTAGCAAGAAACACTCACCAATAGTAACATTATAAAGACCAGGCAGCCAGTTCTCACAAGGACCTTGAGTTGGATCACAGTCAGGATCTGGTTCAGCCCTGAGGTTCCACTCCACATTGTATGTACCAGGTGATTGTGGCATGTTAAGTTCAACATCTTCAACTGGTACTCCATCAACAGTATCAACGAATATACCCACTTCTCCCGTTGATGTTCCATTCTTACTCACATATGTCATTGGAAATATGAAGTGTCCTGTGATGTATGCACGTGTACATAAATATGTGTAGCATAGGCCAATTCAAACCTCTTGGACCAGACTTTGGGGTTACAGTAGCATTGGTAATGGTGGCATCACCATTATCATTGTAGCCACATTGATCCAATAGTTCACAGTAGTAGATAGGATCAAGATCAGCTCTGTATATGAACAGTGTATTTAATACAGTTGTTATTAATAGAACTTACTCCTCTATGATTTTGATGAACTCCCGAATCCCAAAAAGTGCACACAGAACATCACAAATTTCTCCAGTAATTTTGTTTGTCTTTTCAGCAAGTGCCCCACACAAATCTCCACACTCTCCAACAACACCCTCTTTTAAACAAAAAATATGAACATAGCGCTATATGACTATGGTATATAGGTGTATAGAACTGAGCAATTGGTGTTGTTTTTTTAGTAAGGAGTTTTATTTATGGTAAACTTTCTTTCTTTCTTAGTTAGCTATAGATTTAGTTATGGTTACTGTCTGTGATGCTTTAGTTTTAGTTAAGAACATGAAAATCTTTTAGTTTTACTGAATCTTTTGGTTTTACTTTTAGTTTTGGTAAATTATTTTGTTGTGTTTTATTTATAATATGGATTTGTTTATTTATTTATTTATTATTTGCTTTACAGCGTACATACAAGATATGTACAGTATAATCACTAGTAGTTGTTAAGATCTAGTGTATACTGAAGGTACACTGGTGTCCAGTGCTAGTAGCCAGGAGTAAGTAGTTATATAGTAATTATTAAGATTAGTTATAGTTACTAATATTATATAAAACTCATTAAAGTAATGGTTACACCGTTACAGGTGATCAAAGTTGAGGACTTATTACAATTACTACAGGGACAAACAAAAGAAAAAGTGCATGCGTTGTCAGGATCAAAACTCTGTTCAAAATGATTCCAAAGAAAGTTTGTGAAGTTCATCGGTTGTACTTGATATTAGGTATAGGTTAAAAAAATTCCATATACGAGGGAATCTGCTGAAATAGAAGTTGCTGCTGGAAACATGGGTACTTCTTACATGTTGTAGTTTACAGATAGAACCTAATCGCATGTTTCCTTAAGTGAATTTAACGTATAGGGGCATTTAGGCTTTTGATAAAAAATTGTGTCACAGATATCCAAAACGTAGCTACATTAAAGGCAAAATTTGAGCTTAAGTAATCGAGATTTGGTTGCTGGTATAGTCATTCAATATTTACTTCATTGCGCGACACTGAAGCTGTCCTAGTTGTATTTGCTTTTAGTTATAATAGTCTTAGTTAACTAAAATTTGTCTTGTCTTTTCCAATGGCTATTCAAGTGTTGAGTTTACAGTGGCACTGGATAGCTAGCTAACATCCTGTTCTGAATTTGATGATGGAAAGTTTCATCCTGCAAGTAGCTATCTGCATTGCATCATCACACCTTTACTGTAGGGTGCAAAAAAATGATAGGCTGAATTAAAACGATTGCAACTCGGTGATTCAGATATTGACATATTACGTTACACGATAATATCCTGCAGTGGTTAAAAATTATATGGGGCTATATAAGCTAATTGAGGATGCTCCTAGATAGTAATTTTAACCCTGGAGAGTACATAAAGACAGTAAATTAGTACCTCAAAGCATGGAAGTCCCTTATAGCAAGACTGCTTTCGTTTCCCATGCGTTATCACATGATAAACAGCCACGCCTACTCACCAAGTATTAAATTCAACAGAATATTGAGCGACTCTACAGCAAACTGGATACAGATTTTGCAGAGCTCATCTGAGCCAACTCCATGCTGCTTGTCTTGAGTTTTCACTACGGTTGACTGAGGATCTTGTAATTGGTAGCGTGTGACCTTGATGGAATAACCCGCCAGCCCTGGTATCAGGAAACTCGCCAAAAGTGACAGCAATAAAGCAGTCTTTTACAAAAAGAAATTAATGTAATGAACACTGCAAGTTATGATATATGTCGCGTACCTTCATTGAAGATATCGATGCAAGGTTGAATGACCTTATAAGTTTTCCAACAAACAAAAACGGAGTGACTAAAGATATCCGGATAAGTGCAAAAAGTGGTTTAATTTTTTTTAAATGTATTTTTATTTTTTAAAGATACTAAGACAATGATAATATAAATAAAGTGGGCAGAGAGGCAAACTCTGCCCAGTCCTGGGATGATGGTATTGTTGCGGTTTAATTGCATGCCACAAGATTCTTAAAGCATATAGATATTAAAGACACACCTTGACTCTAGTAAGGGCCGCACTAGCAGCACTGCATGCCATGCAGTAGTTTATCTAACATCAACACTGTTAACGTTTTGAATTTAATATATAGCTATAGCTAATAGATCCATATTTCATGACACTTAACAAACATATAAACTTTCAACTTGACACTCATAACACTCAGTCATATTATGCCGTGATCTCAAATGTGAGGTGGGCTTCATCATAAATGGAACTATGAGGGTGTTTACTTCCACACTCTCCTTCACAGATAACTATAAACCACACATCAATAATGAGACGTTAATACAGCAATGTACACTTACCAATAGTGACATTATAAAGACCTGGAAGCCACTTCTCACAAGGTCCTTGTGATGGATCACAATTGGGATCTGGTTCAGCCTTGAGATCCCACTGCACACTGTATGTACCAGGATTTTGTGCAACATTTAGTTGGGAATTTTCAGCTGGTATTCCATCAACAGTGCCAATAAATATTCCTACTTCTCCAGTCCCTGTTCCATTCTTACTCACATACGTCATTGGAAAGTGAAAGAGTCCTACATATGCAACAATGTTAAATAAAGATAATCTGTGTTACAAGTTTATCATCCGGACCTTGTGGACCAGACTTTGGGATGGCAGTAGCATTGGTAATGGTGGCATCACCATGATCATTGATTGCACATTGATCCAATAGTTCACAGTAGTAGATAGGATCAAGATCAGCTCTGTGATCAAGATAACAGTAATATGACTGCACACACACCTACATTTTTATGCCGACTGGACTAGCTATAATGCACTATTTTTAAACTTAAGATGACAAATTATAAAAGAACCTTTTCACCAGTTTACTGAATGAAGGAATTTCAGTATCTGCAATTAAAACATGGTTCACAGCACGTGGTTGCTCCATCATCTGAGCTTCTATGAAGCCGGATCAACCTTGATATGGGGTTTGTCCATATGCTGATCATTGTGGAAATTATATCTAAGCAAGTTTTGTGTCATTTGCTAGTCTTTGTAAGACTTGTAGTGTATTCAGAATACTTTGAAACTTTTTTTAAAATGTACAGTCAGACGGAGACGGGTATTTACTAGTAGGGTTGAACAAACACTGCAAATACTTGTGTACTTGCTAAGGATTTTGGTACTCAAATAGTAAAATTACTACTTGAGTACTTGTTAATATCATGTGACCCAGCTTACAATGCCTTGCATGACGTATCTGTCATCCATCATGAAGGCTGTAGAGTTTGATTGGTGTATTATTGCTTGTCAGAAACAGCATACGAAAGTCCACTTTAATCTTACATTTGGGCTGGAATGCCTGCTGCATGGCACCAGAGACATGCAATGCCTTTTATTGTATCAAAGTGCATTAGCTACTAGTGACTTACTCTTCTACTATCTTGATAAATTCCTTAATGCCAACCACATCACAAAGGATATCACAAATCTCTCCAGTTATTTTGTTGGTTTTCTCAGCTAGTGCCCCACACAGATCTCCACATCCATTAATTACTACACCATCTAAATAAGCAAAATATTTAAATTAGCTATTCGTATAAGCATAAGGCTGCCATAATTGTAGCCACGCCCACTTGCCTAGTATTAAATTTAGCAAAGTATTGAGAGCCTTGTCAGCAAATTCAATACAGATCTTGCAGCCCTCAGGTGAAGTCACTCCACGTGATTGGTTATCAGGTTCACAGCGTGTGAATTCTATGGCCAGTCCTGGTACTAACAAACCGGCCAATAGCCACAATGCCAAAGCGACCTTTGTTAGCACAAATGGTATTAAAATAAAAGACTGTACAGATCACTCACTTTCATCGTTAAGATTTTTTAACCAACAGGACGGGACCTGGTGTAGCAATCAAATAATTTAATATCAATATGCTACGTAGTCATGTGAGAGAAAAAAACGGGACCGATATCCGGAAATAATTCTATTTAGGGCGCACCATGGCTGCAGAGCACGACGATTACTGCTTGAAGGAATATTCCCACACATTCTTACCGGATGTCCTCAAAGACCAAGTCGCTTTTATTACAGGAGGGGGGTCAGGAATCGGAATGCGTATTGCAGAGATTCTAATGAGGTCAAAAACTCCCACTAGCATCACGTGGTGAATATATCGTTCACTGCAGACATGGCTGCGATACTGTGATATGTAGTAGAAAAGGCAAACGCCTGGAAGAGGTATAATGATGTTACTGTGACATAATGATCCATATGCTTGCTACAGGCTGCTGTACGACTGAGGGAGGCAACAGGTAGGAGATGTGTCCCAGTAGTGGTGGATGTACGCCAGGTGAGTGATACATGATAAAGTGCTCCTTGTTGTAATCGTGTGTACAGAGTAAGCAAGTGAAAGAAGCTGTGACATCAGCTCTAAATCAATTTGGCAAAATTGATATCCTCATTAATGGTAAGCGACAAATTGTAAAGATTGAGATAGACATTTTTAACCCTCATGACGTGCAGTTTAGCTGTGTTCGTGAATGTTTTACATGCTGGACCCTTTGTTATCAGTTGTAGTATACTTGGAAATGGTCTGGGAAATCTGGAATACTTTTATACCTGTGAACTCTTGGAGCAGAACAAGACACATGGGCAGTGCACATGTGTCATGTCGCCAGAAAGTCACCATGGGTGTATGAAGGAACAGATGTTTTTCATGCATGCATAGGTCCACAGTCCCTTCTTGAAAACATGATTTTTGAATTCTAGCTGTCCTCCATACCAAATTTAACTATGTGCATTTGTGAAATGCAAGCCCTCAAAGTTTTTTCTTGTTTTTGATTCTTCCAGTCAATTTTTTGCACATTTTACGAAACCCAGTGTAAACACAATGCACGTAGTCTCATTGTCATGAAATTTAGCGTATTTTAAAAGGAATTATTGAGCACGTACCAAGTCTGGTAAGAATCTGATAAGCATTCACCAAATTATGAACATATTAAGTTAATTTCTCTAATAGAACAGTCACCAAGTAGCAAAAGGTGCACAAAAATGTTGTCCACATCTCCATACCTAACTACTAAACTGAATTGCTATTGTCATGTCACTTAATTTCTACCTTATAGATCATTGACAAGATTGCCATGCGCCATTATAAAGATGCAATAATGAACTACAATGGAACCTCAGTTATCTGAACCCCTTGGGATCACAGGTGATCCATAAGTCTGAAAAAATTGTATCTTTGAAATATAGATAACCTTGAAACAGCACAAAGAACATTTTTAAAAATTCAGTATAATCAACTACCCTAATAGAGTCACTACTCTAATAGAGCAGTCATTTCCGTAGTACAGTTAACCAAGAATCCAAATAAGTGGAGTCCGGATAATTGAGGTTCCACTGTAGCTTTTCAAAACATGTCTGTTGAATTTTTTATGGGCGAGCAGTGATAAACAAGCTGTATTTGTGTGGAAGCTGATTTTTTTATACTCACCTCTGCCTGGTGATGGCAAATTTAAATAAAAACCTTTATGTGATAATAGAGCAGTGAAACTGGACAGAATATCATACCCAGCTACTGAGCAGTTCATGCCTGTTTATACGGTTAACTGAATAGAATAACATTTCCTGTAACTTTTATGCTGCACCTAACATGTAAGCTACGTACCTTTAACAGTTTGTGAGATTGTCCTAATAGTAATAGGAACCAAGTGATTCAGAATCCTACTACAAATGATTTTAAAGTACTATCAATGTTAGAAAAGTACGCATTTTTGATTGAATATCTTAGGTATTGGTTATATAGTTACGCAAAAAGCTGATAACTGGTTGGTTATTTGGTTTACCTGGTGAGGTTTCACAGCACTAGTGTGATGTGGGTACTGGGTAGAACTAGTGGGTGAACTAAAGATGTGATAAGAAAATATGGTGCGTGTATCCATAAATGCCCAAAATTTACGCATTATATTTTGCACCATTCCATTCAAAGTCTTATACTTCAACACTCACATGCGTTATTTCCATGAATCAACTGCCATTTTATTCTTTAATGATTGGCGTTTGCTATGGTACCAAAGATTTCTTTCTTGAACAATAGTAAGGTTTTAAAACATTGTTTTGTAACTGATTTCTTCATAATATACTTAGAAAATTTGCTGTAACTTTGTCCCCATTTACACTACAGTGTTGAGATAAACATCAAAAGACTTGTCACATCACGGCACATCATACAGTGTGCAGTATCACGTGATTGTAACTTAATAAATTGGCGGAGTGAGACGAAAACGCGATCAATGCAAAATGATCGTGCTTGTGATGGAAGAGGAAAAAAGACCTTTCAAACTTTATGAATTACTTCTATACAGCCATTTTGTGTTAGACTGTTTTCTGTGAGATCCAAGAACATTTTACTGATGTTCTTGTCATATATTTCTGAACATCATTTCTGTACATTTCATGGTGCCAGACTCCCCTAGCATTTGCATGCTTAGGCATGTCACATGCGCTTCACACATAATAAAAAGTGTATATGGCTGTGACCTCCATTGTAGCCCATGGATGCACTCAAAATTTCTGGGCTCTGGCCCTGAACTTGTTTTACATGATCAATTTATACATTCTAACAACTTTGCCCAGCCCCCATGTGGGTACTTATACTATGAGCAGTTAAGCTCTAGGGTATACATAGTTGTATCAATGAACTGTACTCTTATCTGATAGTAGAGTTATGATGTGGTCTTTGTTTACAGGTGCTGCAGGTAATTTCCTGTCACCAGCCAGTTCCCTGTCACCTAATGGCTTCAGGACTGGTAGGTTGGATCATGTGATCTATTGAGCTCCTCCCATTCATGTTGATTGCAGTGATGGAGATAGATGCAATAGGAGCATACACAGTGAGCAAGACTGTCTATGACCTGTGGATGAAGGTACGTATGATCATGCAATTAGCTGCACCCACTTGTGCCTTTGCAATAGGAACATGGAGGGAACATTGTAAACATCTCAGCTACCCTGTATTATACTGGTACAGTTCTGCAGGTAAAGGGGGTGTAGCTAGCTCTACATTATTATTATTATTATTATTATTTATCTTTAGGTGCATGCTGGTGCAGCTAAAGCTGCAATAGGTGAGTTGCATCCATCATCTGCTGATTTGACATGTAATACGTCCAATCAGATGCTGTTACAAGACACCTGGCAGTGGAGTGGGGTCCCGATAACATTCGAGTAAACTCTTTAGCTCCAGGACCAATTGAGGGTACTGAGGGATTCAGGAAATTAGGTGTGTGTACAAGTGGTATGGACATTAGAGGAATCCCATCATTATAAGGTTTTGATTTTTTTTGAACTTCATTATATAGAATCTAAAGCTCATTCGCTGTCAAGGCACCTTTTGTAGCTAATAGGAGCTTTAGATACAACAGAACAGAACCCCTGTTATGTTAGTAAATCTACAGGGGGTAGGTCACCATACGTCAAAAGCATGGTGGAGACTATTCCAATGAAGAGGTTTGGGACGAGGACGGAGATAGCAGAGGCAGTGGTGTACCTGTGCAGTCCTTCTGCAAGCTATATCACCGGTAGTATATTAGTGGTTGATGGGGGACAGTGGATGGTGAGTGGACGAAGTCTGTCAGAAATGATGTCACGTGCTAGCAAACTATGATGAACCAGATTGTGTGTATTTTGAATTTTATTATATTTTATGTACCTTCAACAGTGTGACTTCAGACAATGTTATCAGCTTGCAGGCGAAGTTATGAAATGTGTTTTGTTGTGCCATTAGGGAAAAAAAGACAAGTATAGTGGGACTAGCTTAGTTATCACTTATATACTAGACAATGATAAATCATTCATTGATTGATGCACATTGTTCAATTGTTCTAATGGGACATACACCAGTTGACAAGTGTACATTTATATATCATGTCAAATGATCTCAGTTTACATAAGTATGCCTTAGCTATTATTGAGACCTGAAGTGATCGTATTATATATAGAAGTGGCCACTCAGTGAGACTGTTCAACTATTCACTGTAGTTGGGCCATTGTGACTTCACTGTTAGTTCTGTATTGATATTCATAACTAAAAATACCTTCAGTTAACAATTCAGGACACCGGTGTTGTCTGAGCACTTTGAAATGGTGCTAATGGACTCGTTAGTACATAAACTTACCTGGAAAATCAGAACACTTTTATAATTATTCTTGTACAGTAATGCAAAGCACTTAGAATAGTCAACAAGATTTTTGAAGTCGCATCTTAGAAATACTGTAACTCTTTAAAAGAACAGAAATTTTCTTATGCAAAAAATGATGCATCATATCAAAAGTCTTTAAAGTTGAATCACAATTATAAAGAAACCACATCTGATAATTTACCATTGAACTTGCAATATACAAGTCATTAGTTGCTTCTTTGAAGAATCGGTACAACCTCCTTACTGAGTCTCTTTAATGACTCTAAGTACAAGAAGGAATCATGATATATGAAAGATATGTTGCTAGGTTGCAACTATCTATACACACTCACACACACTGGTACTTTAACTACTATTGTTAGTCTTTTGCATGTCTGTATAAATGTCAGAAGAGAGTGGCTCAGCTGTAAGTTCAACTGAAGGACACTACTACATCAATAAAAAGTATAGTATACTTGTGTACTATAGCTAGATGGAAATACTACTATTTTTCTTGTACATATGTAGGCATGTAGCGTTTGTTGAAGATAAAATAAAAATACCACCAAAGGTACAAGAACACTCTACAGCTGCATGTCAAATACAATCACTGCATGTACAGGAAGACAAAAGAGCCACTCAGAGTTACCTCCCGAGGCTGCCAATCAGTTCAAGCAGCACTTCATCTTCATTCAACTGGTATGATGGACTGATAAAAAGAAAAGAACTTATTGAAGTAGAGAAAGAGCTGCTGAGAAAAAGGGAAGAATTTTCTGCTAACATGGCTAAGATCGTGAAGAGGAAATTAGATTTTCGGCAAGCATGGAAAAAGGTTGAAATTAAATGGGGGAAGATTATAATGTGTAATGAGAAATCTGTTAAAGGTTCACGATAAAATCAACAGTCTTTGTCCATATATAGAAGACATAGAGATGAAGCGCTGCAAGACAAATCAGAAGGAACAAAGTGAACTTTTTGAGCTTCGAAGCAAGGAAGCTATGTTCAAAAATTTACAAGAAGAATTGCAGACTGCCACTGACAAGTGAGAAATCTTACCATATAGCCAAACTGTATTTCAATATCTTCACACAGGACTACAGCATTACAAGCAAGAATTGACAACCACAAGAAATTTGCTGACTATTTAACCATAGTTGGTGAAATGGGCTTTAAAAGTATGTATGACTTAATATGGTCATTACATTATACAAGTACACATTATGACCTGTATAGACTCGATGATGGTTGATTGTGCAACACCATGTCAAGTTGTGTTAAAGAGATATCAAACATTAGTCAACATACGTGAAGACATATCGAAAAAGATATCAAGCACTATGACTGAGGTAATTCTACCAAGTTCAGTTACCTGCCATGCAGCTTGCACATTGAACAAAATTTTCTTGTAGCTTGACAGACAGCAAAGAGAGAATGACCATCTTCAGTATTCCCATACAGAGAAGTTGTCAGTAAGCACCAAAATACATATTCAGCCATGTTGGGAGTGTTTATTCTACACAGCACTTGACAGCAAAAGCCTCACAATTGGAGAGGAAACTTGAATACCTTACTAACAGGAATAGTGAATTGGAAGAGAGCCTGTTGAGAAAGAGACAAGCGTACAATAACCAGGTAACAAAACACATAGTTAAGGCCATTAATGTTTCTGCCTGGTCATTTCTATGCAGAAATATTGTGCAAAAATGATGCAACGAAAAATTGTATGCTTTTCCTTGCAATACTTCTTTTTGTACATGTTCACATGCCACATCAAAAAAAAAAAAAAACTGGCCTAGTTTCCCTGTCAATTTTGGAGAGTTGAATTAATTTTGCTTATTGCCTTTGCAGATATGTCAGACTTATGGTATACTCCAAGCCATTGACAACATGGCACAAATATGTTGTGAGCAGAAGAGACAAATGCCAACCACTCCTGAAGCTAAACTGAAGCTTATTAAAGTGAGCCACGTAAATAATTTTAAACTAATGACACAATATTATTTTAGAATACCATAATGGAAAAGCAAGAAATCATAAAAGATATTAAATCAAACACAAAGAGAAGGAGCCTTAGCAATTGCTAAAGACAAGAAAGGAACTCTGTAACAACCATGTATGCATACATTGTAAATTGCCAATCTTCTGGGCAGTCTAGAACTATTACATATATCAAAATAGGAAGTGTACTTATGTGACTATAGTTACTTAACAGCAATTTTGCATATTAAATAATATATAATATATGTGAAGAAAATATAATGACTGGAATACAAATGAAAAAATTGATCGTGTAAAATATCATAGTTCATCATCATATTTTGGTAGGAATTCCCCCTTAACTTCTGTACTACATAATTGACAATGATCGAGGGGAAGTCCCTCCCATTGCTTCATTGCATCAGAAGAACATTCCTTCACCTCATAGTCAGTGTAATGCCCATCAATGACTCCATTGCCTTGACTGTCACCCACGTAGAAACAAGGCATCTTAGCTCTGTTCCAAGTCTTGTGATCCCAAATAGCTGGGATTTCCCTGCCACGGATGTATAGCTTGTACAAGATTTGTTCAGCAGTAGGGACTAGCGTGTAGTTAAAATCCTGATGATAAAATTGTCCTGCAAATGAAAATGAAACTAATTATCATGAACTACAGTTTTCACCTAGAAATAAGCATTCAAGCCGAATGCTATTCAGAGGGCAGCATAAATAACATGACTGGATCTGCAAGAACCCTACATGTTAGCACAAGCCTAATTTTACAGTAAAATGCAATAAAAGCAATGGGTGAAATATTAAGAAAAAATTCCCTAAATTTTTAAGTGCTTGTTTCATGGTGAAGAAGGTGATAGTGGCAAAAACCTTGGTAGCATCCAAAGCAAGAGAAGTTTTAAAGTTTATGTTTCGTGTCAGTACTCCCAAGGAGATAGAAGATATGTGTATTAGTCTGCCACGTATTTGATGAGCGGTTTGTTGGTTGTAGGAAGGGCCTGGAAGACAAAACTTACAATGGATTCACCTGTTCATGGAGAACGGTAGAGGACTGCATTCATAAGTTATGACCATTTGATTAAGCAACTGTAGTTTATTTTTTGTATCGTTATTGAATTTTTCTGTTGTTGCTACTTTGTATGTAGTGTTGTAACTTGAAAAAGTTCTTGGGTTCTAGAGCTGAAACTTCAGTTGACCATTCCTTTGGCTATCTACTGTATAGGGCGGCACCAATTCCACTTTTTACCGATACTTCAAATACCAAGTACTCAGCTGGGAAGTATCTGCAAGTACAAGTACCGATACCAAGTACCTTAAAGTAGCTACTTCATAGTGCACAAATTTATTATATAGTGCATTTCATGGTATTTTTGTACATGTTTTCAATATGGTTCAGTTTATAATGAAGTAGCCAATCAAGATTCACAAAGAAAGAAGTCACTGAAATGCAAACCAGTGGATATTCCAGTGTTCTTCTGGAGAAGTGCAGATGATATCATAATGGTGCTTACAAAAACACAAAATATTCTAATACTGAAAGTCACTTCTACCTGATTGCTCTATTAGAGTTATTGACTGTTCTATTAGAGTATATCAATACAAAGCATTTTCACACGTAGGTTTCAGCATAGATCAGTACAATTTTGCTGGTAGTTAGCTATTAGTGTAATACTTGATGCTTTTAGGTGTCCACTGTGCTAGTAAATAAGCAAGTACAAACGAACGATATTTTATTCTCACACGTGATAAGATTGGTATCTGCAACAATATAATGGGCGATTCTGATACTTTATGAAAACAGCAGTATCGGCCCGATACCGATACCGATACTAGAATCGGTGCAGCCCTACTACTGTAGATAAAGAAAATGGAATTCAAAAAATGTACTAACATGTGGCACACTTGAAGATCCTGTCACATTTACTATAGCACAAGTACACAAAAAAATTGTGGATTTTCAACTAGGGTAGGGACCATAGCACATTGATAAAAAGTACCGAAAAAAGCTGGAGTAGTGCACGACATTAAATCATAGTAAAACAATAAGAAGTGTTATGTCCCTACTGTGCATTTCCATTATGAGCACAGTAGGGATATAACACTTTTTATTGTTTTACTGTGATTTAATACTCCACTTGTTTCTGTGCTTTTTATTGATGTGCTATGGTCCCTACTCTAGTCGAAAATTCCAAATTTATTTATTTATTTTGTAAAAAAAAATTATTGACTGGTGACCCACGCATGCCACATCAAAAGAAAGAAATGGTGCCATGCACCTCAGCTATCAACTATTGTCTGAAAAGTGAAGTATCCATTACGCTTCGTTTTCAGCTATATTCAACCTGTTACACAGTATTACGAATCAAGAACTGTTCCAAAAAGTACCTCTACAATCAAAGTAGCCACTATGAAATGTATGGACAATTTCCATTACAAAGAGAAGCCATCATGTGCCAAATCAACACCTTGCTGACAGTAAAGATAAATGGGACACAAAGGAGGACACTGCTAAGTCCATGAAGAATGCACTATATGCCAAAAGGCTCATGTCCAACCGAAGCAACATCGAACAGTGAACCCCATAGCCTTAGCTGTTATTGAGCTATGCTTGTTTGAAGGCATCAGTCAGTCAATAGAAAAATGTTTAATAATTAAAAAAAAAATCCAATAGTGACTTGTTGAAAACGTTTCAGGTTGACTTGAAGGCTTGTTTGGGCTTAGTTTTACCTAACCAATACTGCCCATTGTCATCAGGGAAGAGTGAGGCTCATTTTTGGGTGGTATTTTTTCATGGGCCACGCCCAAACTATTGTGGTCCCTAGCTACTATACAGTACAATAGTACTGTATAATGATTGATATAATTAGGAATGTAGCCACTGAAGAGTACAGGGTAAGAACACCTTTTGATAAATCCAACTGGTATATGAGTCACAACTGAAAGATTCGACTATATTCAAGCATGGAATTTATTTCTATTACTTAAGCACTGTTCAAGGTCAAGAAAACAAGGCAAAGCCAAGTATTTCATTAATCACAAGTTGGACCTTATCATGATTTATCTTACAGTACTACGCCTGATGCTTTATATTGTGTTTTCTGCTTGCCTTTTTAAAAGTGTGCTTCTCAAGGACTTGGCTGCTTTAGTTTTTTGGCCATCGGGTTATCATTACATTCTGTTTGGAGTCATAGGAAAGCTATGATTAATTTCAGGAATTTAAATAATCAACTATAATGTATTTTCCATTAAACATAGGTGTTACAAGATATTTTAGATAGGGGCTCTATCTTAGTTTGGTAGGGCACATGTTGAAATGCAAAAAAAAACACACACACACAATAAGGTCAATACCTGGCTACCCTCCACTAATACATTATAAAGGTCCTCATTTACAATTTGATAGTTTACTACACTGCTTCTCTGAATACTGTGACTGCTCTATTAGAGATCAACCTTTTTACAGAAAACTGTAGGGGCTCCATTATGAATTGCTTACCCATTATTCCATGAGGCTTGAGGTTCAATTCTTCTAATCCTTCTGGATTAAGCACTTGAAACTTGAGACACTTAGCTCCATCAATGTTGTGACACTGTATCAACATCTCGACTGGTTCATATCCTCCCAGTGTCTTAACAGTTATTTTATCATTATCCCTCACTACCTCAACACATGAAGACTGGTACACTGTGTCTCCGTAGAGCTCTCCATTTACAAACAGTTCACATGTTTCAACATTGGCTACAAGACACTCTCTGTTACATGCTAGTATGCCGATCTTTCCATGGAAGTTTAGCTCAGGTTTGATAGGCCAGTTGACAAAATATGAGTTGACATTAATGGAAGGTGAAGAAATCAGATTATAAACTTTGTTAGGATCTCCATGTACTGCATAGCACATGCTTAACTTTTCATTCAACTGTACTGTAAATAATGGATCACCATCTGTAGTTATTCCTATACAAAAATAAACAAGGGTACAAATTAAGACACATGCACGCATGTACACACATGCACGTACGCACACATGTACAAGCACAAATGTACACACATGCATGCATGCACGCACGCGCACTGTCTGTCTGTCTGTCTCCAGAGTTAAAGTCACATAAGTACCAGTACTGAGCCTGGATGACTCACTAAGTTAGGGTAATCCTGGAGATGATCCAGGTTTACTAATCATAGGTATATGCAGACATGATTTTGGCCATGATGTTGGCCATGGGTCATAGAAAAGATTGTCAGCAAAAGGCAAATGTGTAGCTACATATTCGACCAATCACAAACACAAGTTACACTTTCTCATACTAAATTTTCTAGCTCATTTGATGACACAACATAGCAGTGGGTGTGGCTTCACATAATAAGTAGCAACAAACAATGCCATCTTACTGTTTGAAAGATTACACCATGATTTGAAACTGCTCCCACACTCCAGCTCAACTAGTGTTGTCCTCCAGTGACAGCAAAGACTTGTATATCTAATCTATATCCTTGAAAAAGACTGACTATGATTTGCTATACTCTACTCTAATAACAAAGTCAGGTAATGAGCAGCTTCAAATCTTGAGTACGCACATAATCAAGCATACTTATGTAATTTATCACACATGCACAATCCAGGATGCTGTAGCGGACCAGACTCTCCTTGACCCAGACAAAATATAACTCAGGTGACCCAGAAAATCAATCTGGTTGCAACCCCCTCTCTCTCTCACACACACATGCACGCATACACACACATGCACGCATACACACACATGCACGCACGCACGCACACACACACACACACACACACACTCACGGGGTTCAGCAACTGACTCAAACGCTGGGAAGGCATAAATAGCAAAGTCCATTCCACTATAAGTCCTACCAAGTACTCTAGCATAGTAGTTGCCACGAGGTATAACAAATGGTTCACTTCTCCACATAGTAGAATTCTCTTCAGGAAAGGGTTCTAGGACTCTGGCATCAAGTACAGTATTCTGAAAGGTAGTTAGTTCCACTTGATGTATTTCAGCCGGATGATATTCTCCAATGCTCTCAAATATCATCCTTGTAGCCACTAAATATTAGTGATCACACACTTACAATAACCACTAACAGATGTGCCTAACCACAGACACATTAATATAACACATACCTAGTGGAGGCTGTGAAACACGTCTGGCATCAAAGTCAAATGATACCCTAACATCAAGGTCACCCATGGCTCCAGCAGTACCTAACCCATTCTCAGCATATCCATGGATCCTGATACTGGTGGGTCCTGATGATGTAACTTCTAGTAGATAACTGTTTGGTTTAACACCTTTCACAGTGAAGATCTTAAATTTAGGTAGCTCAACAATTGTTGATTTATTTAATAATAGATCTGTACTATCGTCATCTGGAAATGCCTTTGCAGATGGTGATAAGCCGGATAAGTAAATTTCTGTAACTGTTGTGTTTTCGATAATGTCAAACACAAAGCGGCTGGCATGGGGGAGAGGTACTCGATTGACAGCCAGCAAAGCATGTCGTTGATGGTGATCAATAGCTAAGTCAATGAATGGCATGACTGAGTTAAAATCAGCTTCAGACACTTCCACAACTAATCCCAATGAAAAGTCTGCAATTTGATTGTAAACTGGATCAACTGTTTCTCCACATTTTCCAGTTAGAATAAAGTTCACTTGCATTCGTTTTGTCACAATCAAGTTCTTCACATCTTCCAGAAGAAACCTATCTTTTGCGTCAGCATCAGTAATAACAAATACAGAACAGTCACTGTTACAGTTGTCAATGGCACTCTCAAGACCACTAAGGGCCAAGTTAGGGCAGTCACCACCTCCACTGGCATTCAATGCACGCAACGCAAACCTGAACAAAAAGTCTGATGGAAATGTAGCAAGTTGGCCAAGTGCTATGAAATAATGGACAAAAAGTTACACCAGCATACATGCGTGAGTATGTATATACATGTGCATTTTATTACTAAATACAACTGCACTACAGTCTTGCGTGGCCAGACCGCTTTTTTCTGTCATTGAGTAGGGAGAAAAAAGGGTCTGGAACAGTTTGAATCCCACACTCGTCGTGGCACTCCCTGGATAATTGGGGGGTGTTAACCAAAGAAATGTGATGCGTTTTCAAATAGTAGCCGCTTGCGTCAATCAATTACAAGCACGTATTTATCAACCTATGAGCAATAAAGCTGCTTTTGAGATTAAATCGATTGTTAGTTGCTTAGGTAAGTAAAGTCTTTGTTTATTGTTGTGCTGTGGCATTCTTGTACAATGGAGTTTAAGCGCATGGGTTGCACTTATGACGTAGTCTCGTGAAGTGTCAAGACGATTGTGGGATTCGAACTGTTCCAGACCCTTTTTCTCCCTACCCAATGACAAAGAGAAAAAAGCGGTCTGGCCTAAACTGCACTACATCATAGATTGACTCACAGATGGACTACATCATGTGCACACACGTATAGCTATATGCCTGATCTGCCATCATGTCATATTTTACTTGTACACCAAAAACTATATACACCATACGTAACAACGAACTATTCAGCACCACTTACTAGGGTCACCAAACGGTACAAGTGTGAAAACATCTGGCAACGTCCCTCGCTCTCGTCTCACATTGAAAATCTTTGGTAATTCCTCTTGGAGCACCTGTATTTCTAATCGCATTGAATCCGTAGTGTCCACGGCTAAGCACAGACATCCTTGCGCGTCAGAGCTACTAAAATTATAAAACAACAGTAGCAACAGCGAAGTGATCTTTCCACAAGCCATTGTTCTTTGTTATATCGATATCGTTTAGCATTGCTATGGCTCCTATAGCTACAAACTTTGGTGAACACCGTATACTCCCCGGACATTATCTTTTGAAATGTGTATTCTTTTAGTACAACTAAATAATGACTAATAGTTATCATTCTGTTTATTCTATGAGTTTCTTGGACTGGAAATATCTTCTAAGGTAGATCAGCTGCCATGCTGCCAGGAATAGGAGGCAACACATTGAGAAAACGCTGAAGTAGAGGACACGAGTGTTTGTAGACTCTGTAAATATTAACATGTAATATAACACACAAACAATTACTTGCTCACCATTGGTGTCTCTCATCTCCTCTTCTCTGGCTCTCATGTAGGCAAAGTCATTGACAATTGATTCAGCTAGGTCCTCTAATCTCCGTAGTTCCATCTCCATTGGCTTCATCTTCTCAGCCTTGGCAACCTATATTTTACAAATGTATCTCTTTACTGGACTGACCTGACTTAATGTATGTATACTAAAAAAACAGGACCATTGACAAGTGTCCAATTACAAAAGAGTTCCTAATATTATGGTTCCACTGTAAAACTTATAGTCTCACATTGCCAGATTATTTTATCTTGTGTGGTCACATAGTATTAAGCTGTATCTTTTTATTTTATTTTATCACCCTGACACATTTTCAGTTCTCAGAAACCATACAAGTACTTGTGTCTTCAAGCAAGATCTCCTTAGATATTACAGGTAGGACTAGCTAGCTAGTGTATAGTAGGAGTCATACATCATAAAATTACGGGTAGCAAATGTAGGCATTGTACACCAAATTCTAAAGTGGTCTTGTTGGATACTTGTTCAACATCAACAACTTATAATTAGGTTGCCATTGCTACTATGAAAGATACGCATGCAAAAATGTTGTTTTTTGTCTGGGACCCTCAGATACTAGAATTGTGACAAGTCACAAAACATAGGTACAAACACTCATACTGAAAGTAACAAGTCACTGCATTTAAATATATACAATACAGCCTGGTCATGCAAGACAACTCACATCATCATAATTTTTAGCCTCTACTCCATGTCGAAGTGTCAGTTGAACAGATCGATCCATGTCAGTACCAGCATGACCTAAATTAACAAGTTTAAAGTCATCTGAAACCATTCTAAAATCAACCTTGTGAATACGAAGTGAAGCAAACTTCAAATATTTCATAGTCTTCAGTTGTGAAGGCAAATTTCCCTTTAGAAACACTTTCCTTCTTGTACAGAGTATGTCTCTGACTATCAGTTACCTACACACAACGTATAAATCACAACTGAGTGTAAGGGTTATGCCATGCTACATGCAATCCACACATTATGTGATCATACAATACTGCACGTACCATTATGTCTGTACGCAGATAAGGTGCATCGTTGAGATTGTATTCACCCACAACTAAGACATCTTTGTGCACTTCTTCGCGAATACATTTCGTCGTGTCTGCTGATAAGTAGAAGGTTATCCCAAACACATCGGGGATGACAGCGAATAGGAGGAATAACAAACTACACGATAATCTCATTGTACACAAAGAAAACTTCACGAAATAATTGGAATAAAAATCTCAATGGTGAGCGTTAAATAGAATCCATTAAGGATGGCCCGAGGAAAGAAAGGGTAAGCATTGCTTTATATGTTAGTATTTGTACTTAAATTGTATAATTATAGCAGACTGTTATGTGTTGAAAGTTGAGTCGTTTAGGCTTTAATTTTAGCAAACATTTGAATCATTTAATATTTTCTCGTTTGTTCTACAGGGTACAATTAGTGAAGCTTGTGAGTGCTGCAGGAACTGGATATTTCTATACTGTACGAAAGACCAAGCGTTACCTAGGAGATAAAATGATTCTGCGCAAATATGATCCAAGAGGTGTGGCTACATGAACTTGTCTGTGCAGTTGTAATGATTCCTCCTTCTAGTGAGACAACATGTTCTTTTTGTCGAGTCAGGAAAAGCATAAAATACACTAACTGAATAACATTCACACACAAATTGTACATATTTTATGACGCAAACAATTCCTTGGGTAATTCATCTTTTTTAAAGTAACTTTTTTGAGTCCCCTTCCTCGTTACAGAGAATGATGCAATCTTAATTGCTCTTTTAATTTTTTCTTCCAGTGATAGTGACTTAAAACAAGCCAGGTAGAACCCCAATGCTCCTATGAATGCATCTCCAGCTCCCTATGAGAGTGTCAAATTGTACCCTGTATGGTGAGCTAGTTGCTTACAGTTGTATCAGTTGCATCAACAGGTTCTGCCGGGATGTGTTCCACTGGTGATTTACCATCAGTTGCGTACACAAGCCCCTCTCCCCCCAGGGTGATCATAACACACCTGAGCATAGAAAAGTTTGAATAGAACTGTGTAACAGCTTGTTTGGCTGTATCTATGTCCTTGAGAGGACTGCATCCAAGTAACATCTCTGCCTACTGAATAGTACAACCATAACACATTGACATGTAGGATTATAACCTCAATTTCATTGACACAGAGTAGGTCTGTATATTGGTATAGAGCACGAATGTCAGGAGAGGATGTTGCAGGTGCAGCATTGAGTATTGTAGTTACTGTAATGATGGAGGAATACATTATGTAATGTACACACACAATACCTCCATGTTGTCTTCCTAACTTCAGAGCCTCAAGGTTAGTCGGAATAGGCACCTCTAGTTGACAAATCAAAACTGATGTAGTTTTTATGAGCGATTCAATCTTTCTAACATCTTCACCCGTAAGACAATCATTTGCACCGGGCACTACAATTATTGCATTGCCTCCTACGAGTCACCATGTTAGTTATCAGTGCTTTGTACTTGTCAGGGGTACCATTTTTGTCCACTGTTATGGGTGCAACACCTGATGCGGCTTCGTCCGTCACAAGTACATGATCTAATAAGCACATATTAATTGCATGACAGTTAGTCAGTAAGCCATGCATTCACCTGTACACACGTTGTTGTCTTTGAAGTTTTGTATTGTGTTTCTACCAAACATATCATTGCCTACCTAATAATATACGTAATAACAATACAATTGTTCTGTAAGGAAGATAAGTAGGAACAAACCTTAGCTAACATGACAGTGGAGGCTCCTAATCTGCTAGCCATTACACACTGGTTGGCACCCTTCCCGCCAAATCCCATCTGAAATTCTGTCCCATAGATGGTTTCACCAAGGTTGGGCTGACGAGGAACGTAGCTATATGGATAATAACGTGACAGTGTGAATTAAACTTTTTGGCACTATGGTGATCTATCATTTCAGGGACCTGCTAAAAGGCAGCATTAACTGATGCAGTCTTCTATGTTTGCACAATACCATACGTGCAAGTGACTAGCTTCCACACCTTATTGTCACCTGATTTGTCTAATTGGTACAAAGAGGTCACTGAAACACCAGAGCTAAAAAATCCTTTAACCAGCTAGTACACAACCTCACACCACCCTTACTCTTAATATACTGCTACACTTGAGAGGAAAACAGAAGGGCACACCCGAAAGGCCATGCCACGGATGGTCCTGTGTTTAATAAATGCGAGAATAAATGACACGAGCGAGGACATAAGGTTTGACATACGCAGCTTCCAAAATTAAGTTCTAGTTCTGCAAGATCAGGTCACACAAACATACCTTATCAAATCAACGTTACACGACCCTGCAACTACTACGTCCATCTTCGAGGCTAATAATCTTATGGTCTTTTTAAACCTAGTCAGGTTTTAGCCCCACCCCTAATATTAGCGCATAGCGCGTATTCTCACTTTTTACATTATAATAAGAATGTATACTATTGGTTTAAAGGTTCTGATGGTTTGTCTTCTGTTGGTTGATTTTCTTTAGGTGTGTCTTCAGAGGCTTCTGTTTCCATTGACTGATTTTGTTCATTTTCTTGATCGGTTTCTTCCTTGTCTTTGAGGGATTGTTTCCTCTTCTTTGACTCTTTCTTGCTCTTGCCTGTTTCAGACTTAGTGCGTTTTTTCTCTGTCACCTCAACAAGACCTAGTGACTTCTCAATGACTAGTTGTATGCCACGAGGAATCCGAGCTCTCTGTAGAAATACACGTGCACACGAGTGAACAAGCACATAATATTATATGCACACACTGACCTGATGTGCTGTCAACCCTTGGATGTGGGCATATAGTGGCTGCTTCAATGATGGGCTAATCTGTTAAGTACACATGCATCATATAGTGTAGTGACATAGGTGTGGCTATACCTCCAGTGCATTCTCCAGGGGGCGGGGCTGAAGTTGCAAGAGGATCTGGAAGGACTGTGGCTTGGTTACCTGTACATCATAGCAACAAGTAAACACATCATACATCTGCATGTATGCGCACACATGTGAGATAAAAAACTTATGTTGCACATATGCATGAGACACCACACACACACACACACACACACACACACACACACACACACACACACACACACACACACACACACACACACACACACACACACACACTCGCCTCACAACACTTCACAAATCCTTGCCACACTTTAGGTTGTTTCCACACCTGTAAAGCTTCATTAACCAATCCATCCCCAACACAAAATAGTTCGTACTTGTTTGATTATTAACTTGCTCAAGATGGTCATGACAAAGTTAAGTAGTCTAGGACATATACCCAGTGACTGGATCACCTAACAAGATATGATAACATTACAAGACCACAAGATAAGTAGTGACTTACAGTTCTCATGAACAGTGTAGGGATGGGAGTCTGCTCCAGTAACTGTTGTAACACCATAGCCAGTACCTCCTGAGTGTATATGGTCTTTTCAGCAAAGCACAAATTTGTAGCTGTTGATGGAATATTCCATTGATACAAGGTATTTAGCATCAACTGCATGTATCACAGGCACAGGGGGAAACCCCTTCTATTGATGTATGATCAAATTATTGAGATACTCTAATAGAACAGTCAGGAATTGTTCAATTTTTTTAGTGGAGGCATGTCCCCAGATGTCCATACAAAACTTAGTGTACTTTGCACACTGATGTCAGTAGCTTGACATCCACCGAAGCCAGTGCTCTCTTGACTTTCTCCTATGCGCTTGACAGGGAAGATTTGATCAAATAGTTTTCATACTATTATGAACTTGTGAATTCAAATAAACTTTTTGATAAACCAAGACTTTCAAATATTTTGGTCCCAATAGGCCTGGCTTCATACCTCTGAACCACTAAGTATATACTGCAGGCCTAACTGTTACAAAGTGATTCAGCAGTAAAATAGTGATAGTTGTCGTGTTCTTTCATAACACAATATTGCCAATCTAATATTCAATATTTAGCAGCAATGAAATTTTAGACATAAAATATACAGTGGTGTGGAGATCACAAATGTTCATACCTTTGATAACACATTTCATCATGGACTCATCACCAGTACAGTCAATATTGTGTAGAGCAATGAGTAGGTCAGGTGGAGTGAGTGGACAAGTTGAAGACTGCTCCCCTGAAATGATAGCCAAACAGTTGTGTGTAACATAAGTACGTGCATGCGTGTGTAAGGGAGCAAAAATTATATTCTTACTGTGCACACCTTGACAAGAGGTGAAAATTCTATCAAATACTCCCTTCACCACATTTGGGCTGAGTTTAATCAGTTTGGGCAACACAGCAACAACTTCTCTCTGCGACAAACAGCACCATCAAAGTAGTACAAGTACCCTGGTTGTTTGACTACAACTGTAATACCTTTTCCAGTCCATTCAAAATTGGTATCAAGAACCTCACATCTTGCCCACTTCTCTCATAGAGGTCACGAACTTTATTAACCAGCTCAGTGGAAGGAACAGCTGAACACATGAACACACAACTCTTAAAACAAACTGTAACTATTGTTGGGTCACAAAGACACAAGTCCATAGAAATATAAAAATAAAATACAATGGAAATTTACTCTTGTAACCACACATGTGCAAAGTTGATACTTACTGTTACAAGCTAAACTGCTTAAAATTGGGAAGCTACTTGGAAGGTTTCACTTGGTAGGGTACAAGGGAGCTAGAATGGTTGATGACACCGTGAAATATGTCTATTACAGTTGCCTTTAGGATCAAATTATTGTGAGCATAAGACTGTATTAGCAGGAACATTTTACATAGACAGCCTAGGCAGGTGACCTTATTTTACAGTGATCTCAAGTTTCACTGTGGCACCAATATCTACAACTTTCAAGTTTATCCTTTAACGCAAGTGATGCATGAATGTCTATTCAATATGTCTGACTGCGAGCATTACGAACACCATTTGATAATTCAGAAATATTACTGACAAATGACAAAATGATAAAGTGATGATACCATTTTCAGTCAGTATATGTAATATTCTCAAAATGAGAGTTTCTGCTCCAACTGGACAACTCTCAACAACACTGAGTAGCTCAGGTGATCCCATACCCAGGCTCTGCACCTAAACAAGAATACACACACTCACCTGTCAATGATATTGTGTACTAGTGGGATACTTACTGGCTGTTCTATCTGCTTCAGTACAATCCTCTTTACTGTAGCAGGAGTACCTGTGTATACCACCGCCAACCTATAAGTAGTAAACAGTGGCAGAAATTCCAATGACAACCAAAGATAAGATATTTAGTATGAAGAAAATAAATATGTATGTATGAAAGCTATAGTGCCTATCAAAATATAGAAGAGATTGCTGAGAGAAATGTGCTTGGGGAGGTACCATAATGTGAAATTCAAGGTGATAACGTGGCCATACTTTTACTCTATATACACTGCTAGGGAGCTCGCAATTGCTCAAGAGGTGCAGAGTGCCTAGTGTGAAAGTTTGCAAGTGACAGAGGTTTTACTAACTCATGAATCAGCTTGTGGTTCTGGGACACCAGGCCAAGGAATGGAGCAAGACACAACTTCACTGTATCTTCTGTCCACTCTGCTGTCATTTCTACACAAGCAAACACAATTACATATTCAACATCAACTGCTAGCATTGTTCTTGATAAACACACATACCAGCTGATTCATCTAATGGTGCCTCAAATGTAGGATATTCTGATAGTAGAAACTGAACAGTTTGGAGGGCAAATTTCTATATAAAAAGATTTTACTAAAATTGACTGCAGGATTACAGTGGTGTATATACTTCTATTGTCCCTGACAGTTCTGGTCTACTGTAGAACTTCTTGATGATATGAATAGCCTGTACTCTTGCCTAGAAATTTCAGACAATCAGCAGAATAATTTCAAAGACAGTTACAGAACTTCAACTACTCTAATAAAGCATACACCATCCCAATTCATACAAAACAAGCCATCAGCTAACTGCTCATCACAAAGCCTTAAGAGAGCTTATTTTGTGGCATAAATAGTGACTAGTCAATATATGGCTTAAAAAAAAAATTTTTTTGACAAGTTTCATAATGCAGTCAGTAAACAAACTCACCATATCAATCTCACTCATGGTAACCTGTAGTAATGTGTGTAGACACAGTTCAGTGTTGGCTGGTCTCTTCTGAATGAGGTCACGTAATGTGGTCAAACCCAGGAAGGCCCTCTCCTAATATGGGACATAAAACATAGAATACTATTGAATACAAATAACAACTCAAGTTGTTTGTGTGGGAAGGATTATGACTACTATGTGTAAGGAATGTTAATGTCTTGGTGAGGTTAGCACCAACTGGGATTTAAATAAACCAACCTCACTATCACAGTAAGACTTTATGATTTGCAGAGCATTGGCAGTGATCTTCGGAGCATCCAACACTAGCTTGGAGAACAACCTAACACAAAATATAATACAATCTCCATCCATTCACTACAGACAACTAACCGATCACGTGGCTCCAATGTTGCTCTAGCTCCTTGTAACAGAGAGGTCAAGCACTGATCATACTGGTCCCCCCCATGATCAGTGGAGTACTCATGGTACAGCCAGCTGACAGCAAGGTCGTAGTGTGTCTTTAAGTCATTGATGATAAAGTCTTGCAACACTACAACATCAAGGAGTGTACTAGGTTACTTTGTGCATAAAGGACACATTAGATAGAAGGTCCATTACAGGATGAATAGACTAGTGGTAATACTTGGGGTTTACCTTGTTTTAGTTGCCCTCCAAGCTCCGTTACAAGTTTGACAATGATCTTTGATCGTAGCTAAAAAGATACAATCAGATTGTCATAAAACATAACTCAATACACCAAACCTACTTGTGCTGACCCATACTGAGTAGCTAGTCCTACAATGACATCATGATGATGTAATAGTAATGATGTAATTACTCACTTTCAGCATGTAATATTCTCTTCAGGCTGGCTACCTGCATGTCATTCTTCATTGCAGTAGTCAACTCGGCTTTTACATTTGACAAATGAAACAGCTTAATTCTTTTCAATTTCTGTTTTAAAAAAAGATGACTTATATGTACGAGTTTTAGTAGGATTGCAATGGAACCTGTACAGTATGGACATCTTGATACTACAGGTTGTATAAATTTTAGACATGTATTATCTATGTTGGAATGTGCCCTGAATACTAAGGTGTCTGGATTTTCCTGGTCAGTTGATGAGTGTCTGAACAATACAGCTGTCTTCATTTCTCAAGTGTCCACACTAACAGGTTCTGTTGAACACAGACACTTACCTGTGGTACTGCTACTGGTGTCTGAGGGAAATGAGTTAGTACATGAATAAGTGGCCATGTAAATGGCAAAAAAAAATCACCTACCTTTCTTTTTTCTGGCTCAGTATCTTTCTTTTCTACAACAAGAGTTTACAACATATACACATGCTTATGCTGGTTACCTTCTGTAGTTTCACTGACAGGTTCAGTAGTTGTAGATGTTAGATTTACCAACTGAAAATTGTACAAACAAATAAATATGTCAAAATCAATAAATACAAGTACAGCACATTTGTATTTTTTGACTCTTTCTCGGTTTTAAAAGATGCCACTTCTTCATCCACCATACTACTAGGTAACCCTAGCAACATGGCCAGGTAGTGTAACTCCACATAATTTTTTGCCTCCTCTTCAGCCTCTATTTCTAGTTGTCTATGAACAGTGATGGTGAATACATGGTAACAATGGTGGTGAGGTTAGTACCTGACTTTGGCCCCCTCTAAGAGTTCATGTTCTAATTTCCTTTTCTTCTCATCCATGTAAGAGTCATCGTCTTCAAGTTTTCTTTTGCGAGGATCTCGTGGTCGCTATGGTAGTGGGTAAATGGTATACACACACACACACAGACACACACACAGACACAGACACACACACAGACACAGACACACACACAGACACACACACACATACACACGCTACACTACACTACACACACACCTGGACAGAAGACCATTTGATAGTTGTGTCCTTTGGTCCAGGCATAAGCTGAGTCCATAAATTAAATAACACCAGTAACAGACACTGCACATGCACACCTCAACTGGACTAGTCTCCATATGAGCTGGACTAGTCTCCATACGAGCTGATGTAACTTGTGAAGCCAACAAGCGAGCCAAGTGTACACGCTGCAACAACAAACAACATCACAACAATGACACAATATGACATCACAATATGTGATCTAATGTTACCTGTATGTGAGTACCAGCAGCAGCGATAGGAGTGTAGGAGTCCTTAAAGCTTACTGGAATGTACCTGGGCACATGATGAGGTAACACAATTACAGTATTTCCAAAGGTGTGCTGTGTCCGATTAGGTGATTGACTGATAACAGTGTAGACCAATGAATTTCACATGCAGGGCTAGCACAGGATAATTGCTCCTACAATGCCAAGTAGGGATTTTCCCACATTGTTACAAGTAGCTAGGAATTTTCCCTCATAGGTAATATCATATCTTGTTTCACTGCTTTTTATCGCAGGAACCCTACTTCACATTTAAATCTCAACTATAACTCCGTGTCAAACCAAAGCATGATTATTTAAGCCTTCCTGCGCTTTATTTCTTACCCAGACATGTACAATGTATGAACACTGAAAATTTGTGGTCACATTGCTAATTACTTACAAGGAGTAAATAGAAACGGAAATAAATCATTGTGCTTTATTTAAAGAATAAGTACACACCTGGGCAGCCTGGTAAGGCTTTCAACAACAATATCTGTCACAGCTTCAGGTTCCAGTAATGGTTCAATTTCCTTAGCTATCTGTTCTGTGGCTTCAATTACAGAATGTTTTGATGACTGTGCTGGGTCTTGATTGGCTGTATTTTCTGTCACTGAAGGGGTAATAACTGTATCTGAGGATATTTCCTTTAAGAAAAGCACACATGTAAACGTTAAACAACCACTTGCTCGTGGGCACATATACTAACAGACATACAAACTACAAAACACACACACACACACACACACACACACACACACACACACACACACACACACACACACACACACACACACACACACACCTTCACAGGATTATCCATGTCACCCGGCCTAAATAAAGATACACATATAGCCACCACCAACAATTTCTCCACTATACCACACTTACCTGCTACTGGATTTCTTCAGGACTTCTGTTGGCATCTTTGGAGTGTTCTTGGTAATCTATAGCCAACCAGTTAATAGTGATGTTGCATAATAGAGTAACACTTACATCAGCCTGTGAATATCCCAGGTCAGTTAGTAGGGTGGCAATCTGACCATGACAAGTGTCTGTATGTACGTATCATTTTTGTTATGGTAGTGCACATAGAAACTCACGTGACATTGGCTGCTTCAGAAGACCCATGACCTGAAACTATAATAAACAAATTTGTAATAAGATTATAGACAAATGATTCTTTTACGACACAAACCTTCAACTGTTTCCTCACACTACTGACTTGTGATGGAGAATAAGATGGTGGGAGGTTGGCTACAATGATGTAATCAGGAGTGACATCATGGACACCTCTAAATCATACTCACCATGGAGTAGTTCAAATGCTTGTACCACAGTGGAAAAATGTAGTGGTCGTTGTTTTGCTATGTTAGTGAGGCAGACTATTATAGTCATGAGGTTGACACTGGATATGGTGGAGGAAGCAGTTAACTGAAGGAGTTTGCCTATTGCCATGCCAGCCTCCTCTCTGAGCTCTGGTATCTTGAGTAAACTGTGAGTTGGTGGAATCTGTAGAAATACATAATAACAACAGGTACCACTGATGTGTACAGATATATGTACACACTAGACAAACAGACAGACAGACAGAGACAAGTACACTTAGTTACTTACACTGTCCAAAGACATTTCAATTTCAGGACCCTTATCCAATAGCTGTTCCTTTAGTGTGAACACAAACAGCAACAGGTAAAGCCATACCAATTATAAACTTACCGAGTCCTTCTTTGTCTGCAGTAATATCAACGTCTCCAGAAACTTTATGGCTTGTGTCTTCACACTGTGCAGAGCAGATGATATAACATAATCAAAATGAGCCCCACCCACCCCACATTATCAGAAGACTCCACCAAGTCCAACACCTGATTCTTGATGTCCTTCATGCTCTGAGTAGAGAATGATATGTCAGGATACTCAACAATATGTGAAGAGCATGAAGTGCTATCAAGTAGTGACACTATTTTATATCATAAACTCTTGGTGCTACAAATATTCCAAATGAACCATAAAAGAACACTATGGCTACAACTATTTTCAACATGGAAAACCATTGCACTACTGACTATGGTAATCATTGTGAGCATTCTTTTGCTTGACTTACTTCACCTGTGTCACTCAGATACCGTATAGCGGAAAATATTGGCGGGAGAAATTTTTGGCGAATTGATCATTGGCAGAAATTGGCGAATAATATTTTGGCGAATGTATGACATTACTTTGCCTACGCAATTTTAATCTGACTGCGTAGGCGACGAAGCTTACTACAGTTCAATGCCTCTCATTCAAATCGACGCGCTCTTATGCAAATAGCTAGCTCGAGAGCTAGCTGTAATTAAAACAGCATGCACTAGCTCGCTAAGTCACTGGGACGCGCGTGGCAAGCGAGGCGAGGGCACTGAGCTGAATCGCTTGAGCTGAATTGCCCATCTGCCAGAGCTATTAGTAGTCTAAAACCATACTGTATTCAATGGGATAGGAAGACTAACCACTCACCGCTGTAACAATATTCACCCACTAATGAACAGCGTCTACTACTACACTTTCAGTGTTTAGAAAAATGGCGAGTAAAATTTTGGCGAATCAATGCACGCTCGCCAAATTCGCCAAAATTTTCCGTTATACGGTATAAGCTACATTTTTACCATAGCCAGCAAATAAAATTTAGTGAAACAAGATATGTTAATGGTGCAGTGTCTCGTAGTTTGTAATTACAGCTGTCAGTCCTGTACTGTGGCCTTGACATGGGAACATTACTGCCACTTTCCTTTTAGTTTCACATCCTATAGCACTCAAAAGCTATTCATCACCCTTGCCTTCCTATGAGTTGAGAAACATTGGTTTAAGGATGCGTTACACATATATTCACAAACGGTTCGCTGCATTTTCAAATATGGACCATGCCCACTTTTTAAATGACCCCTCTAGACGATTAGAAAATGTTCAAATCGTTACCCCTCTAGACGATTAGAAAATGTTCAAATCCTGAAATCCCACTTCACACTCATACATACAGCAACAAGTATCCAGTGGCTTACCAAATAGAGCATCAACTAGAATGGGAAGGTACAAACACACTGGACTGTATCACTGGACTGGTATTTTCTTTTATTTGTTTTTTTTTTTTACAATTCTTTTTTTCAACACTTTTGTTAGGCACATTGGTTGTTACACTTTCTTCAACACACTTGTTTTGAGTGTAACGTGTCCCAAGACTATTGTATTAGCTATGGTATCGGTGATATATTAGTTTTCCTATAGAAATTTCGAATTGTTATTTTTCAGAAATGCCTCCTTGGTGCCTTCTCTACCAAATCATTCTATTTTGCAGATAAGAAACAGCACATGTATAATGATACTAAGTCAATGTGTACATTATCAAGGTAGTGGTACATGTGAGGAAGAAGACTGGCTGGATAGTAATGATGATTGATCCTCAGTTATTAGACAGAAAGCTGCACCTATCTTCTGCTATTATCACCTCGATTAACACTGCACACTAACATTTATACTTCATTAATACACAACCTAAAACTATTACACACACGTCAGACTTCTAAGCATAAACATTACATCAGGCCTAATAACTATTACAATACTATATAAGAGTTTATCAGTCTCCTCGACAGCACAACACATATATGTAGTATTACAACGTCTATGTAGCACATTCCAGTAGTCCAGTCCAGTGATCCAGTCCCTTCCCAACTGAAATGTGTACCTACTGAAATGCCTACAGCAAGCGGGTGTAACTAATCACTGGACTGGACTGACATTTTTTTTTGTTTTTATGCATGGTAAGGTTGGATTTATTGAGTGTCACTAGCTAAGGGCTTTCAGGGGACCTTCAGCCTGCTGAGCTGAGCAGTGGAATAAGCGAAAACTATCTTCTAAGGATTTCATTACTCATTATGTTCTACAACACTATACAGTCATTACTATTGTGCTGTAAGGAATGGTTATCCAAAACTCAACCAACTTACCAATGATATCCGTGAATAAAACCATAGATACAATAACGCTTACTGGGATTGGAAACGGAAGTGAGTGCACGTGGGATCCGTGTTTCGGTTACTTTTGGTACATCTTACTACAAAGCAGAGCAGTTTCACTGGATAAAGTAGGTACTACTTATTAGATATGTCCATGAGACATGAACTCGGCGTACAAATTAGTTTAAATACTTACTGATGAAAAAGATACAAGCAAAAATTTCATTGAGTCCGACTTGCGCTTTCGACTGACACGGTTGCAAAAACGAAATTTACAACCAGCAGAAACGTTTCACCTCAGTGTATTACAGTCTAACGGCTCCATTAGTGTGTAATACAACCTCGTAGCGAAGTAGTTCAAGTGAAATTCGTACAGAAAGTGAGTTATCTGTACCAACACAGTAAGGCGAAACACGGATAACATCACAGGCTGTGATGTAACATTGGGGATTTTGTACACAAATGATGACGTAGATACTTCCGTTTCCAATCCCGGTAAGCGTTATTGTATCTATGATAAAACAGAGTGATACAGATCATTTGAGACACAAGCCATCTGTCCTAGGACAATTTATCTCACCTAATTTCTTTCCAACTATTACATCACAACTGTAGGTTTTTTTCTGCCATCATGATAGTTCTTACATGTGCGTTCTTCCCATTTCAGCTACATGTTTCTGACTCCCTGTATTCACAGGTTTTAAGTCTCCTCACAGGTCCCTAGTGGGATAGCATTCCAGAATGTGCAAGCTGGCCTATGCGACTAGTATATGTGACCAAAGTTATTAGAACAGCAACGTACAAGCTTACTACTATCTCCAAATACTTAATTGTTGGTTAACTATTGTTATCACATTCCCTGTAGCATAACGGTAAGGAGTATTAAGACTTATAAGTGGGGCAGAGCATAATAAATAGTTATGAAATAGATAGAAGTTAGTTTCTGCTTATTGCATTGCTCTATATTCATCATTTAGTAGTGGGCTGAAGGTGTCCTGAAGGCCCATATCTAGCAAGACTCAATAAATCCAATCTTAGCATGTGTAAAAATATATTAGTCCAGTGTTCCAGTCCAGTAGTTCAGTCCAGTGATAGTTACCACAGCAAACTGTGGAGGGCACCTTCCGTGGATAGTGTCTAATCACTGGACTGGACTGGACTACTGGACCGACTTTTTTTTTTTGGTTTTACACATTTTTAAGGGTGGGGTTACTGAACATTTGGGTGGCTTGTGACAACATTTCAGCACTGAGTGGTGAATATGATACTAAAAAGCAGTCAAATGGGTTTAATCAAATGTATTACATTCACTGCTTGACAGTATCTATTCTACTGATAGCAGATACTGACATGTAGGTATAGTGGTATACCCAAAAATGTTTCTCTCACTCTTAGGCACATGTGATTATTGTGATACAACTTCATATGAACTGGTGACTAGTCACTGGAGTCCATAATATGTAACTGTGTGTAATGGTGGCACACTACTTATAAAACTTGTATGTACTGTATGCCATTGTGCTACGACCATGCAATTTTCTACTCCTATTAACAGTTATATGACATTGTAATACAATTAACAGAATACAGACATTTCATTTCAGCAATGAAATATAACCAGTTATGTGATAGGATCTAGTTTACACACCATATATGTTACTGTATAGCAGATATACTGACAAGTGCGTATGCCCAAAATGTTTCTCTCACTATTAGGCACACGTGATCATTGTGATACAACTATCTATGACAGTAGATACCGTCAAGCAATGATTAAAATGCATTTAATTGAACCCAATTGGCTTATCACAGTTGCCTTTTAGGATCATATTCACCACTCAGTGCTGAAATGTTGTCCCAAGTCACCCAAATGTACGGTATCCCCACCATAAAAAATGTGTAAAACTCTTTAAAATGCCAGTCCAGTAGTCCATTCCAGTATTCCAGTCCAGCGATTAGACACTACCCCTTGTGTGCTTATATGCTCCTAATATTATCCATAAAAGGGTGTTACTATTCAGTGGACTGGACTACTGGACTGGAACACTGAACTGAGGTTTTTGAACATTCTATGGTTGGATTTATGGAGTTTTGCTATGGTAAGCACCTTTAGGGCAGCTGCAGCCCACTTCTAAACAAAATGAGCAGTGAAATATGCGAAAACTGTATTTCACTACCGTTCATTATGTCACTATACAGCACTTATTCCTTACCCTAACCACAAAGAGTACTTTGTGGCTTGTACATTCATCACAATACAACACTAGACTACCTCCCAATATCGATTTCTTTTCGACATGCTTAAAAATCAATGGAGTGGCTAAACTCATGTTGTTGCCTGTTGTGGGCTATTAGCCTGTAATATGCTTGGGAGAGCATAGCAAATCAATGATTGAAAATGAGATTTTAAATGTTTGAGGCCTTTTCTGCTCTGACTATTTTAAATTCTGCTAGCAGGTCTCTTAGATTTTAAAGATATCTTAAAAATCAAAGTGCATTATACATGCCACCATTAAATTTTGAAAACTGTTAAATTTTAGTGTTGTCATCATACACTACGGTAGTAGTGTATAGTAGGGACCACAAAAGAGTAGGTGTGGCCCACGAATTAATATCACCCTAAAAACAGCCTCAATTTCCCCTAACGACGATCAGGCAGTATTGGTTAGGTGAAACTAAGCCCAAACAAGTTTTCAGATTGACCCGAAATGCTTTCAAAAAGTTGCTACGGAATTTTAAAAATAATTTATTTAACGGAATTTTCTACTGACTGAGTAAGTAACTGACTGATGCCTTCAGACAAGCGTAACTCAATAACGGCTAAGGCTACGGGCTTGATTTTTTCACTGTTTGACGTCGCTTCGTCCCGACAGGTGCCTTTTGGCATACCGCAGTACGTACAATGCACTCTTCATGGACTTACCAGTGTCCTCCTTTGTGTCCCATTCATCTTTGCTGACAGCAAAAAGTGTCAATTTAGCGATAGCACGTGATGGCTTCCCTTCACGTAATGGAAATCGTCCGTATTTTTCATAGTGGCTATTTTTATAGCAGAGGTGCTTGTCAAACAGTTCTTGATTCTTACTGTTGTGTAATGGGTTGAACACAGCCAACAACGAAGCGTAATAGATACTTCACTTTTCATACAATGATTGATACAACTGGGGCGTGCGGCATCATTTCTTTCGGAATGCATCTCGGTGTGCAGAGGTGCTTTTCGAGCAGTTCTTGATTCGAAAACGGGTTGAATATAGCTGACAATGAAGCGTAATGGATACTTCACTCTTCAGACGATAATTGGGGCACGCGGCGCCATTTCAGATGCGGTATGCGTGGGTTCACCAGTCATAATAATTAGCTATTTACAAAAAAAGTTAACAAACAAGTACAAAGAAAAATCTGGAATTTTCAACTAGAGTAGGGACCATAGCACATCGATAAAAAGTACTGAAACAAGCTGGAGTAGTGCACGATATTAAATCACAGTAAAACAACAAGAAGCGTTATATCCCTACTGTGCATTTCCATTATATATGGTATCTTGAGCACATTAAGGATATAACACTTCTTGTTGTTTTACTGTGATTTAATATTGTGTACTACTCCAGCTTGTTTCAGTATTTTTTATCGATGTGCTATGGTCCCTACTCTAGTTGAAAATTCCAGATTTTTCTTTGTACTTTTAAAGTATATTACTAACATACAACTGGCAACAACTTGTTAACTTTTTGTCTTCATGTGCAAAGCCACCCAAACAATTATTATGGTAATTTTGAAAATTACCACAAATAATATTTGTGGTATTGTGGGATCGCTTTTGCACCATCCACTACTATACACAGTCATACAAGGTAACAAATGGTAAATAAAACATCACATGCTTACCTGTAAGACAAAAAGTTAACAAGTTTTTGCCAGTTGTATATTACACATGTTAGTGATATACTTTAATAACAACACTAAAATTTAACAGTTTTCAAAATTTAATAATGACATGTATAATGCACTTTGATTTTTAGGAGATCTTTAAAATCTAAGAGACCTGCTAGCAGGCTTTAAAATAGTTAGAGCAGAAAGGACCTCAAATATTTAAAATCTCACTTTCAATCATTGATTTGCTACGCTCTACCAAGCATATCACAGGCTAATAGCCCACGGCAGGCAACAACATGAGTTTAGCCACTCCATTGATTTTTAAGCATGTCCAGAGGAGGTTGGACACCATTAAGCACTGCTAAAACAAATTTTGCAAAAGTCTGTTTTATGAAGTGAAGTAAAGGGTTATCTCGATATAATTCAGTGAGACGCCGTGATTTCTGTCTACAAATACATATGAAATTAGTCAGGCAAAGTTATGCATGCGAAAAAGTGGTGTGGCAATTTCATCCAAAGCCTAAATGCTTTCACAAAACAAAGTATATCTCCATGAAGCTTATGTGAAGAGTGATCTGATTATCAAGTCTACCTCACTCAACCCCACCATTTGTATTGAGACTATTCAGGCCAGGTCATGTGAAATATTAATTAAAAGAATGCAATTAATGGCAATAATATTAGATGGCGCTGAAAGCGTGTCCAACCTCCTCTGAAGCGTGTCTAAAAGAAATTGATATTGGAAAGTAGTCTAGTGTTTTAAATGCATTTATTATGATGAACATACAAGTCCAGCGATACCAAAAATTCTGTTTAGTGTCCATCTGTTTCCTAGAATGATAATTAACTATAAGCCTGTTTTGGGTATAGACAGACTTTACCAAATACCTAAATGGGTAAGCTTCCTTGTAGAATGGTTATTTTGAGCCATCTGTATTGTGGGTTTTTCAAAACTGTGTTTGGTATCCTATTGCCATGGCATTATAAGCAACAACTTGTAATCACTCGTTTCCATCGTATTCCACTCAAGCTGCATTTCCACTTTGGAATTGAAATAATTGTATGGCAGTTATTCTAAAACAAGGCAGAAGTAGAAGAACTATTGTTAATACCATCATCGTCCAGCCATACTGTAATGTACTGAGAGCCGACAAGTTCTATGTATTATTATAATATAGCATGTTAGCACAAATTCACTTTCCTTTAGGATGTGTAGTAGTAGCATGCATACAAAAATAAGAATGCTATTAGTCTTAAACAAAGTTAAGAATAAGAGCATTTCTATACTACTGTACACATACTGTATGCATACTTCTACACATCCTAAAGAAAAGTGAACATGTGATAAATGATTCTGTTACCCATGCACAGAGATGGATTTTGTGAATAAAATGCAACTGACTATGGTGTCCTCTCTACAAAGTCTTCAATGTAATGCTCTGCTGTTCCTTTGTATATGTTCACTATATTAGCCTTAATACCTGATTGCTGCATGGCTCATTTGATACCACTGTAGATTCCAATAGGCAAAGTAATAATCAACAAACTAGTTGATTCCTGTATTGAAAGTGTTTCTATGGTCCGTTGTCCATATCATAATGTGCTTTAGAAGTTAATCAGTTTTTAGTCAGCCAATAAACCAATCCTATGCAAAACTACTAACTTATTAAAAACGTACACAAAATACGTGCAGCGCAGCAGCTGGATATAGTGGCCTCCCGTACATACAGGTAAGCCTTAGCTAACTTGCAAAATGCTAGCTAGTCATTCATGATTCTCCATATGATGTAGGCATGGCTTTTCTATACTGGTTGGTATCTCTGCTGTTTTAATAGCCTCCTTGAGCTAGCAGAAATTTTGTGGCTCTTATTAGCTTCTAGTGCTAGTGAACAAACCTTTCATCTTCACAATAATGTGTAACTTTTATTGCATAACCTGCAATAACCTTTTTAGTTTGTATCAATATTATAATGACATCTATAATAATCTTGATAATAAGCTCCACAATACAATAACCATGGAAGAAAACATTTTATAGTATGAAAGACACACACAAAAAAAGATGTGTGACCTGTAGCTGATGTCCCTCAACATATCACTACAACATGACACAATATGACATCCCTACCTCCCACATGTCCACCATCTCATCAGTAACTGATTTCCTGGTCAGTAGAAACTAAATAAAAATTAATAGTTAATATGTGGGGCATGACCTGAGCATTGAATCTAGTTTTTTGATAACCAGTGTTAAAATACCCACTAAATAAGTCTAATCAACAAGTATATGATGTCAAATACCTCATAGTTGAAGAACGTTAAATGGAATAATAACACACACACACACACACACACGCACACACACAAAGTCGTTCATTGGGAGCTGTGATCCTATAATAGTATGTACACCTTGAAATTAGCATATTCTAGATATTGACAATCAATAAACTCCTCATGCCTTTCAATATAATAGTCTATTGGGAGATAAACACTGTGGAACTGTACCCTTCACATAGAACATCCTGAAATGTGGACACCTTGATAACTAGGACCCTAAAATTAGAAGTCCTTACTGTACATTTACCAAGTTGTCTAGAATAGAGTCTGCTTTCATTCATAAAGCTAACCAAATATTTCTTTAAAAATTTGCTACTCACTCGTTCCTAACCCAGTGATGCCAAGAGTCAATATAATATATTATGAACTCTAGTGTACATGTTACTATATGGCCTCACCTCAAGGGTCAGTCGATACAACTGGTTAACACATGTTAATACTCTCTTTAGGATGTTAACATTATCATCTGACATGGTGTACTGTAGAATGGGTACCACCTTAGACAGGGAACCAGGATCCTTCTTGCTATAGTAGCATAGAAGAGATAGTATTAAAGCACATGTTAAAAAGGTGAAGGTTTTACAAAAAAAAACAAAAATCAAAACCAAAATTGAAATTTTCAAATATTATATACACACATACTTCTATAAAACACTCTATAAAAATATGGTGCATGGATGTCCATGTTGCATTAGGGTGAATGCTGTGTTAGAGTACCATGAGTGAGCATAAAGGAGCATGGTAGCTATGCTCAATAATTGCTGTAAGCGTAGCTAGAACATTGTAAGGGTGGCCGTACATCCATCGTTACTAATGCAGTTATTAAGAGGCACGGGTCATTGTCTATAACATGCAGCTGTCACACTAGATAGGCCATTAAGGGGCATGGTTGCTGTGCTCAATCGCTAAAGTTCTAGCTAGATCATTGGGGGTGTGGTCATTATATTCTGTGTTAAGTCATGAATCTCTGATGTACCTACAAGTACAATTGAGTGTCTAATACCGCTTAGGGTAGCGTAAACACTTACAGAGGGCAAACACTTATTGAAACACCAAAAGGCACATCCCAGATGTTAGTCAGTTATTGTGGCTAAAAATGATGGCCTCTAGCCATGCGAATGTGGCTAGGCAGTGAGGCAGGCTAGCCAAAAAATCAGTTCAATGTTGGTACTTCTGTAAGGATTTTCTTGTTTTTAAATGCTACATTAGTAGACAAAGACACTTTTGTAATGAAGCTTTTTGTCACATGTGATATTTCTGATCGTTTTTAATGGCAGTGATTTGGGGGTACCATACTGTTTGATAGATACAATGCACACACACTATGAGGACACATACTAGACACACACTAGACACATACACACGGGTGTACAAGCTATCAGCAGTTGTGATTACGGAGCACTGGGGCACTCACATCCCATGAGTAAGTACAGGCCGCCGCTAAAGTGAAAATTGAGCACAGTCAAGAAACCTAAAATCTAACTAAACTGCACCCATTATGTAAGACAAGGACATTTGCTTCCCCAGTTAATAATTAGACAGACGCTAACAGCATCATGGGGCGAGAATGAGTTATAGTGTTTAATCAATTGGAAATATGCGGGCTATAGTATGAAAGTGCTGTACTGTAAGACAGATTACTATCACGATATAAGCCCGTACACACTTCCAAAACAATACAAAAAACACAGCAGTTAGTAGGCCTTGCAAGGCAAAGTACACCATGCAGATACATCACAAACTCTTGCATAGCTAGCTGTGTTAACTGATAAAGACAGACATTAAATATACAAAGACTATAGCATTTTTATGTAGCACACACTGAAACCGTGGCTATAGCTATTTCATCAGTTTTGCTGAATATCAAGCAAGCTTTAGTCAACTTATTCACTGATTGGATTCACTGTTGAATTACACTATCATTGATTACAATTTAGACCATCAGAATAAGCTACACAGGAACAATTACTATTATAAGTATGTCTGTTGCAGGTATGGTGGTTGGAACATCAGCACGGCTTTCACTGATTCTGTATCATTCTCATCAGAGTGTCTTGCCGATCACTATCTGAGGTGTAACCCAAAAGGTTCAAGGGATTGCCAGAATTGTCCTCTGAATCAGGATCGCTGTCATTGAATGCTGCTACAATACTGTGCAAGTGGCTGGTACCCCTTATTTGGTACTCAACACGATAGAAATAACTGTTGTTCAGCAATGATACAATAAAGTAATTAGCAGCAGAAAATAGCTTAGGTACATGAGTATCATTGTGATAACGATCATGTACAGCAATTTGCATCATTAAAAAGACAGATGGAAATATGCATAGTTCAAGGCATATTAAGCACTTCAGTTGCTGCAGTGATGCTAAACCATTACAAAAATCTGATTTTGGTACTAACTGTTGGGTCATCAATATGAAAGTGCTGTAGGTGTGCGATGTTTCAGGATTAACAGTAGCTTCTGCTTGTTTTATTTGGCCACTATGATTGCGAAGACGATAAGGTAATGAAACAGTTATATATGTATATGTTACACGAAATCATGTACTGAGTTTGTCTCACTGTTTAAGGAAAACTTCCTGCCTTTAAGCATTCTGTGAGCTGAGTCAAGGGGTAGTACTACAAATCTTATGTGAGCGACTCACTAGTGTGGGGCTCACTCAGGCTCGCCCCAACAAGTTCCCATAAATACAGGTAAGGTATAACAATGTGAAATTCTTGCTGAAGAAAACAACAACAGTAACAGGACATCAAACAAGGATCCTATACGCAATACAGTGTGACATAAATACCCACCAAGCTTCCTCCATGAAGCCGATGACACACTTGCGTACTTCAGCAGAAGCATCTTGTTGAAATGCTATCACTTCCTAAACAACACCATAACAACATGTGGTATAAAATGTGTACAACTAACATCCATAAAGTTGTCTAGCAATGAAGGATCCTTGTGTATGATTAACTCCTGTACCTGAAGGAGTAAATATGTATCACATTGGATATGTATGTGCACATACATACACGCACACTACATACACATAATAATAATTTAAAACACATTCAAGAAAAAATGTGTGTAGCTATCAGCTTAGAATGGCACTGCAATATGGAAATGCTGTCATGTCAAAGTAGCTAGACAATCACACCACTTGATTTAAAATCTTGAGTAGTGCCAGACCCTTTTCTTTCTTTTGTATGGGGTGGGGAAAGAAGAATCTGGTGAACATAGTATAGCATTGTCGTTGGCCTATCCTGAGATTGTGAAGATTCTACTGTGCAGCTTCCAGATTGTTTATTAGTACGAATGACACGATTTGCTGACCTTTGCATTGTTTACATTCTATTACCATAACTACTGTTTTAATATCTATAGCAACAGAACGCAAATGACACGATTAGCAAAACATGTCATTTGCACCAATAAATAATCTGGAAGCTGCACAGTAGAGCCCAACAACGATGCTATACTATGTTCACCAGACCATTTTCTTTCCCTGACCCCACACAAAAGAAAGATTGGCTATGCGAGACTAATTTTAAAACTACAAAATTTTGATGACTTTCTCAAGAACGACCAGTGGAAATCTAGCACACTACAAATGCTACTAAAGTGATAGTGTACAAGCCCCACAATGTGCATACACAAGGCTACAGCACATGTTCCTTCAGTGCTGGTCACTGTAAAGCTTTAATAACATAACATACATCAAAGTGTACATGCACAAATTATAAAACTAATACACTGCACATCCACAATATCAATACTTGGTGCAAACAATTCAATTTTCCTTCTTTGTCATACAACTGTGCTTCATTCAACAGTGATATAACCTGCAGAGTATCACGTTTTGTGACAGTACTTTGTCCATCAACACACAAACCCTTTCCGATGTAGGCTCCGCCAGTACTTCATCAATCTCGATCTGTTCACCTAAAGGAACGAATTCGGACATAGTAAATGATGAGGGAATCAAGCTTGCAATGTTTCTGTTCACTGTTCTTATTTAACGCGCACTTTAGCGCGCTGTGTTAATATGTTAGAATACGAACTGTTACATGGTATCCGGAGTGTGCATACCAACGCACCAGGCTACAGAAGAGAGTGTACTAGCATGGATAATATGTCTACGGTACTAGCGACTCGAGGTCTACAGAAGAGAGTCTAAAAATGTACATACATGAAATAGGTAAGAAGCTTATCTTGGCTTCACCATGGTGATGATAACGTCAGGATGGAAACATGTACAACATGATAATGAAAGCACTTGTGAACCCGCTTGTGAAGTGCAGATACTCTCTCTCTAAAGCATACATGAGCATAAAGTAAGTTGCTGGACTGGCGAGGTTTACAAGTAGAAGTGCAGACAAAGGATTATAACAAGCACAATCAATGGAATGCGTTAAATTGAATTATATATGCACACCACACACAGACATACATACACCTATTTAGGCATACATACATAAGACAATTGGGTAGGGTACTGGATCCAAAGAAGTGTACTAGACTAGGTAGAAAGTTAGGTTGTACAATGCTATCTTTACCTACACTGTTTAAACTGGATGGCCCAAATGTAATTGTAACACTTTGTTAGTGTTACGCTTTGCCTACACTCCTATCAGTTCAACCAAATGTATAGTATTAAAATTAAGTGAATATATATTTAATCTGTAGGTACATCACAATGTCAATATGTATGTCAATTTGACAAATGTTTTAAATCGAATGGTGCTATATAGAGGACTATAATATTATGCACACTGACACATTGTAATCTTCCTTGTATTTTTCTATTCAATACTATTGATCATGATGTATTCAAAGTGGTGAAGCTCGGTCAGTTAGCTCACGATGCATGCATGTTACATACGTAAACCACTCTTTTATTATTTACTCTTGGTATCAGCATAAATTCTAATAGAATGCACATCTTAGACAAAATACTTTAATAGAACAGTCATTTCTCCTGTTCAGATAACCTATAGTGTTTAGATAATAATGGCTAGATATTCAAGGGAGCACTGTGACTCTGAGAGGAACTCCTTGCTTTAAAAGTGTAGACACACTACTAGTGGAATGGTAAACTGAAGTTGAATATAGTAGTGTAATAGCTACCACCTCTGAAATAGTGTTACAGTTACAACCTCACTGGTAGCACTCCATTTCAGACACATTTAGGATCACAACAAGTTATAAGTGTGTCCGATCTCAGGGAATGACTACATATATATATATCAAATAGAGTTGGTCCAAGCACTGCAGGTATGCTGTTAATAAGGCCACCAAGTCCTTAAACTGTTTACAATGCTCAATGTTTGGATGCAGCTGTGTAGCCAAGTGTGTGGTGTACAAAGCTATCCTACACCCAACTCTGCATGGAGTATGTTGCTGTTGTGTGGTCTCCACATACCAAAGGAGATACTAAATTGCTCGAATCTTTGCAAATTAGGGCAGCATGCTGGATTTGTGGCAGTCACTGGAGTCCACCCACTAATTCAAGGACTATATCTTTAAGTGATTGCTGCTCTCACCTTAATCTTCCTATCCTTGAATCAAGATGTCAGTCAATACCTTTCTATTTTTCCTTCCACAATGTTTACCACCATCATACATCCATCAAGTTCAATTGTCACTGTAAATTTCATCTACCAGAAAACATGATTGTCAATTAGTCCACCACAGTCAACCATCAACTCTATAGATCTCGTCATTATTCGTTTTGTTAACACTGTCTTTCTGTGTAATTCTGTACCCTCAATAACCCAAACCCAAAATCCTTCCAGCATTCATTATACCATTATACCTGTATTAATTGATATTTTTGTACCACTGTGTAGTTTTGTAACCTTATTTGTTTGTTGTATTTTTGTAGTTGTAGTGTACTTTTTTTTGTGGTTGTACAGGCTTTATCATTAATAGTAAGATTTGCTCTCTAGAATTCTGGGATGACCGGTGACCTTTCTTTCAATGTTTTCCATTTCCTTTCCACCATGCAGAGATGAGTACAAGCGGTTCATACTATCAAGAAGTTGTATAGCAGAGGTAGCTATACTATGGTAGTTATTTGTTAGCCAACTTGTGCATATAGAAATTTGTGGTTATTGCTGTAGATAAATCAGGTGTGTTTACCACTATAATAATAGTACTAGTATAGTGTATGTTGAATGCATTGTGTTTGCTTGTGTAAAAATGACAGCAAAGTGGACAGAGGATGCAGTGGAGTCTATTCCTTGGCCTGGAGTAGTTCATGAGTTAGTCACTCAGACTCTTTTATCAGTAGAATTATGTAAGGAGGAAACATGATTTCATCCATGCAGGTACATGTACTATTACTGAGGGAGTGTTTAGTCTTCTTGCATTGCAGATCCCTGATAAAATTCACGAAGTACAATAATACAATAATCATACTGTTCAAAAGGTGTTTGTGGATTGGAGTGTGCCTACAGTGACAGATACATCTATATGATACATGGTCTGGCACATCTCCACAACCATAGAAATGGTATTATGTTACATTTTGTTGGTCCTGGGCTGTATTGATAACTCATAGTGGCCAACATTACTAGTGTTTTATCAAAAGATCACTGAATATCAATGACCATAAAAAGATTTCCAACCCCTGTGAATAAGTGTGGTGAATTTGTGCTATTCTACTATTCAAGTATTCAGCCAGCTAGCAGTAATAATAGCAACTAGTTTCTTATACACATAGTAATGTATAATGTGCATTGTATGGTGGTTGTAGTTGTAAAGCAGCAAATACAAAAACTGACTGGTTTTATGTTCAGTGTTCTATGTGACCATTCTATTCGAGTATCTGAATCATATAAATTAACACAAACGGTTGTAGACTATGTTTTTCAGCCTACTACTGCCTCGTATGCACCCACACTGGCTCCCTTGGCTACATAATGCACCACAAGGTACATACCTTAAACTATAGAATGAGTTGGCAGTATGGAACTCCACTTGTAAATATTACATGATAGAAACGCGTGTGCAAAATGTAACCCACATATACATGTTTCAGAGTGAAACCAGAGTCCCATGTATATTTAATTTATCATCTATTTATATAAAGCTGAAAGGCTGTCTGTCTGTCTGTTTGCAACGCCCGTAACTCAACAACCAAAGCACGTATCGACACGGGACTGTAACGAAATTAAGCGCTCATCATCTGGCAACTCCAAGTTTGTTGTTACAAATTGCTAACTGCTTCCGTTCGTTCTCTATAAAGCTTTGAAGGCGTTGGTGTAGAGGAAACTTGAGCTACATTCCTGTCAAAACCACGAACAAGCAGCCAAAACGTTAGCGCATGGAGCTGTTAACCCAAAGGTCCAAGGTTCGATTCCAGCCCATGACAACTTTTTTTCTTCTTCTTAGTGCCACCTTTTTGTGACACACTTTTTCGTATCTTAGCTATTGACGATGATTACTCGGCAATCTGTGCACGTATCGAGACGATTTTATTTATTACAGCACAGGTGCTGAGGGTCTGTAGGGCACCTGGTCCGGTCCTACAACCTGCTCAAAGACTTTAGCTACTTAGACTTTAACTACTTAAGGTGTGTTTGAAAGTTGGAGAAAGGAGAAAAAATCCATGACTGGACCTAGGTGGCCTCGAACCTGCAGCCATCCGATTTATGCTCGAACGCTTACAGGAGTCTACCAGGTGGTGCAGGATGTTTTCTCCTTGCTATTTTCATGTAATTATATCCATAGGAATTCTAGAGAGTAACTCATTATCTCTAAGTACCCCAAGTAGAACCAAATGGACACTAGTTTATTTAGTAATGCTTTACAGCACAAGTGCTGAAGGTCTGTAGGACACCTGGTCCGGTCCTACAGCCTGCTCAAAGACTTTAGCTACTTAGACTTTAACTACTTAAGGTGTGTTTGAAAAGTTGGAGAAAGGAGAAACTCCATGACTGGACCTAGGTGGCCTCGAACCTGCAGCCATCCGATTTATGCTCGAACGCTTACAGGAGTCTACCAGGTGGTCAGGGTGTTTTCTCCTTGTTAATATTTTCATGTAATTATATCCATAGGAATTCTAGAAAGATTCACACGCAAAATGAAACGCTCACCATCTGGCTACGTCGCAAAGTTTATTGGAAGCTTCTACGTATGTTCCTTCCTCCGCTACAGCACATTAAAGGCCATGATGTAGAGAAAACTTCAGTTGCATTCCATTGCTAACCACACGATAAACAACTCAGCTGATAAAGCACCTCCCTGAAGTATACTGCTGTGTAGGGTGTGGGTTCGAATCCCGCCAGTGACACAACTTTCTTTTTTCATTTTATATACCTTTTTGATGCATACTTTTTCTAACTCACTTTTTAGTCTCATATAAGTTCATATCATCCTGGTATTGCTACACTGCATGTGGACTGTTGCAAAAGTATATAGTAGCACATTTGATAGGTAGCTATAGGGCAGGCCGATTGAGTGCATGTTCAAGTTCCTTCTCTTTGTAACTCCAATTCTTTGTGATGTGATGAAGTGTGTACCTGTGTATTAAGTTAATTTTACTGCTTGCAGTATAGCTACAAGTGCTTTAAATACTGTTGACCACGTTATTACAGTACCTGCATGATAGGATAGCACCACATAATTTGCACATGTCTTAGTAATTATTGGTTTAGCCTACATGAAATTCTGCTATTTAGTTAACTCCATGTTCACATCACTGTAACTTAATTATTAGACTTGCATGATGGTAGAATAAGGTTCATAACATCACCATGCATGGTACTTAAGGACATGATCTTTAATGCTTCATTCATATTGTTTGTTTGTTTGTTTATTGCTGTTGTTTGTTTACTGCTGTTTATAGACCTCAGTTATTGTATGGTTAATGTGAAATGGTCCTACACGTACGGTCGTTCCTTCATCCACTACAGCACAATGAAGGCCATGATGTAGAGAAAACTTCAGCTGCATTCCATTGCTAACCACAGGACATACAGCTCAGCTGGTATAGCACCTCCCTGAAGTTGATGTGGTTATTGGCAATGTAGGCTGTGTGTTTGAATCCAGCCACAGGCATAACTTTTTTTTTTCATATTGTCTACCTTTTTGGTGCATAGTTCTAACTAAACTTTTTACTTATCCTAAGTTCATAGCTTGCTCACAGTATGTAGACTGTTGGAAAATGTATACAGTAGCACATTTGATAGATATAGGGCAGACGTGGGCAAGCCAATTGGGTGCCTGTATGCAGTGTGTTTCTCCTGTGTGTTCTATTAGACTAAGTGCCTTCTCTTTGTAACTTCGATTCTTTGTGATGTGATGAAGTGTGTACCTGTGTATTAAGTTAATTTTTGCTCAAACCTTTACTTGCAGTATAATAGCTATAACTGCTGTAAATACTGTTGACCACAATTTTACAGTGGTCCTGCACGTAGGGCAGGTACCAATGCTAGTAATGATATAAAGTCACTGATTGATACTGTCACAGAAGTACCACTAGTTACATCCTCAAAAGAAAAACAGAGCCTTAAAGTAAGCATGCAGTACGTACATATATGCAATTTATAACACTCTAGGTAAAGCAGACATTGACACACAATACACAGAGTGGAAACTGTTGTTATAAAACTATATAACTAATTGTGTATTTAATTGTACACACAGTACATCATTTTAGCCTTGAAGTATTGATTAACAATTATCAATCGATTTGGAACAAAATTTATCACTGCAAGTTCACATATTGGACAGTGCACTAGCTGGAAAAGTTTCAAGGGGAGCAAATTCTTATCAGCATGCAGCTTTACCAGCTCGTGTATTTCTTCAGAAAGGAATATGAGATGACATTAATTGACTAATACTGTTTAACAATCACAATCACTATATTAACAATAGTGTTGTGAGTACATTTCCACCCCAAAATATAACAGTTCACGTGAAAGCAACGTTGCAATCAAATTAGGAATGCAAGAACAGCAGGTCTTAAGGACTGGCAATTTAATAATTCTGAAGAATGATCACTTTAAAACATCTGAAAATACTGTAAAATCCTTTGAAAATTTTCTGCTACATGGTAGCTTGTAAGCCTTACACTTGCATCAAGAGTATATGGGGGAATACCCTCCCCCTTTATATACTTGCACTCACTTGACTCCTTTACTGACTGAAGAGTGTAAACAGTGCACTCAGTTCACCAGGACACACAATAGCATACTTAGTGGCCAAATATGCAAGTCAACAATTATCAAAAAAATGCTATCAGAAACTGTATACAGACAATAATTTAAATGTAGAAGCCGAAGATACAGATAAGATACAGATACATATACAACACTCTATTACACTGGTATGTATACCTTACACTGCAAACTATTCATGAACATATTTATGTTCCTACACTGATCTATGTACGTATATTGTTGGCTATTGCAGCAACATGGTTACACATGTATACCACATTGGTCCTTGTACAATATCCTGAAAGAAGACTGTGTAACAATTTATATGCAAACACATGCAATAAACTTATGTCCCGGACACATTCTACTATGGTTCTTCCATTCTTTAAGGTGAGTTTTGAAGGTTTTTTGAATCTTTGAAAACCCACACCAATGGCTTTAAATAGATTGTACAGGGGTTAGTCTTCTTCATTGTGATGCATTTTGACAATATGGTGTCCAAATGTACAGATCTTATAGAGCATCTTAAGTTTGCTGCAAGAAAGTGAAAATAGAAAGTTTAGGTGATGCCAAACTATCGTAAATCAGGAAAATTTTGGCATACAAAATTTTTGACTATTAAAATTTCAATGCAACATATTTTTGTCACTGGCATAATTGACGAAAAATTTTGACGGCATAACTAACGTTAATATTTGTATGCACAATTATTCATATAGTTAAAAATAATTCATTGTTTATTTCCATTGATACAGCCAGAAACAAAAATTGCAAAATTTTCCTGATTTACAGTAAATATAGCCACTATAAATTAATCCATGATAACTTACCCTTGGTACTGATGAGTCACTTGGTCTTTTCTGGGCATTGTGGGAAATCCCTGGGGCTTTAGATTCAAATGGCTCAACACTGTCATCACACCTTCTGTGCATTCACTGTGATGTGGAGCATGTAACTTTCAGGCAGTTTGTCGGGCTCGGCAGCTTCTACGAAGGAAGTCAATGCCCCCTTGCAGGTCTCCATTACTTTCAAAGATCACCTATGTATATAAACATTTCACTTTATGAGAAACTCAAAGGGTCATTGTTAATGTACTTATTAATCAAGTTTAATGAATTGCACCAATCCCTGTTACTATACCTACACATTATTAATAATAAATTAAAGAAATTGCTACCATCTGCAAAGGTGACATTGCAACTTAGTGATCGTGATAGCTAGCATACACTAATGTACATTGTTATTGAATATTCTAGCTGAAATTTGCTGTGATCTGGGGGATCATGTGCTGATTGGAAAGTGGTGTTGCATTGATTATGAGATTGATCTCCTTGCCAATGTCACACTGACAAGGTTAAGATGTACATGTATATTTTATACACGGTGCATGATTAGTTCCTTGATACAGTAGATATTCAATCTTACTGCAATCCATCATCAACAGCTTGTAGATTCAGTACCCTCTACATAATGTAATGCTTGAAAGCCACTCAAAAACGTTAGACTTTAGGGAATTAGCTGGCTATAGCTGCACTTGCATGCATACACGATTGCACAACATTAATTAGCTGTATCAAGTTGTATAATATTATTATAGTTAGAAATTATAGCTAGTTTCATGCCTCAGCCAGTGGTGCATGCATACTTACCACATTAAAACAAAGAATGGTGCCAGGAATGCCATAAAGTAATTTTGTGTCAGAACATGTGCCCCAATAATCAATTACGTAACAGAAAGGTGGCCATTACATTTTCTTTTCAGCTATGCTTTGCCCATTACAGCATTACAAACAAAGAACAGTACGAGAAACGTCTCTGCAATCAGTCCAGTCGCTTAAGGGAAAATACGGGTGAATGAATTAGTTATGCTTGTTGAGTTATGCAGGCCAGGCCATTCAAGTTATGCTTGATGAGTTAGTTAGTCAGTCAGTTTAAAATTCTGTTACATAGAAAATTCCAAAGAAATTTTTTGGGGTTGGTCTAAGTCACTTTTGGTCTTGGCAGTGCCTAACCAATGCTGCTAAGCTGTCATGAAGGGAAATTGAGGCTGGTTTTAAGGTTGGCTGGAAAAGCTCAACACTTCATGATCCCTAATATCAAGAGTTCATAATGAACTCTTGCTAATATGCAGTACTACCGTAGTATATGATTTTCATAATATTCTACTCAGTTGGTGGAATCTGTAGAAATACATAATAACAACAGGTACCACTGACGTGTACAGATATATGTACACACTAGACAAACAGACAGACAGACAGAGACAAGTACACTTAGTTACTTACACTGTCCAAAGATATTTCAATTTCAGGACCCTTATCCAATAGCTGTTCCTTTAGTGTGAACACAAACAACAATAGGTAAAGCCATACCAATTATAAACTAACTGAGTCCTTCTTTGTCTGCAGTAATATCAACGTCTCCAGAAACTTTATGGCTTGTGTCTTCACACTGTGCAGAACAGATGATATAACATAATCAAAATGAGCCCCACCCACCCCACATTATCAGAAGACTCCACCAAGTCCAACACCTGATTCTTGATGTCCTTCATGCTCTGTGTAGAGAATGATATGTCAGGATACTCAATAATATGTGAAGACCATGAAGTGCTATCAAGTAGTGACACTATTTTATATCATAAACTCTTGGTGCTACAAATATTCCACATGAACCATAAAAGAACACTATGGCTACAACTATTTTCAACATGGAAAACCATTGCACTACTGACTATGGTAATCACTGTGAGCATTCTTTTGCTTGACTTACTTCACCTGTGTCACTCAGATATGTGACCGGATTTGCGAAAAGGGGTCTTCCACACACATCCAATATACCAACTTTGACAATTCATTACTTCAGATTTAAAAGGGCTATGGACTTGAAATTTGGTTTGTAGTGAGCACCAACATGGCTTGGTGGACGGATAAAGTTTCAGGTCAATATGTTTTTTGAGCACTGGGTTATGGTCTTCTGAGTTCATAGAATTGGATGTGTGTGGAAGACCCCTTTTTGCAAATCCAGTCACATATAAGCTACTATATTGGCAGGAATGACAGCTGTAATTACAAACTACAAGACACTGCACCATTAGCATATCTTGTTTCACTAAATTTTATTTGCTGGCTATGGTAAAAATGTACTGTGGCCTTGATGTGGGAACATTACTGCCACTTTCCCTTTAGTTTCACATCCTACAGCACTCAAAAGCTATTCGTCACCCTTGCCTTCCTATGAGTTGAGAAACATTGGTTTAAGGATGCGTTACACATATTCACAAACAGTTCGCTGCATTTTCAAATATGGACCATGCCCACTTTTTGAATGACCACTCTACAGCAAAGTTTACCCCTCTAGATGTTTAGAAAATGTTCTTATCCTGAAATCCCACTTCACACTCATACATACAGCAACAGGTATCCAGTGGCTTAACAAATAGAGCATCAACTAGAATGGGAAGGTACAAACACACTGGACTGTACCACTGGACTGGTGTTTTCTTTTATTTGCTTTTTTTTACAATTCTTTTTTTCAATACTTTTGTTAGGCACATTGGTTGTTGCACTTTCTTCAACACACTTGTTTTGAGTGTAACATGTCCCAAGACTATTGTATTAGCTATGGTATTGGTGATATATTAGTTTTCCTATAGAAATTTCAAATTGTTATTTTTCAGAAATGCCTCCTTGGTGCCTTCTCTACCAAATCATTCTATTTCTCGGATAAGAAACAGCACATGTATAATGATACTAAGTCAATGTGTACATTATCAAGGTAGTGGTACATGTGAGGAAGAAGACTGGCTGGATAGTAATGATGATTGATTCTCAGTTATTAGACAGAAAGCTGCACCTATCTTCTGCTATTATCACCTCGATTAACACCGCACACTAACATTTATACTTCATTAATACACAACCTAAAACTATTACACACACGTCAGACTTCTAAGCATAAACATTACATCAGGTCTAATAACTATTACAAAACTATATAAGAGTTTATCAGTCTCCTCGACAGCACAACACACATATGAATGAAAATTCTCTGCTGCAAGTAGTATTATCTAGGTACTATTGTGGGAGGAGTTCTTACCACTATCATAACATCTAACCACCTACCTGGAAGTAGTTGTCTGTTCACCATATTAAGTATTCACCAGTGATATTCCAATAGCTTCACTTGTCTCAGACTCTGATGTCTGTTATTGTTTATTTTCTCCGGCTTGTGTCTCAGATGGTCTGTATCACTCTGTTTTATTCACAGATATCATTGGTAAGTTGGTTGAGTTTTGGATAACCATTCCTTGCAGCACAATAGTAAGGACTGTATAGTGTTGTAGAACATAATGAATAATGAAATCCTTAGAAGAGAGTTTTCACTTATTCCACTGCTCAGCTCAGCAGGCTGAAGGTCCCCTGAAAGCCCTTAGCTAGTGACACTCAATAAATCCAACCTTAGCATGCATAAAAACAAAACAAAAAATGTCAGTCCAGTCCAGTGATTAGTTACACCCGCTTGCTGTAGGCATTTCAGTAGGCATTTCAGTAGGCACACATTTCAGTTGGGAAGGGACTGGATCACTGGACTGGACTACTGGAATGTGCTACATAGACGTTGCAATACTAAGATAGTAGTACGTTTGTATGATGCAATTCTAATAAATGTGGTCACATATACTAGTCGCATAGGCCAGCTTGCACATTCTGGAATGCTATCCCACTAGGGACCTGTGAGGAGACTTAAAGCCTGTGAATACAGGGAGTCAGAAACATGTAGCTGAAACGGGAAGAATGCACATGTAAGAACTATCATGATGGCAGAAAAAAACCTACAGTTGTGGTGTAATAATTGGAAGGAAATTAGGTGAGATAAATTGTCCTAGGACACTATCAGCTAAATATACAGTACATTACCTATGACAAGTAGCTGAACGGGATTCATTCAGGTATCAAATATGTACAGTAACTATATAGCTACTAGGAAAATAGTTCAATAGATTAAAATTTAGTGAGTAATAGTAATATTGCTGTGTTTCTATAAGTTTTGCTTTCTATATTACTACAATAGGAGATGGTACAAAAGAGCTTATGACTGCTGTACAAAAACAGCAAACAACAGAAAATAAATCAGAGTTGTGTTTCAGCAGAAAAAAATAATACTAAAATGCCAAATACTTAATCGCTGGTTTAACTATTGTTATCACATTCCCTGTAGCATAACGGTAAGGAGTATTAAGACTTATAAGTGGAACAGAGCATAATAAATAGTTATGAAATTGATAGAAGTTAGTTTCTGCTTATTGCATTGCTCTATATTCATCATTTAGTAGTGGGCTGAAGGTCTCCTGAAGGCCCATAGTTAGCAAGGCTCAATAAATCCAATCTTAGTATGTGTAAAAATTAAAAGTATATCAGTCCAGTAAGTCCAGTCCAGTGATTAGTTACAACCACAGGAAACTGTGGAAGGCACCTTCCATGCTTGTAAGCTATTTTGAAAGCCAACATAGGCATCTGAAAAATACTTTTAGTAACTACTAATACCTAAATACCTCCTAACTCCAGTGTGTTGTATGTATGGTGGTTGCAGAGCGGCAAAGAATGTGTGAACTGAATTTACTAAGGTAATAGGCAATCCAACTAGAAAGGTAGATAATGGAAGTAGTACAAGTAGTAGAATTAGATCAAGGATTGGTATTGTATATTTGTTACACATATTGCACTACAGTACATTAACACAAAATGGGAGATGAGCCACAAGATGTTGCAATTACTCCACACCAGCAGCAAACAAGAGAGGACAAACCAGAGTTGTGTATCAGTAGGATTAGTGTAACATTATCTAATGATGAAGATATCAAACAAGAATTAGTAGTTAGTAGACATCACCAGGTAGTAGAGGAAAGATCACAACTCTGTAAGATTGGTGTGAAATCACTAGTTGATGAAGAAACTAAACAACAAGTGATGATTACTCCACAGCAACAGACAACAAAATCAGAGGACAAGTCTGAACTGTCTATTGGTCATATTGGTGTGAAGTTACCAACAACTATTGTACATGGGATATCACTGGTGAAAACACCTTCAACAGGATCATCATAGAAGATATACCTTACAATACTGCCACACACACACACACTACTCACACAATAACTTTATTATCTTATTCAACCAAATGTGCAAGTATGTATGTTATACAATCATGATAATGGTTTATATAGTACAATTCACCCAAAATGAACAACTTTGAAATGGAATCGAAAACTAATTTTATCTCCAAATTTCTACCAATGACTGGGGCTTGCACCCCTATTCATATTCGTCTACATTCCCCCGGGGTAGATATTGTTGCCTTCTAGTGTGGAACAAAGTTTAGGTGGCTAAATGTTGAAACCTTTGGTGGTTGCTAGGGAGTAGTGGTTGTTAGGGAGTAACAGTTGTGGTTATGTGTGAGCCTTACAATGTAAGAAAGTGTGTTTAAAATGTTAACACGTTTGCTTTACTCATTTAATGGTAGTGTCTAAGCAATGGACTGACATTTTTGGCCTTACACATTTTCAAGGGTGGGGTTACTGTACATTTGGGCGACTTGTGGACATTTCAGCACTGAGTGGTGAATACTTTAATCCTAAAAAGTAGCTGTGATATACTGGGCTCAATTAAATGCAATCAATTACACTGCTTGATAGTATCTACTTGCAGATACTAACATGTAGGCATGTATACCCCAAAATGTTTCTCTCACACATGATTATACAACTTTCTATAGAGAGTAAATGGTGAATTGGTGACTATTAGTCACTGGAGTCCACGATATCTGACTGGGGCTGTGAAATGGGAGATATAAGCACATTAAATTTGCCTACTTTTAAACTTCATGGCCCAGAGTAGATGGTCCAGTCGGTCAAGCCTTAGCTGGACCAACTAGCTGACCAGCTCGAACCATGTAATCATGTAGCTACTATCTATGGACGATCGTATCTACACATACATTTTACAGATGTTATAGAAACGCATGGCATGAGTAATTACCTATAGTTCCTCAGCCCAACTAGACTAAAGCACAAAACTACATGTATAGTACTTGCAATTACCTTACAGCACAGTACAGTGTTCACATTGTTTTGTATAGTAAGTAATGATTGTGGGATCTTTGTATTGGTATCACGTGTGCATCGTGAATTATGGTGTGTACAGTGGGTGCCATCTTAGTTTCTATAAACCAGCATCCTTATTACAATTCAATCTCATCTTCTTGGCTTATCACTCTTGGCTTTTTTTTTACTGAGTGAAGGGCTGGCATCTTGCCTGGCATTGACAACCTATAGGCAAGTCCACACATCCAGTTTTCACTGGCCAAGTCATATATGTGACTGGATTTGCGAAAAGGGGTCTTCCACACACATCCAACTTCGTCAATTCATAACTTCAGATTGGAAAAGACTATTAGTTTAAAATTTGGTGAGTAGTGAGAATAGGCATAGCTTGAGGGATGAAAGACAAAATTTCAGGGCTTTATGTCTTTTGATCACAGACAGTGTTGGGAATAACACATTACATAAGTAACGCGTTACGTAATATTATTACTTTTATGGTAACTAAGTAATATAACAAAATATGCTATAAAAACGGGTAATATAACTTAAGTTACTTTACTTACAAATGTAACGCGTTACCTAAGTAATATAGTTACTGTAACAAATCTAATATTATGTAATATTATTACTACAGGTAACGAAGTTACTAATCTCGTTAGTTATCCTCTGAGTAACGCCTAACCAAAACGAAGTAACGAAACCTACTGAATGAAGCTTATTCACCAGCTTCTTACTTATAACCAAGATTTGCACATTGTCCAACAATGCAATCATGTCATGTGATAACGTGGTAGTTTCACACGTGATAGCTTAAGGCTGTGGACACAAAGTAATATAATATGTAATATTATTATAGTTACTTTATTTTATGGGTAATATGTAACTGCAACTAAATAGTTCAGTTGCAAGTAATATGTAATATGTAACTAGTTACTTTTACAAAGTAACTCGCCCAATACTGATCACAGAGATATGATTTTCCAAGTTCATAGAATTGGATGTGTATGGAAGACCCCTTTTCGTAAATCCGGTCACAGGCCTAATGTCTTGTAATGCCAAGTTTCCAACACCATCCTGGGTTGGGCGATATACCAGTATGATGGTAACAAGGCGATATTACAGCTGGCAATAACTAATACTGCTTGTTGTCGGTATAAACGGTCATAGCACACACAGTAGATAACGTAAGTAGTTATAAGTAGATGTTGTGTAATTGTATGTGCATTTAAGTACTGTACAGTGGAACCTCCCTTATCCGGACTTCTATTATCCGGGCACCTCCATTGTCCGGGCACCTCCATTGTCCGGGCACCTCCATTGTCCGGGCACCTCCATTGTCCGGGCACCTCCATTGTCCGGGCACCTCCATTGTCCAGACAGCCCAAATTGGTCATGTGGCTTGTAGTTTATTGACCATAATGAAGTTTGGTTTAGATAAAAGCACAAGGAGGGAGCCTAAAGGTTGCTGTTTAACTGTTTGGTGGCTTGCTACTAATAACTACCACTTGGTTGCTAGGTGATAATGCATTTTTACAGCCCAGGGGAGTGACCATGAATGCTCTGTAGTGACTTCCCCTCTGTCTACTAAACTGCATAGCACTAACTGATAGCAATAACAACATTACTTGTATTTAAGTTAGTCACTTTAGTATAATAGCATGTTATTCTTAGTTACGGACATTTCTGAGATACGGACAGTAGTATGTACCAGACCGCCCGGATAAGAGAGGTTCCACTGTAGTTGTAATTGCTGTACATATACTCAGCAGCTTGCCCACAAACCATTCATTAATGCAGACTTGCCGCATTAAAAATAAGTAATAAGTAATTGCACTACTATGTGAAGTGATGCACTGATTATTAGAATACATGTGAGGCACATGTACTGGATGCAGCACTACTTTGACTGTGGGATAAGATTCTGGCCTCACATTAAAAGCCTTAGTAAATTATCTGCTAGCTATACATATGCCTCCTTCAAGATTTATATGCGCTCCATGGCATCTCTATAAGTTAGGCTACTTTTTCTAAACTCCTTGCAGTTGCGGTAGTAAATAAATTTCACCCATGCAAATATAAACTGTTTTTGAGTGTACTTGCTATAGTTTATTTCAATATTGTGATAGTTGCAATAATCGTGATGATAAGCTCCACAATACATGTGGAAGGAAATTTTCAACATCACCCAACCCTAGTGACACACGATAACAACCATAAGAATGTAAAATACCAATTTACCCTAACAGAACAGGCACCATGGAAGAGCATAGGGTAGACATGTGAAAAGGGGCCATCTGGAATGTACTAATGAAGCATTGTACCACCTCTCTGCATGTCATGGGATAGCAGTTTCACACAACAATGAGCTGTAGCACTTGCCATGCAGCAACTGGTATTGGCACCTAGTGTTCAGTGGTTACAGTGATTTGAGTGTTCAGCAAGTAATCCTGCAATTGCCCACCCACCCACCCCACCCCACCCCACCCCACCCCACCCACCCATTTTTGTTCTGTGTTGAATAGCCAACCTGGCATCCCAGGATGGAGGGGCGCAGTAATACTGCTTGAAGAATAACCATAATGCTAGCCATCTCTCAAGTGCAGCCAATCAAAATGCAGAGATCAGAGACTAGAGACACCCTAACCATTTTACTTGAGAGATTTTGCATGCCCCAGCGAAGTCCTGGGCTTGCCCAATCTTTTTCCCAAATTGGCCTATAAGCTAAAGTGTTAGTGTTCACTAGCTTGCCTGAGATGTTAACTGATCCCATTACGTTTTGGTTGGACAGGCACAGTCATACTGTCAATCTGTTAACATAGACAGCTCCAAAAGAGGGAAAATGGCAATGTAGTTGACAGATATGGTTGGTGCCTTTGTATACCAGTATTTTCCATCACTAGGCAGAAGATAATAACCCGGTTTTAACAGACTAGAGAGGATAATCAGACCATGTCCTTCAGGTGTAACTGTCTTAACTATTTGCAGTGGGAATATCTTTTATTTCAGTAAAGTTCTCTGAGCTCACTGTCTTCATGCTGAGTATCATATATGCTGCTTGATTTGATGTCTGCAGATGTGTAGCATTTGACAATAGTTTCAGTTGACATCATTTTAACGAAAGTAGAAACCTCTTGGGAAGTGACAACATTTTCAGCACTCTTCCTGATGTTGTCTTCTATTACTTGATTGATTTTATCCTATTCAATTTGGACTTTGCTTTGACAATCCTTTTCCTAACATCACTAATGAAGAAATGTGATGGCAACAGAATAGGATTTCAACTAGCAACTAAAGCTCCATATTGGCATAAGAAAATGAAGAAGCATTAGATAACATGTGTACAATAGTGGCTGCCCCTCCGGGGTACTCACTCAACAATGTAAACATGATATGATCAAAATATTTTACACTAAAGCTATCCTTTTCCAACAGATCATACACTAATACTCATCAGCTGAAGGTTCATCACATTAAATGGGTTACACCCCTCACAAGGTTCTTGTCTATCTCAGTATTATTTACTGTACATGATGTTATATGCTAGAATGAAGATACTGCTAGATACACTCTGCCAATGCATCATGCTAAGACTCGATTATAAGAATCATGTGGTGAAATTAAATTCCGCTCCGGAATTCCGTGTTTTACCAATAGCCCTTAGAAACAACACAGTAAACTTTTGCATGAATGCAATAAAAAGCTGCACATATAAGCATTTTATGCGACAATAAATACATCACTCATTTACCAAGTGGTACCATTGACAGCAATTTAACCAATACTTTAACAGTTTCACTGGTAGCTTGATTAATAGATGACCTGTTGAATCTTGCCATTCGACAAACCATAAACTCAAAGTGGCCATCTTGTTTCTCATAATCAAATGGTCTGTCCTCCCACATCCTTAGGATATTTTTAGGATCCCACAATGCTGGCAGTACAAACTCAAGATAGTTATCTTCTCCCATACTAAGTTCTGTGCTGGTGTTTTGTTGTCTTCTGGTGCTCTCTTCCTTTTCCCTATTTTCATTACAATGGCTCGTTTTTTATGGATCCGGTGATGTCTGACACTTGTTGTTTGATGTTAGGCAGAACTTCATAACTGCAATTGTAGGCTGCAGTGGTTAATGTATTGGTAGTTTATTAGA